>NW_025421868.1:0-334211 GCF_011764305.1 Mustela putorius furo | reverse complement strand
GCGGTGGCCCCGGTTACCTGAGGGTTTCTCCTAACTGGAGGTTTTTACAGAGCTCCAAAGGATAAGTTTCCCATGTGGAGACAAGATTTGTTCTGATAGGTATCTCTGGAATCCCCCATATGCTGGTATTGGAAAATAGGCCTCTGGGGAGAGATGCTTAGAAACAAAAGCAATGGAACCAATTATGTTCTAGAGGCCTGTCCAGTTTAATACCTTTCTCTTGGGATATCTGTCTACGGGTGAGTTGAGGTCGTTGCTCAGCTTGTGACAGATCACCCCTCTTTGTACTGGGCGGCCTACACTATTGGAATGGCCTCTGGGACTTTGGAGGTTTCTCCTAATCTGTAGGGTTGTGGCCAATGGAATGGGAAGAATTTCCTTGGAGCAGGCAGGCACAGTCCTGAGGTGTGGCTCCAGGGGCCTCAGCCTGGAGGGTGTGTGGGACAGGGATGTCAGGATAGAAGTCTGAAAACACGGTTTGGGGACGTAGGTATGGCAGGCCCGATCTACAGACTATGAGGAGAATTTTTTGGGCTATGACCTAAGGGTGAGGCTTATGTCTCTGGATTTTGTGTCAATAGTGGCCGTGGAATGTCGGGCTGGCCACATGGGCCATGGAGGAGTCTTTCTCTCTGGGGATGGCCTGATCCCAAGTGATTGGGGTCATTCTGTGGGTTGGAGGAATCCTTTCTGTGTTGACTTACCTCAAATGTCCCACCAAAGAGGGATTCCAGAGCAGAGCCCTGAGTAGGGGTGACTAGATGTCTCTACCTCTGGTTAAGATTGGGTGACTTGGGGCATGGTAGGCCCCATATGTGGGCTCATGGTCCAGCCACTGAGAGGCTTTACTTGAGTACAGGGTTCAAACTGAGGGTCCCAATGTGTGTTTGTGCCCACCACAGCTCTTAAGCATGGGCAGGGCCTCAGGGACCCTACACTACCCTCAGGGGCCCTACTACTACTCCTGTAGGCCCTACAGGGGTCCTACACTGAACTTTCGATAAGATGCCAACCACAAGATTCTGGCGAGAGGGAAGGAGGAGTTATGATTTCTACATCATGTTCACCCATAGGAAATGAGTAGAGATAAGGTCTAGGTTTCTGTAGCCTGAAAACCAGGTTGGAAAGAGATGGCAACCTAAGGCCATGGCGGTTCAGATGTTATCAGTGTACGGCAAGCTGTCTGGGTTTCGGTTGGGAATTCAGGCCTCAGGTTGTGTCAGACAGGGCATTAGTGCACAGGCTAGACTATATAATTGGTGTACAGTTGAGTGGCATGCAGGTTTATCCTCATTTGAGTTTTCTGGGTAGACCCATAGGGCAACGTTTTTCTTCTAGAGGGCAGGCAGATTGCAGCACTGTGTCATCGGAAATCCCAAAATAGAGGGCGTGTGGTCCAGGAGAGTGAGGACAGGAGTCTGAGAACACTAGATATGCTTAGGTTTTGGGGTGAGGGCACAGCAGGTGCACTCTGAAGAGCTTAATCACGATCTCGTGCATTGAAGTCAAGGCGAAGATCAGCCGTTGGGTCAGGTTGGAGTTTCTTTCCATGATCCGACTTCATGAAGATTGGGGGCATCATGTGACCTTGGAAGCTTTCCATGATATGAGTTGTGAGGTGGTCCATGAACAAGGACTCCTGTGGGACAGTCGAAACCTGTTGGATGGCTCAAGGATGTCCCATAAGGAACGACGCAAGAGCAGGGTTCTAAGGGTTCTAAGGATCTCTAAGGAGAGATGCCTGGAGGGGCGCCTGGGTGGCTCAGTGGGTTAAGCCGCTCCCTTCGGCTCAGGTCATGATCTCAGGGTCCTGTGATCAAGTCCCGCATTAGGCTCTCTGCTCAGCAGGGAGCCTGCTTCCTCCTCTCTCTCTCTCTGCCTGCTTCTCTGCCTACTTGTAATCTCTCTGTGTCAAATAAATAAATAAATCTTTAAAAAAAAAAAAAGGAGAGATGCCTGGAAACCAAAGCAATAGATCCCGATAGGTGCCCATGGGCCTGTTCGTTCCTTTTTACCTCTGGGGACATCAGTCTACGGTTCTGAGTGCCGGTAGGTGTTCAGATGGGCCCAGATTGCCCCTGTTTGTCATGGGAAGCCACAAATATTGGGATGGCCTCAGGGAATTTGGAGGTTTATCCTATTAGTAGGGTTGTGGCCATTGGAATGGGCAAATACAATTCCCTTGGAGAGGGCAAGCCCAGTCTTCATGTTTGGCTCCAGGGTCCTGAGCCTGTAGGGTGTGTAGGCCAGGGCTGTTTGGACAGTTGTCTGAAAACACAAACTCTGCTTATATTTCGGGTCATAGGTATCGCAGGACTGATCTACAGTCCATGAGGAGAACTCTTCAGGATATGAAAAAAGAGCGAGTGTGAGGCTCTTGCTCAAGTTTTTGTCTTTGGATATCGAGTCACTCATGGTCGTGAAATTTCCGGGTGACTTCATGGGAAATGGACGAGTCTTACTCTCTGGGGGTTTGACCCGTCCAAAGAGTTTGGGGTCATTCTGTGGGATGGAAGAAGTCCGTTGTTCTGTTGTTGTTGATTTGTTTTGTTTTGTTTTTAAACCTCAAGTGTCCCACCAAATGAGGGATTCCAGAGTGGAGCCCTGGGGAGGGGCGACTGGACAACCAGAAATCTGGTTAAAAATTGGGGCCTAGGGATATGTCAAGCCCATTATAACATCTAATGGTCCAGCCACTGAGAGAACATACTAGAGGACAGGACTCTCGCTGAGGGTCACAATGCGTGTTTAAACCCTCGTCGCACTCAAGAATGGGCGGGGCCTCAAGGTGAATGCTGCTTTCTCCTACACTGAACGTTGGACAACATGCCAACCACAAGGATTCTTATCATGGGTAAGGAAGAGTTCTGATTTCTGCATCAAAGTCACCCATGGGCAGTGATTGGAGATAAGGTCTAGGTTCTGAAGCCTGAAAACTGAGGTAGGGAAGAGATGATGACCTAAGGCCGTGGTGGGTCTGATGTGCTCAGTGTGCGGTCAGCTGTCTGGGTGTTGGTCACGAGGTCCGGGCTCAGGTTGTCAGACAGTGCATTAGTGCCCAGGTTAGACTATATATTTTGGGTGCATTCGAGTGCCCTTTAGGTTCTTATCTGAAGAACTCTTCAGGATATGAAGAATGAGCGAGTCTGAGGCGCGTGCTCAGGCTTTTGTCTCGGGATTTTGTATTAGCGATGGCCGTGGAATGTTGGGGAAGCCTCATGGGCCATGGAGGAATCTTGCTCTCTGTGGATTTGGCCCGATACCAATTTTTTTCGTCAATCTGTGGGATGGGAGTACTCCTTTTAGGTTTGTTGCCTCAGGTGTCCCACCAAAAGAGGAATTCCAAAGCAGAGCCCTGGGGAAGAGAGAAGGGACAACCTGAACTACGGTTAAAAATTGGGGCCTAGGGGCATGGCAAGCCCAATATGCTGTCTCTCCTTCCAGCCACTGAGAGGACTTACCTGAGGACTGGGCTCAGGCTAAGGGTCACAATGTGTGTTTGTGACCAATGTGGCCCGAAGCATGGGCGGGGCGTCATGGGCCACACGGGTTTCAAGTAAAATGAACCTTGGACAACATGCCAACCACAAGGTTTCTTGCCATGGGGAAAGAGTTCTGATTTCTGCATCATTTTCAAAGCCGGGCCGTGTTTGGGGATAAGGAGTAGGTACTGAAGCCTGAGAAACGAGGTTGAGAAGAGATGACGACCTAAGGCCATGGCGGGTCCGATGTGCTCAGTGTGCGGCCAGCTGTCTGGGTGGGGCCAGCAGGTCCAGGCTCAGGCTGTGTCAGAAAGGGCATTAGTGCCCAGGTCAGTCTATATATTTAGGGTACAGCGGAATGGCGTGTAGGTTGATCCTCATTGGGGGTTTCTGGGTAGCCCCAGAGGGCAATGTTTTTCTTCTGGAGGGCAGGCAGAGTGCTGCATTGTAGTTCCAGATTGCCAAACTGGATGCTTGTGGGCCAGTAGTCTGAGGACGGAAGTCTGAGAAACCAAACTAGGCCTAGGTTTCTGGTTGAGGATATGGCAGGCACAATCTACAGACCTGAATCGAGATCTCGTGCATCTGAAGTCAGGGCGAGGATGAGACGATCGCTCAGGTTTGACATTCTGTCCCTGATGGCCCCTACTTGAAGGGGGGGTGGATCACGAGGCCATGGGGGTTTTCCCACGATGGGAGTTGTGAGAAGCTCCCAACTGCAAAGAATCTTCTGCAGGACAATTGAGACCTGTTGGTTGGCTCCAGGACAACGATTCCGAGCAGGGTTCTAAGGATGGATGGCTGGATAGCCCACCTCGCATTCCAATTGTTTCCAAGCAACAAGACAGGTTAGATCTGCTGGATCTGGGGGAGCAACCGAGGAGAATGAGTTCAGATGGACTCTCCCTTGGATGTGTCCTAATATGATTTTGTGTCTATGGAGACCTTGGAATGAAGCGGTGGCACTGGGGCCCTGAAGGGTACTCCTAAAGAGAGGCTTTCACATAGCTCCATCGTGCAAGTTTCCCATGTGTAGATGAGATTTGTTCTGATGGGTGAGTCAAGAACAGCCATATGCTGTCATTGAAATCCATTCCTCTGTGGAGAGATGCCTGCAAACCAAAGCAATGGATCCAATTAGGGCCTAGGGGCCTGTTCGTTCCTTTTTACATCTGGGGACATCAGTCTACGGATCTGAGTGCCGGTAGGTGTTCAGATGGGCCCAGATTGCCACTGTTTGTCCTAGGAAGCCACAAATATTGGGATGGCCTCAGGGATTCAGGAAGTTTAATCTATTAGTAGGGTTGTGGCCATTGGAATGAGCACATACAATTCCCTTGGAGAGCGCAAGCAAAGTCGTCATGTTTGGCTCCAGGGGCCTAAGCCTGTAGGGTGTGTAGGCCAGGGCTGTTTGGAGAGTTGTCTGAAAACACATACTCGGCTTGTGTTTCCGGTCATAGGTATGGCAGGACTGATCTACAGACCATGAGGAGAACTCTTCGGGATATGAAAAAAGGGCGAGTGTGAGGCTCTTGCTCAAGTCTTTGTCTGTGAATATCGTGTCACACATGGTCCTGAAATTTTCGGGTGACTTCATGGGAAATGGATGAGTATTATTCTCTGGGTTTTGGCCCCATCCAAAGTGTTTGGGGTCATTCTTTGGGATGGAAGAAGTCCGTTGTCCTGTTATTGTTGATTTGTTTTGTTCTGTTTTTCAACCTCAGGTTTACAACCAAATGAGGGATTCCAGAATTGAGCCCTGGGGAGGGGCGACTGGACCACCAGAAATCTGGATAAATATTGGGGCGTAGGGACATGTCAAGCCCATTATGACATCTAACGGTCCAGCCACTGAGAGGACGTACAAGAGGACAGGACTCACGCTGAGGGTCACAATGCGTGTTTATGCCCTCGTCGCACTCAAGAAAGGGCGGGGCCTCAGGTTGAATGCTGCTTTCCTACACTGAACGTTGGACAACATGCCAACCACAAGGTTTCTTGCCAAGGGTAAGGAAGAGTTCTGATTTCTGCGTCACTGTAACCCCTGGGCAGTGTTTGGAGATAAGGTCTAGGTTCTTAAGCCTGAAAACTGAGGTAGGGAAGAGATGATGACCTAAGGCCATGGCGGGTCCGATGTGCTCAGTGTGCGGTCAGCTGTCTGGGTGTTGGTCACGAGGTCAGGGCTCAGGTTGTCAGACAGTGCATTAGTGCCCAGGATAGACTATATATTTTGGGTGCATTCGAGTGCCGTGTAACTTCTTATCTGAAGATATGAAGAATGAGCTAGTCTGAGGCGCAGGATAAGGCTTTTGTCTCTGGATTTTGTATCAGCGATGGCCGTGGAATGTGGGGATGCCTCAGGGCCATGGGAGAATCTTGCTCTCTGTGGACTTGGCCCGATCCCAATTGTTTTTCGTCAATCTGTGCGATGGGAGGACACCATTCAGGTTTTTTACCTCAGGTGTCCCACCTAAGAGGAATTCCAAAGCAGAGCCCTGGGGAAGAGTGAAGGGACAACACGAACTATGCTCAAAAATATGGGCCTAGGGGCATGGCAAGCCCAATATGCTGTCTCTCCATCCAGCCACTGAGAGGCCTTACCTGAGGACTGGGCTCGGGCTGAGGGTCACAATGTGTGTTTGTGAACAATGTGGCCCGCAAGCATGGGCGGGGCCTCATGGGCCACCCTGGTTTAAGTACATTGCCCTCTGGGGCTACTTACAAACCCCAAATGAAGATCAACCTGCACGACACTTGGCTATACCCAAAATATATAGGATGACCTGGGTAATAATGCCCTTTCTGACACAGCCTGAGCCTGGACCTCCTAGGCCCACCCAGACACCAGGCTACAAACTGAGAACTTCAGACCCCAGATGGCTTTAGGGCGTTATCCCTTCCCAACCTCAGTTTTCAGGCTTCAGAACATAGTCCTTATCTCCAATCAATGCCCGGGTTTGAAAATGATGAAGTTTCCTCCCAATGGCAGGAAAACTTGTGGTTGGCCTGTTGTCCAATGTTCAGTGTAGTGGAAACCAGTGTGTCCCTTGAGGCCCCGCCATTGCTCGCCGTCCAGATAGGTAGCAAACACACATTGTGACCCTCAGCCTTAGCCCAGTCCTCAGGTAAGGCCTCTCAGTGGCTGGAGGAAGAGACAGCATATTGGGTTTGCCATGCCCCTAGGCCCCAATTTTTAACCATAGTTCGGGTTGACCCTTCACTCTTCCCCAGGGCTCTGCTTTGGAATTCCTCTTTTGGTGTGACACCTGATGTAACAACCCTGAAAGGAGACCTCCATCCAACATATTGACGAAAAACAATTGGGATCGGGCCATATCCACAGAGAGCAAGATTCGTCCATGGCCCATGAGGCCTCCTCGACATTCCACGGCCATCGCTGATACAAAATCCAGAGACAAAAGCCTAAGCAAGCGCCTCAGACTCGCACTATCTTCATATCCTGAAGATGTCTTCTCATGGTTTGTAGATTGGGCCTGCCATACGTACGTCCCCAAACATAAGCTGAGTTTGTTTTTAGACGTCTGTCCTCAAAGTCCTGGGCCACACACCATCCAGGCTGGGGACGCTGGAGCCACACATTAGGACTGTGCCTACCCAATCCATGGGAATTCTGTCCATTCCACTGTCCAAAATCGTACAAATTAGGAGAACCCTCCAAAGTCCCTGAGGCCATCCCAATAGTATAGGTCGCCCGGGACAAAAAAGGGCAGTCTGACACCAGCTGATCATCTACCTCCACTCATACCCTAGAAGGATGTCCCCAGAGAAGAAGATTGAACCAGACAGGACCCTAGGCCAAAATCGGATCCATTGCTTTGGTTTACAGGCATGTCTTCTCAAAACCCTGGATTCCAATACCAGCAATGGGGTTTTCCTGAGGCACCCATCAGAACAAACCTCGTCTCCACAAGGAAACTGGTTCATGGGAGCTATGTCAAAAGCTGAGGAGAATAGTTCAGGGTCCCGGTGCCACCGCCCCATTCCAAGGCCCTCATGGACACAAACACACATTAGACACATCCTCAGGAAAGTCCATTTCAACTCAGCGACCCCGGTTGCTCCCACAGAGCCATCATATCTAAAATGTCTTGTCGCTAGGAGACAATTGGAATGCGAGGCGGGCTTCCCAGGCATCCATCCTCGAACGTTGGTCTGGACTCATCCATATGGGATGTCCTGGAGCTGTCCAAAAGGTCTCAATTGTCCCGCAGAAGGAATCCTTGGAGGGGGCATCCCACCATTCCCAACTTGGGAAAACCTCCACGGCCTCGAGATTTCCCATTATGAAGGGGCCGTCATGAACAGAAAATCCAAGCTGAGCCAACTTCTGATCCTCGCTCTGACTTCAGATGCATGAGATATTGCTTCAGATCTTCAGGGGGTACATGCCGTGCCCTCGCCCTGAAACCCAAGTCTAGCTTGTGTTCTCAGACTTCCATCCTCACACTCCTTGCCCCGAAGCCTACATGTTTGGCAATTCCGGACCATCATTGCAGCACTCTGCCTGCACTCTAGTAAAAATATATTGCCTAATGAGCTGCCCAGGCACGTAAAATGAGAATAAACCTACACGGCACTCGAATGTACCAAAATTATATAGTCTAACCTGGGCAGTAATGCACTGTCTGACAAAACCTGAGCCGGGACCTCCTGAGCAACACGCAGACAGCTGACCGGACACTGAGCACATCAGACCCGCCATGGCCTTAGGTCATCATCTCTTCCCTACCTCAGTTTACAGGCTTCAGAACCTAGACCTTATCTCCAATCCCTGCCCAGGGGTGACTGTGATGCAGAAATCAGAACTCTTCCTTACCCATTGCAAGAAACCATGTGGTTGGCATGTTGTCCGACGTCAGTGTAGGAGAAACCAGCATGCACCCTGAGGCCCCGCCCATTTTTGAGTGCGACGAGGGCATAAACACGCATTGTGACCCTCAGCGTGAGTCCTGTCCTCTAGTACGTCCTCTCAGTGGCTGGACCATTAGATGTCATAATGGGCTTGACATGTCCTTAGGACACAATTTTTAACCATATATCTGGTTGTCCAGTGGCCCCTCCCCAGTGCTCTACTCTGGAATTCCTCATTTTTTGGGACACCTGAGGTTGAAAAACAGAACAAAACAAAACAAAACAAATCAACAACAAAACAACGGACTAATTCCATCCCACAGAATGATCCAAACTCTTTAGACGAGGCCAAACCCCCAGAGAGTAAGACTCGTCCATTTCCGATGAAGTCACCCGGAAATTTCACGACCATGAGTGACACAATATCCTGAGACAAAAACTTGAGCAAGAGCCTCACACTCGCCCTTTTTTCATATCCCGAAGAGTTCTCCTCATGGTTTGTAGATCAGTCCTGCCATACCTATGAAAAGAAACATAAGCCTAGTTTGTGTTTCAGACAACTGTCCAAAGTGCCGTGGCCGACACACCCTACAGGCTCAGGCCCCTGGAGCCAAACCTGACGACTGTGCTTGCCCTCTCCAAGGGAATTGTATGTGCCCATTACAATGGCCACAACACAACTAATAGGATAAATCTCCAAAGTCCCTGAGGCCATCCCAATATTTGTCGCTTCCCAGGACAAATGGGGCAATCTGGGCCCATCTGAGCACCTACCTGCACTCATTCCCGTAGACTGATGTCCCCAGAGGTAAAAAGGAACGAACAGGCCCCTAGGCACCTATCGGAACCATTTGTTTGCCTTCCAGGCATCTCTCCTAAGAGGCCTGGATTTCAATAACAGCATATGCCTGTTTCTTGACTCACCCATCAGAACAAATCTCATATACACATGGGAAACTTGCACGATGGAGCTGTGTGCAAGCCTCTCTTTAGGAGGACCCTTCAGGGCCCCAGTGCCACCGCTTCATTCCAAGGTCTCCATAGACACAAAATTATATGAGGACACATCCACGGGAGATTCCATTTCAAATCAGCCTCCTCGGTTGATCCCCCAGATCCAGCAGATCTAACCTGTCTTGTTGCTTGGAGACAATTGGAATGCGAGGTGGGCTACCCAGCCATCCATCCTTAAAACCCTGCTCGGAAACGTTGTCCTGGATCCAACCAACAGGTCTCAATTGTCCTACAGAAGAATCTTTGCACTTGGGAGCTTCTCACCCCCATGGCCTCTTGATCCACCCCCCCTTCATGAAGGGGCCATCAGGGACAGAATGTCCAACCAGAGCGATCGTCTGATCCTCGCCCTGACTTCAGATGCACGAGATCTCGATTCAGGTCTGTAGATTGTGCCTGCCATAACCTCACCCAGAAACCTAGTCCTAGCTTGGGTTCTCAGACTTCCGTCCTCAGACTACGGGCCCACATGCCCTCCAGTTTGACAATCCAGAACTACAATGCAGCACTCTGCCTGCCCTCCAGAAGAAAAACATTGCCCTCTGGGGCTACCCAGAAACCCCCAATGAGGATCAACCTGCGCGGCATTCGGCTGTACCCCAAATATATAGGTTGACCTGGGCACTAATGCCCTTTTTGACACAGCTTGAGCCTGGACCTCCTGGCCCCACCCAGACAGCTGGCCGCACACTGAGCACATCGGACCCGCCATGGCCTTAGGTCGTCATCTCTTCTCAACCTCGGTTTTCAGGCTTCAGAACCTAGACCTTCTCTCCAATCACGGCCCGGGTTTGAAAATGATGCAGAAATCAGAACTCTTTCCCCATGGCAAGAAACCTTGTGGTTTGCATGTTGTCCAAGGTTCAGTGTCGTTGAAACCAGTGTGGCCCATGAGGCCCCTCCCATGCTTGCGGGCCACATTGGTCACAAACACACATTGTGACCCTCAACCTGAGCCCAGGCCCCAGGTAAGGCTTCTCAGTGGCTGGATGGAGAGACAGCATATTGGGCTTGCCATGCCCCTAGGGCCCAATTTTTAACCATAGTCCGGTTAGTCCCTTCACTCTTCCCCAGGGCTCTGCTTTGGAATTCCTCTTTTGGTGGGACACCTGAGGTAACAAACCTGAAAGGAGTCCTCCCATCACACAGATTGACGAAAAACAATTGGGATCGGGCCAAATCCACAGAGAGCAAGATGCGTCGATGGCCCATGAGGCCTCCCCAACATTCCACAGCCATCGCTGATACAAAATCCAGAGACAAAAGCCTGAGCACGCGCCTCAGACTCGCTCATTCTTCATTTCCTTAAGAGTTCTTCAGATAAGTACTTACACGGCACTCGGATGCACCCAAAATATATAATCTAACCAGGGCACTAATACACTGTCTGAAAACCTGAGCCCGGACTTCGTGACCAACACCCAGACAGGTGACCGCACACTGAGCACATCAGACCCGCCATGGCCTTAGGTCATCATCTCTTCCCTACCTCAATTTTCAGGCTTCAGAACCTAGAACTTATCTCCAATCACTGCCCAGGGGTGACTGTGATGCAGAAATCAGAACTCTTCCTTAGCCATGGCAAGAAACCTTGTGATTGGCATGTTGTCCGACGTCAGTGTAGGAGAAACCAGCATTCACCCTGTGACCCCGCCCATTCGTGATTGCGACGAGGGCATAAACACGCATTCTACCCTCAGCGTGAGTCCTGTCCTCTAGTACGTCCTCTCAGTGGCTGGATCATTAGATGTCATAATGGGCTTGACATGTCCCTAGGACACAATTTTTAACCAGATTTCAGGTTGTCCATTCGCCCCGCCCCAGGTCTCTACTCTGGAATCCCTCATTTGGTGGGACACCTGAGGTTGAAAAACAAAACAAAACAAATCAACAGCAACAGAACAACGGACTACTTCCGTCCCACAGAATGACCCCAAACTCTCTGGACGGGGCCAAACCCCCAGAGAATAAGACTCATCCATTTCCCATGAAGTCACCCGGAAATTTCACAACCATGAGTGACACGATATCCAGAGAACAAAACTTGAGCTAGAGCCTCACACTCGCCCTTTTTTCATATCCCTAAGAGTTCTCCTCATGGTCTGTAGATCAGTCCTGCCATACCTATGACCCGAAACATAAGCCGAGTTTGTGTTTTCAGACATCTGTCCAAATAGCCCTGGCCTACACACCCTACAAGCTCAGGCCCCTGGAGCCAAACCTGACGACTGTGCTTGCCCTCTCCAAGGGAATTGTATGTGCCCACTCCCATGGCCACAAACCTTCTAATAGGATAAACCTCCAAAGTCCCTGAGGTCATCCCAATATTTGTGGCTTTCCAGGACAAACAGGGGCAATCTGGGCCCATCTGAGCACCTACCGGCACTCAGAAATGTAGACTGATGGCCCCAGAGGTAAAAAGGAATGAAGAGGCCACTAGGCACCTATCGGATCCATTGCTTTGGTTTCCAGGCAACTCTCCTCAGAGGCCTGGATTTCAATAACAGTATATGGCTGTTTCTTGACTCACCCATCAGAACAAATCTCGTCTACACACGGGAAACTTGCACGATGGAGCTGTGTGAAAGCCTCTCTTCAGGAGAACCCTTCAGGGCCCCAGTGCCACTGCTTCATTCCAAGGTCTCCATAGACACAAAATCATATTAGGACACATCCACGGGAGAGTGCATTTCAGCTCAGCCTCCTCGGTTGCTCCCCCAGATCCAGCAGATCTAACCTGTCTTGTTGCTTGGAGACAATTGGAATGCGAGGTGGGCTACCCAGCCATCCATCCTTAGAACCCTGCTCGGGATTTTTGTCCTGGTGCCAACCAACAGGACTCAATTGTCTTGCAGAAGAATCTTTGCAGTTAGGAGCTTCTCAGAATTCCAATCTTGGGAAAACCCCCATGGCCTCGTGATCCACCCCCTCTTCAAGAAAAGGCCATCAGGGACAGAATGTCCAACCTGATCAGTCGTCTAATCCTCGCTCTGAGTTCAGATGCACGAGATCTCGATTCAGGTCTGTAGATTGTGCCTGCCATATCCTCACCAAGAAACCTAGGCCTAGCTTGGGTTCTCTGACTTCCGTTCTCAGACTACTGGCCCACAAGTCCTCCAGTTTGGCAACCCAGAACTACAATGCAGCACTCTGCCTGCCCTCCAGAAGAAAAACATTGCCCTCTGGGGCTACCCAGAAACCGCAAATGAGGATCAACCTGCACGCCATTCGGCTCTACCCCAAATATATAGGCTGACCTGGGCACTAATGCCCTTTCTGACACAGCCTGATCCAGGACTTCCTGGCCCCACCCAGACAGCTGGCCGCACACTGAGCGCATCGGACCCGCCATGGCCTTAGGTCGTCATCTCTTCTCAACCTCGGTTTTCAGGCTTCAGAACCTAGACCTTCTCTCCAATCACGGCCCGGGTTTGAAAATGATGCAGAAATCAGAACTCTTTCCCCATCGCAAGAAACCTTGTGGTTTGCATGAGGTCCAAGATTCAGTGTAGTGGAAACCAGTGTGGCCCATGAGGCCCCGACCATGCTTGTGGGCCACATTGGTCACAAACACACATTGTGACCCTCAGCCTGAGCCCAGTACTCAGGTAAGGCCTCTCAGTGGCTGGATGGAGAGACAGCATATTGGGCTTGCCATGCCCCTAGGCCCCAATTTTTAACCTTCATTTGGGTTGTCCATTCATTCTTCTCCAGGTCTCTGCTTTGGAATTCCTCTTTTGGTGGGACACCTGAGGCAACAAACCTGAAAGGAGTCCTCCCATCCCACAGATTGACGAAAAACAATTGGGATCGGGCCAAATCCACAGAGAGCAGGATTCGTCCATTGCCTATGAGGCCTCCCCAACATTCCACGGCCAACGCTGATACAAAATCCAGAGACAAAAGCCTGAGCACGCGCCTCAGACTCGTATCCTGGGCATCTGAAGAGTTTCATATCCTGAAGAGTTCTTCAGATCAGAACCTACAAGGCACTCGAAGGCACCCAAAATATATAGTCTAACCTGGGCACTAATGCACCGGACTTCATGACCAACACCCATACAGCTGACCACACACTGAGCACATCAGACCCGCCATGGCCTTAGGTCATCATCTCTTCCCTACCTCAGTTTTCAGGCTTCAGAACCTAGACCTTATCTCTAATCACTGCCCAGGGGTGACGGTGATGCAGAAATCAGAACTCTTCCTTATCCATGGCAAGAAACCTTGTGGTTGGCATGTTGTCCAATGTTCAGTGTAGGAAAAACAGGCATTCAACCTGAGGCCCCGCCCATTCTTGAGTGCGACGAGGGCATAAACATGCATTGTGACCCTCAGCGTGAGTCCTGTCCTCTAGTACGTCCTCTCAGTGGCTGGTCCATTAGATATCATAATGGGCTTGACATGTCCCTAGGCCCCAATTTTTAACCAGATTTCTGGTTGTCCAGTCGCCCCTCCCCAAGGCTCTACTCTGGTATCCCTAATTTGGTGGGACACCTGAGGTAGAAAAACAAAACAAAACAAATCAACAACAACAGAACAACGGACTTCTGCCATCCCACAGAATGACCCCAAACTCTTTGGACGGGGCCAAACCCCCAGAGAGTCAGACTCATCCATTTCCCATGAAGTTACCCGGAAATTTCACGACCATGAGTGACACGTTATCCAGAGACTAAAACTTGAGCAAGAGCCTCACACTCGCCCTTTTTTCATATATTGAAGAGTTCTCCTCATGGTCTGTAGATCAGTCCTGCCAAACCTATGAGCCGAAATATAAGCCTAGTTTGTGTTTTCAGAAAACTGTCCAAACAGCCCTGGCCTACACACCCTACAGGCTCAGGCCCCTGGAGCCACACCTGACGACTGTGCTTGCCCTCTCCAAGGGAATTGTATGTGCCCATTCCAAAGGCAACAACCCTACTAAGAGGATAAATCTCCAAGTCCTTGAGGCCATCCGAATATTTGTGGCTTCCCAGGACAAATAGGGTCAATCTGGGCCCATCTGAGCACCTACCTGCACTCAGACCCGTAGTCTGATGTCCCCTGAGGTAGAAAGGAATGAACAGGACCCTAGGCACCTATCGGATCCATTGCTTTGGTGTCTAGGCATCACTCCTCAGAGGCCTGGATTTCAATAAGAGCATATGGCTGTTTCTTGACTCACCCAGAAGAACAAATCTCATCTACACATGGGAAACGTGCACGATGGAGCTGTGTGAAAGCCTCTCTTTAGGAGAACCCTTCAGGGCCCCAGTGCCACCGCTTCATTCCAAGGTCTGCATAGACACAAAATCATATTAGGACACATCAACGGGAGAGTCCATTTCAACACATCCTCCTCGGTTGCTCCCCCAGATCCATCAGATCTAACCTGTTGTTGCATGGAGACAATTGGAATGCGAGGTAGGCTACCCAGCCATCCATCCTTAGAACCCTGCTCGGAATCATTGTCCTGGAGCCAACCAACTGGTCTCAATTGTCCTGCAGAACAATATTTGCAGTTGTGAACTTCTCAACTGTCATCGTTGGAATACACCCATGGCCTCGTGATCCACGCCCCCCTAAAGAAGGGGCCATCAGGGACAGAATGTCCATCCTGAGCGATCGTCTGATCATCGCCCTGACGGCAGATGCAGGAGATCTCGATTCAGGTCTGTAGATTGTGCCTGCCATATCCTCACACAGAAACCTAGGCTTGGCTTGGGTTCTCAGACTTCCGTCCTCAGACTACTGGCCCACAAGCCCTCCAGTTTGGCAACCCAGACCTACAATGCAGCATTCTGCCTGCCCTCCAGAAGGAAAACATTGCCCTCTGGGTCTACCCAGAAACCCCCAATGCGTATCAACCTGCACGCCATTCGGCTCTACCCCAAATATATAGGCTGACCTGGGCACTATTGCCCTTTCTGACACAGCCAGAGCCTGGACCACCGGGCCCCACCTAGACAGCTGGCCGCACACTGACCCCATCCTACCCGCCATGGCCTTAGGTTGTCATCTCTTCTCAACCTCGGTCTTCAGGCTTCAGAACCTAGACCTTATCTCCAATCACGGCCCGGGTTTGAAAATGATGCAGAAATCAGAACTCTTTCCCCATGGCAAGAAAACTTGTGGTTGGCATGTTGTCCAAGGTTCAGTGTCGTTGAAACCAGTGTGGCCCATGAGGCCCCTCCATGCTTTCGGGCCACATTGGTCACAAACACACATTGTGACCCTCAGCCAGAGCCCAGTCCCCAGGTAAGGCCTCTCAGTGGCTGGATGGAGAGACAGCATATTGGGCTTGCCATGCCCATAGACCCCTATTTTTTTGACATAGTTCGGGTTGTCCATTCGCCCCTCCCCAGGGCTCTATTCTGGAATCCCTCATTTGGTGGGACACCTGAGGTTGAAAAACAAACAAAACAAATCAACAACAACAGAAAAACGGACTTCTTCCTTCCCACAGAATGACCCCAATTCTTTGGACGGGGCCAAACCCCCAAATAGTAAGACTCGTCCATTTCCCATGAAGTCAACCGGAAATTTCACGACCATGAGTGACACGATATCCAGAGACAAAAACTTGAGCAAGAGCCTCACACTCGCCCTTTTTTCATATCCTGAAAATTTCTCCTCATGGTCTGTAGATCGGTCCTGCCATACCAATGACCCGAAACATAAGCCGAGTTTGTGTTTTTAGACAACTGTCCAAACAGCCCTGGCCTACACACCCTACAGGCTCAGGCCCCTGGAGCCAAACCTGACGACTCTGCTTGCCCTCTCAAAGGGAATTGTGTGTGCCCATTCCAATGGCCACAACCCTACTAAGAGGATAAACCTCCATAATTCCTGAGGCCATCCCAATATTTGTGGCTTCCCAGGACAAACGGGGAATCTGGGCCCATCTGAGCACCTACCGGCACTCAGACCCGTAGACTGATGTCCCCAGAGGGAAAAAGGAACGAAGAGGCCCCTAGGCACCTATCGGATCCATTGCTTTGGTTTCCAAGCATTTCTCCTCAGAGGCCTGGATTTCAATAACAGCATATGCCTGTTTCTTGACTCACCCATCATAACAAATCTCGTCTGCACATGGGAAACTTGCATGATGGAGCTGTGTGAAAGCCTCTATTTAGGAGAACCCTTCACGGCCCCAGTGACACCGCTTCATCCCAATATCTCCATAGACACAAAATCATATTAGGACACATCCACGGGAGATTCCATTTCAACTAAGCCTCCTCGGTTGCTCCACCAGATCCAGCAGATCTAACCTGTCTTGTTGCTAGGAAACATTTGGAATGCGAGGTGGGCTACCCAGCCATCCATCCTTCTAACCCTGCTCAGAAATGTTGTCCTTGAGCCAACCAACAGGTCTCAATTGTCCTGTAGAAGAATCTTTGCAGTTGGGAGCTTCTCACAACTCCCATCGTGGGAAAACCCCATGGCATCGTGATCCACCCCCCCCTTCAATAAGGGGCCATCAGGGACAGAATGTCCAACCTGAGCGATTGTCTCATCCTCGCCCTGACTGCAGATTCACGAGATCTCGATTGAGGTCTGTAGATTGTGCCTGCCATATCCTCACCCAGACAACTAATACTAGCTTGGGTTCTCAGACTTCCGTCCTCAGACTACTGGCCCACAAACCCTCCAGTTTAGCAATCCAGAACTACAATGCAAAACTCTGCCTGCCCTCCAGAAGAAAAACATTGCCCTCTGGGGCTACCCAGAAACCCCAAATGAGGATGAACGGAGCACGCCATTCGGCTGTATCCCAAATATATAGGCTGACCTGGGCACTAATGCCCTTTCTGACACAGCCTAAGTCTGGACCTCCTGGCCCCACCCAGAGAGCTGGCCGCACACTGAGCACATCGGACCCGCCATGGCCTTAGGTTGTCATCTCTTCTCAATCTCGGTTTTCAGGCTTCAGAACCTAGACCTTATCTCCAATCACGGCCCCGGTTTGAAAATGATGCAGAAATCAGAACTCTTTCCCCATGGCAAGACACCTTGTGGTTGGCATGTTGTCCAAGTTTCAGTGAACTTGAAACCAGTGTGGCCCATGAGGCCCCGCCCATGCTTGCGGGCCACATTGGTCACAAACACACATTGTGACCCACAGCCTGAGCCCAGTCCTCAGGTAAGGCCTCTCAGTGGCTGAATGGAGAGACAGCATATTGGGCTTGCCATGCCCCTAGGCCCCAATTTTTTACCATAGTTCGGGTTGTCCCTTCAGCCTTCCCCAGGGCACTGCTTTGGAATTCCTCTTTTGGTGGACACCTGAAGTAACAAACCTGAAAGGAGTCCTCCCATCCCACAGATTGACGAAAAGCAATTGGGACCGGGCCAAATCCACAGAGAGCAAGATTCTTCCATGGCCCATGAGGCCTCCCCAACATTCCACGGCCATCGCCGATAGAAAATCCAGAGACAAAAGCCTGAGCCTGTGCCTCACACTCGCTCATTCTTCATATCCTGAAGAGTTCTTCAGATAAGAACCTACACGGCACTCGAAGGCACCCAAAATATGTAGTCTAACCTGGGCACTAATGCACTGTCTGACAACATGAGCCCGGACCTCGTGACCAACACCCAGACAGCTGACCGCACACTGAGCACATTAGACCCGCCATGGCCTTAGGTCATCATCTCTTCCCTAATTCTGTTTTCAGGCTTCAGACCTAGACCTTATCTCCAAACACTGGCCAGGGGTGACTGTGCTGCATAAATCAGAACTCTTCCTTACCCATGGCAAGAAACCTTGTGGTTGGCATGTTGTCCAACGTTCAGTGTAGGAGAAACCAGCTTTCACCCTGAGGCCCCGCCCATTCTTGAGGGCGACGAGGGAATAAACACGCATTGTGACCCTCAGCATGAGTCCTGTCCTCTAGTACGTCCTCTCAGTGGCTGGACCAGTATATGTCATAATGGGCTAGACATGTCCCTAGGCCCCAATTCTTAACCAGATTTCTGGTTGTACAGTCGCCCCTCCCCAGGGCTCTACTCTGGAATCCCCCATTTGGTGGGACACCTGAGGTTGAAAAACAAAACAAAACAAATCAACAACAACAGAACAACGGACTTCTTCCATCCCACAGAATGACCCCAAACTCTTTGGACGGGGCCAAATCCCCATAGAGTAAGACTAGTCCATTTCCCATGAAATCACCCGGAAATTTCACGACCATGAGGGACACGATATCCAGAGACAAAATCTTGAGAAAGAGCGTCACACTCGCCCTTTTTTCATATTCCGAAGAGTTCTCCTCATGGTCTGTAGATAAGTCCTGCCATACCTATGACCCGAAGCAAAAGCCGAGTTTGTGTTTTCAGACAACTGTCCAAACAGCCCTGGCCTACACACCCTACAGGTTCGGGCCCCTGGAGCCAAACCTGACGACTCTGTTTGCCCTGTCCAAGGGAATTGTATGTGCCAATTACAATGGCCACAACCCTACTAATATGTTAAACCTCCAAAGTCCCTGAGGCCATCACAATATTTGGGGCTTTCCAGGGAAACTGGGGCAATCTGGGCCCATCTGAGCATCTACCGGCACTCATACCCGTAGACTGATGTCCCCAGAGGTAAAAAGGAATGAACAGGCCCCTAGGCACTTATCGGATCCATTGCTTTGGTTGCCAGGCATCTCTCCTCAGAGGCCTGGATTTCAATAACGGCATATGGCTGTTTCTTGACTCACCCATCAAAACAAATCTCATCTACACATGGGAAACTTGCATATGGAGCTTTGTGAAAGCCTCTCTTTAGGAGAATTCTTAAGGGCACCAGTGCCACCGCTTCATTCCAAGGTCTCCATAGACACAAAATCATATTAGGACACATCCACGGGAGAGTCCATTTCAACTCAGCCTCCTCGGTTGCTCTGCCAGATCCAGCAGATCTAACCTGTCTTGTTGCCTGGAGACAATTGGAATGCGAGATGAGCTACCCAGCCATCCATCCTTAGAACCCTGCTCGGAATCGTTGTGCTGGAGACAACTAACAGGTCTCAATTGTACTGCAGAAGAATCTTTGCAGTTTGGAGCTTCTCAGAACTCCCATCGTGGGAAAACCCCCATGGCCTCGTGATCCACCCCCCGTTCAAGAAGTGGCCATCAGGGACAGAATGTCCAACCTGAGCGATTGTCTGATCCTCGCCCTGACTTCAGATGCACGAGATCTCGATTCAGGTCTGTAGATTGTGCCTGCCATATCCTCACCCAAAAACCTAGGCCTAGCTTGGGTTCTCAGACTTCCGTCCTCAGACCACTGGCCCACAAGCCCTCCAGTTTGGCAATTCAGAACTACAATGCAGCACTCTGCCTGCCCTCCAGAAGAAAAACATTGCCCTTTGTGGCTACCCAGAAACCTCAAATGAGGATCAACCTGGACGCCATTTTGCTGTACTCCAAATATATAGGCTGACCTGGGCACTAAGGCCCTTTCTGACACAGCCTGACCTGGACCTCCTGGCCCCACCCAGACAGCTGGCCTCACACTGAGCACATCAGACGCGCCATGGCCTTAGGTCGTCATCTCTTCTCAACCTCGGTTTTCGGGCTTCAGAACCTAGACCTTATCTCCAATCACGGCCCGGGTTTGAAAATGATGCAGAAATCAGAACTCTTTCCCCATGGCAAGAAACCTTGTGGTTGGCATGTTGTCCAAGGTTCAGTGTAGCTGAAACCAGTGTGGCCCATTAGGCCACGCACATGCTTGCGGGCCACGTTGGTCACCAACACACATTGTGACCCTCAGCCTGAGCCCAGTCCTCAGGTAAGGCCTCACAGTTGATGGATGGAGAGAATGCATATTGTGCTTGCCATGCCTCTAGCCACAATTTTTAACCGTAATTCAGGTTGTCCCTTCACTCTTCCCCAGGGCTCTGCTTTGGAATTCCTTTTTTGGTGGGACACCTGAGATAACAATCCAGAAAGGAGTCCTCCCATCCCACATATTGACGGAAAGCAATTGGGATCTGGCCAAATCCACAGATAGAAAGATTCGTCCATGGCCCATGAGGCCTCGCCAACATTCCGTGGACATCGCTGATACAAAATCCAGAGACAAAAGCCTGAGCATGCGCCTCACACTCGCTCATTCTTCATATCCTGAAGAGTTTTTCAGATAAGAACCTACACGGCACTCGAAGGCACCCAAAATATATAGTCTATCCTGGGCACTAATGCACTGTCTGACAACCTGAGCCCGGACCTCGTGACCAACACCCAGACAGCTGACCACACACTGAGCACATCAGACCCGCCATGGCCTTAGGTCATCATCTCTTCCCTACCTCAGTTTTCAGGCTTCAGAACGTACACCTTATCTCCAACCACTGCCCAGGGGTGACTGTGCTGCAGAATTCAGAACTCTTCCTTTCCGATGGCAAGAAACCTTGTGGTTGGCATGTTGTAAAACGTTCCGAGTAGGAGAAACCAGCTTTCACCCTGAGGCCCCGCCCATACTTGAGTGCGACAAGGGCATAAACACGCATTGTGACCCTCCGCGTGAGTCCTGTCCTCTAGTACGTCCTCTCAGTGGCTGGACCATTAGATGTCATAATGGGCTTGACATATCCCTAGGCCCCAATTTTTAAACAGATTCTGGTTGTCCAGTCGCCCCTCCCCAGGGCTCTACTCTGGAATCCCTCATTTGGTGGGACACCTGAGGTTGAAAAACAACACAAAACAAATCAACAACAACAGAGCAACGGACTTTTTCCATCCCACAGAATGACCCCAAACTCATTGGACGGGGCCAACCCCCCAGAGAGTAATACTCGTCCATTTCCCATGAAGTCCCCCGGAAATTTCACGACCATGAGTGACACGATATTCAGAGACAAAATTTTGAGAAAGAGCCTCACACTCGCCCTTTTTTCATATCCCGAAGTGTTCTCCTCATGGTCTGTAGATAAGTCCTGCCATACCTATGACCCGAACCAAAAGCCGAGTTTGTGTTTTCAGACAACTGTCCATTAGCCCTGGCCTACACACCCTACAGGCTCGGGCCCCTGGAGCCAAACCTGACGACTCAGCTTGCCCTCTCCAAGGGAATTGTATGTGCCAATTCCAATGGCCACAACCCTACTAATAGGTTAAACTACCAAAGTCCCTGAATGCATCCCAATATTTGGGGCTTCCCCGGACTAACAGGGGCAATCTGGGCCCATCTGAGCACCTACCTGCACTCAGACCATAGACTGATATCCCCAGAGGTAAAAAGGAACGAACAGTACCCTAGGCACCTATCGGATCCATTGCTTTGGTTTCCAGGCATCTCTCCTCTGAGGCCTGGATTTCAATAAGAGCATATGGCTGTTTCTTGACTCACCCATCAAAACAAATCTCATCTACACATGGGAGGAGAGGCCTGGATTTCAATAACAGCATATGGCTGGTTTTTGACTGACCCATCAGAACAAATCACATCTACACATGGGAAACTTGCATGATGGAACTGTGTGAGAGCCTCTCTTTAGGAGAACCCTTCAGGGCCCTAGAGCCACCGCTTCATTCCAAGGACTCCATAGACGCAAAATCATATTAGGTCGCATCCACGGGAGAGTCCATTTCAACTCCGCCTCCTCGGTTCCTCCCCCAGATCCAGAGGATCTAACCTGTCTTGTTGCTTGGAGACAATTGGAATGCGACGTGGACTACCCAGCCATCCATCCTTAGAACCCTGCTTGGAATCGTTGTCCTGGAGCCAACCAACAGTTCTCAATTTTCCTGCAGAAGAATCTTTGCAGTTGGGAGCATCTCAGAACTCCCATCTGGGAAAACCAGTATGGCCTCGTGATCCACCCCCCCTTCAAGTAGGGGCCACCAGGGACAGAATGTCCAAACTGAGCGATCGTCTGATACCTGCCCTGACTTAGGATGCACGAGATCTCGATTCAGGTCTGTAGAATGTGCCTGCTATATCCTCACCCAGAAACCTAGTCCTAGCTTGGGTTCTCAGACTTCCGTGATCAGACTACTGCCCCACAAGCCCTCCAGTTTGGCATTCCAGAACAACAATGCAGCACTCTGCCTGCCCTACAGAAGAAAAATATTGCCTTCTGGGGCTACCAGAAACCCCACATGAGGATCAACCTGCACGGCATTCGGCTGTACCCGAAATATATAGGCTGACCTGGGCACTAATGACCTTACTGACACAGCCTGAGCCTGGACCTCCAGGCCCAACCCAGACAGCTGGCCGCACACTGAGCACATCGGACCCGCCATGGCCTTAGGTCATCATCTCTTCTCAACCTCGGTTTTCAGGCTTCAGAACCTAGACCTTATCTCCAATCACGGCCCGGGTTTGAAAATGATGCAGAAATCAGAACTCTTTCCCGATGGCAAGAAAATTTCCAGATGGCATGTTGTCCAATGTTTTTTTTTTTTTTTTTTTTCATGTTGTCCAATGTTAAGTGTCGTTGAAACCAGTGTGGCCCATGAGGCCCCGCCCATGCTTGCGGGCCACATTGGTCACAAACACATATTGTGACCCTCAGCCTGAGCCCTGTCCTCAGGTAAGGCCTCTCAGTGGCTGGATGGAGAGACAGTATATTGGGCTTGCCATGCCCCTAGGCCGCAAGTTTTAAACATAGATCGGGTTGTCCCTTCACTCTTCCTCAGGGCTCTGCTTTGAATTCCTCTTTTGGTGACACACCTGAGATAACAAATTTGAAAGGAGGCCTCCCATCCCACACATTGATGAAAAACAATTGGGATCGGGCCAAATCCACAGAGATCAAGATTCGTCCATGGCCCATGAGGCCTCCTCAACATTCCACGGCCATCGCTGATACAAAATCCAGAGACAAAAGCCTGAGCACGCGTCTTAGACTCGCTCATTCTTCATTTCCTGAAGAGTTCTTCAGATAAGAACCTACACGGCACTCGAAGGCACCCAAAATATATAGTCTAACCTGGGCACTAATGCACTGTCTGACAACGTGAGCCCGGACCTCGTGACCAACACCCAGACAGCTGACCGTACACTGAGCACATCAGACCCGCCATGGCCTTAGGTCATCATCTCTTCCCTACCACAGTTTTCAGGCTTCAGAACCTAGACCTTATCTCAAATCACTGCCAACGGGTCACTGTGATGCAGCAATCAGAACAGTTCCTTACCCATGGCAAGAAACCTTGTGGTTGGCATGTTGTCCAACGTTCATTGTAGGAGAAAACAGCAATCACCCTGAGGCCCCGCCCATTCTTGAGTGCGAGGAGCGCATAAACACGCATTGTGACCCTCAGCGTGAGTCCTGTCCTCTAGTACGTCTTCTCAGTGGCTGGACCATTAGATGCCATAATGGGCTTGACATGTCCCTAGGCCCAAATTTTTAACCAGATTTCTGGTTGTCCAGTCGCCCCTCCCCAGTGCTCTACTCTGGAATCCCTCATTTCTGGGACACCTGAGGTTGAAAAACAAAACAAAACAAATCAACATCAACAGAACTGCGGACTTCTTCCATCCCACAGAATGACCCCAAACTCTTTGGAGGGGGCCAAACCACCAGAGAGTAAGACTCGTCCATTTCCCATGAGGTCACCTGGAAATTTCACGACCATGAGTGACACGATATCCCGAGACAAAAACTTGAGGAAGAGCCTCACACTCGCCCTTTTTTCATATCCCGAAGAGTTACCTCATGGTCTGTAGATCAGTCCTGCCATACCTATGACCCGAAACATAAGCCGAGTTTGTGTTTTCAGACAACTGTCCAAACAGCCCTGGCCTACACACCCTACAGGCTCAGGCCCCTGGAGCCAAATATGAAGACTGTGCTTGCCCTCTCCAAGGGAATTGTATGTGCCCATTCCAATGGCCACAACCCTACTAAGAGGATAAACCTCAAAAGTCCCTGAGGCCATCTCTATATTTGGGGTTTCCCAGGACAAACAGTGGCAATCTGGGCCCATATGAGCACCTACCTGCACTCAGACACGTAGACTGATGTCCCCAGAGGTAAAAGGAACGAACAGGCCCATAGTCACCTATCGGATCCATTGCTTTGGTTTCCAGGCATCTCTCCTTAGAGATCCTTAGAACCGTTAGAATCCTGCTCTTGCGTCGTTCCTTATGGGACATCCTTGAGCCATCCAACAGGTCACGACTGTCCCACAGGAGTCCTTGTGCATGGACCACCTCACAACTCATATCATGGAAAGCTTCCAAGGTCATAGGATGCCCCCAATCTTCATGAAGGCGGATCATGGAAAGAAACTCCAACCTGACCCAACGGCTGATCTTCGCCTTGACTTCAGATGCACGAGATCTTGATTAAGCTCTTCAGAGTGTACCTGCTGTGCCCTCACCCCAAAACCTAAGCATAGCTAGTGTTCTCAGACTTCCGTCCTCACTCTCCTGGACCACACGCCCTCCATTTTGGGATTTCCGATGACACAGTGCTGCACTCTGCCTGCCTTCTAGAAGAAAAACGTTGCCTTATGGGTCTACCCAGAAACCTCAAATGAGGATAAACCTGCATGCCACTCAACTGTACACCATTTATATAGTCTAGCCTGTGCATTAATGCCCTGTCTGACACAACTTGAGGCCTGAATTCCCAACCGACACTCAGACAGAATGCTGTACACTGAGAACATCTGAACCGCCATGGCCTTAGGTTGCCATCTCTTTCCAACCTGGTTTTTAGGCTACAGTAACCTAGACATTATCTCTACTCATTTCCCATGGGTGAACATAATGCAGAAATCATAACTCCTCCTTCCCTCTCGCTAGAATCTTGTGGTTGGCATCTTATCGAAAGTTCAGTGTAGGACCCCTGTAGGGCCTACAGGAGTAGTAGTAGGGCCCCTGAGCGTAGTGTAGGGTCCCTGAGGCCCTGCCCATGCTTAAGAGCTGCGGTGAACACAAACACACATTGGGACCAACAGTTTGAGCCCTGTCCTCAAGTAAAGCCTATCAGTGGCTGGACCATGTGCCCACATATGGGGCCTGCCATGCCCCAAGTCACCAATCTTAACCAGAGGTAGAGACATCTAGTCACCCCTACTCAGGGCTCTGCTCTGGAATCCCTCTTCGGTGGGACATTTGAGGTAAGTAAAACACAGAAAGGATTCCTCCCACCCACAGAATGACCCCAATCACTTGGGATCAGGCCATCCCCAGAGAGAAAGACTCCTCCATGGCGCATGAGGCCAGCCCGACATTCCACGGCCACTACTGACACAAAATCCAGAGACATAAGCCTCACTCTTAGGTCATAGCCCAAAAAATTCTCCTCATAGTCTGTAGATCGGGCCTGCCATACCTACGTCCCCAAACCGTGTTTTCAGACTTCTCTCCTGACATCCCTGTCCCACACACCCTCCAGGCTGAGGCCCCTGGAGCCTCACTTCAGGACTGTGCCTGCCCTCTCCAAGGAAATTCTTCCCATTCCATTGGCCACAACCCTACAGATTAGGAGAAACCTCCAAAGTCCCAGAGGTCATTCCAATAGTGTAGGCAGCCCAGTACAAAGAGGGGTGATCTGTCACAAGCTGAGCAACGACCTCAACTCACCCGTAGACTGATATCCCAAGAGAAAGGTATTAAACTGGACAGGCCCCTAGAACGTAATTGGTTCCATTGCTTTTGTTTCTAAGCATCTCTCCTCAGAGGCCTGTTTTCCAATACCAGCATAAGGGGGATTCCAGAGATACCAATCAGAACAAATCTTGTCTCCACATGGGAAACTTATCCTTTGGAGCTCTGTAAAAACCTCCAGTTAGGAGAAACCTTCAGGTAACCGGAGCCACCGCCCTATTCCAAGGTCTCCATGGACACAAACCCGCATTATGACCATTCGGCAGGAGAGTACATTTCAATTCAGCCCCGTTGATTACTCCCACGGAGCCAGAATATCAAAACTGCCTTGTCGCTAGGAGACAACTGGAATGCAAAGCAGACTCTCTAGGCATCCATCGTTGGAATCCTGCTCTGGCGCCATTCCATATGGGAAGTCCTGGGAGCCTTCCAACAGGTCTTCTTGACTGTCCTGCAGAAGGAATCCTTGCAGATTGGAGCATCTCACAACTCCTATCGTGGGAAAACCTACATGGCCTCATGAGATGCTCCTTTTTATAAAGGGGCCATCATGGACAGAAACTCCAACCTGAGCCAACTTCTGATCCATTGCTTTGGTTTCTGTGTATCTCTCCTCAGAGGCCTGGTTTCCAATATCAGAATATGGGGGTTTCCTAAGGAAACAATCAGAACAGATCTCATCTCCACATGAGAAACTTGCTCTTTGGAGCTGTGTCAATACCTCAGTTTAGGAGGATCCTTCAGGGCGCTGGCACCATGGCCCAATTCCAAGGTCTCCAAGGACACAAACTTACATTATGATCCATCCTCAGGAGAGTCCATTTCAAATCAGCCCCCTCGGCTGCTCACCCAGAGCCAGCAGATCAAACCTGCCTTGTCACTAGGAGACAGTTGGAATGCGAGGTGGGCTGCCCAGGCATCCATCCTTAGAACCCTGCTCTGGAGAATTTCTTTATGGGACGTCTTGAATCCAACCAACCTGTCTTGACTGTCTCGCAGAATGAATCCTTGTGGTTTGAAGCATCACACAATCCGACTGTGAGAAAACCTCCAATCCCTCATGATGCCCCACACATTCATAAATGGGCCATCATGGACAGAAACTCCATCCTAAGCCAAAGTCTGATCCGCGCCCTGAATTCAGAAGCACGAGATCTCGATTCAGCACTTGAGAGTGTGCCTGCTGTGCCCTCGCCCCGAAACCTAAGACTAACTTGTGTTCTCAGACTTCCGTCTTCACAATCCTGGCCACACCCCTCCAGTTTGGCAATTCTGGAGACACAATGCAGCACTCTGCCTGCCCTCCAGAAGAAAAATGTTGCCCTATAGGGCTAACAAGAAACGCCAAATGAGTAACAACCTGCATGCCACTCGACCATACCCCAATTATACAATCTAGCCTGTGCACTAAAGCCCTGTCTGACACAGCCTGAAGGCAGACCTCCAGTCCAACACCCAGACAGCTGGCCGTACACTGAGCATATCAAACCCACAATGGCTTTCGGCCATCATATCTACCCAACCTCAGTTTTCACCTTCAGAACCTAGACCTTATCTCCACTCACTGCTCAGGAGTGAACGTGATACAAGAATCAGAACTTCTCCTTCGCCATGGCAAGAAACCTTGTGGTTGGCATGTGGTCCAACGTTCATTGTAGGAGAAAGCAGCATGGACTATGAGGCCCCACCTATCCCTGAGGGCTACAATTTGCACAAACACACATTGGGACCCTCAGCGTGAGCCCTATCGTCATGTAAAGGCTCTTAGTGACTGGAACTACAGCCCACATATGGGGATTTCCAAGCCCCTAGTCCCCCAATCTCAACCAGAGTTAGAGATGTCTAGTCACCCCTACTCAGGGCACTGCTCTGGAATCGCTCTTTGGTGGGACACCTGAGGTAAAAAAAAATACAGAAAGGACTCTTCCCATCCACAGAATGATCCCAACTTCTTGGGTTCAGGCCAAATCACCAGAGAAAGACTTGTCCATGGCCCTTGAGGACACCCCGACATTCCACGGCCACCGTAGGCACAAAATCCAGAGACAAAAGCCTGAGCAAACGCCACATACTCGCCCTTTGTTCATAGCCCAGAAAAGTCTCCCGGTCTGTAGATCGAGCCTTCATACATATATCCCCAAACCTAAGCTGAGTTTGTGTTTTCAGACTTCTGTCCCCACAGTCCTGGCCCACACACCATCCAAGCTGGGGCCCCTGGAGCCACACCTGAGGACTGTGGCTTCCTTCTCCAGGGGAATTCTGCCATTTCCATTGGCCACAACCCTATAGATTAGGAGAAACCTCCAAACACTCCGAGGCCATCCCAATAGTGTTGGCTGCCCGGGACAAACAGGGATGATCTTGCACAAGTTAGGAAACTACCTCCACTCAGACCCAGAGACAGATATCCCCATAGAATAAGATTGAACTGGACAGGCACTTAGGCCCTAATCAGATCCATTGCTTTTGTTTCCAGGCATCTCTCCTCAGAGGCCTGGTTACCAATACCAGCATATGGGGGATTACTGAGGCACTCATAGAAAAATCTCGTCTCCACATAGGAAATGTACTCTTTGGAGCTCTATAAAAACCTCTGTTTAGGAGAATCTTTCAGGGCCCCGGAACAAGCGCCCCATTCCAAGGTCTCCATGGAATTAAACCCACATTATGATCTATCTTCGGTAGAGTCCATGTCAACTCATCCCCCTTGGTTTCTCCCCCAGGGCCTGCAGATCAAACCTGCCTTGTAGCTATGACACTACTAGAATGGGAGGCAGGCTGCCCAGGCATCCATCCTTAGAACCCTACTCTGGAGTCGTTCCATATGGGACATCCTAGAGCCATCCAACAGGTCTCAAGTGTCCCACAGAAGGAATCTTTGAAGTCTGGTGCATCTCACAACTCCCATTGTGGGAAAATCTTCATGGCCTCTTGAGACGCTCCACTTTATAAAGGGGCCATCATGGACAGAAACTCCAACCTGAGCAAACGTCTGATATTCGCCCTGGCTTCAGGTGCATGAGATCTTGATTCAGCTCTGCAGAGTGTGCCTTCTGTGCCCTCACCCCAAAAACTAAGCCTAGCTTGTGTTCTCAGACTACCGTCCTCACACCCCTGGCCCAAAAGCCCTACAATTTGGCAATACTGGGGCCACAATTCAGGACTCTGCCTGCCCTCCAGAAGAAAAACGTTGCCTTATGGAGCTAGAAACCCGAATGAGGATCAACAGAATGCCACTTGACTGCACCCCAAACATACAGTCTACCCTGTCTAATGCCCTGTCTGACACAGCATGAGCCCACACCTCCAGACCTACGCTCAACAGCTAGCTACACAATGAGCTCATTGTACCCATCAGGTCCTTAGGTCTTCATCTCTTCCCAACCTCGGTTTTCGGGTTTCAGAACCCAGACCTAAACTCCAATCACTGTCCAGGGGTGAACGTGATGCAGAAATCACAACTCTTCCTTCGCCATGGCCGGAAACCTTGTGGTTGGCATATTCTCCAACGTTCAGTGTAGGAGAATCCAGCGTGGCCCATGAGGCCCTTCCCATGCTTGAGGGCCTTGTTGGGCACAAATAGGCACTGTGACCGTCAGCATGAGCCTGTCCTCAAGGAAGACCTCTCAGTGTCTGAATCAAGAGCCCACATATTGGACTTGCCATGCCCCTAGGCCCCCAAACTTAAACAGAGGTGGGGTTATCTAGTTGTCCTACCAAGGACTCTGCTCTGGAATCCCTCTTTTATTGGCACACATGAGGTACATAACATAAAATAAAAAAACAGAAAGGACACCTCCCATCCCACAGAATGTACCCAAGCTCTTGGGATTGGGTCAAATCCTCAGAGAAGGAAAGCCGTCCACAACCCATGAGGCCACGCCAGCATTCGACCCACATTGTTGACACAAATCCAGAGACAAAACCTGAGCAAGCACCTCAAACTCACCCTTTTTCATATCCTGAAGTGTTATCACGGTCTGTAGATTGGGCTTGCCATACCTATGTCCCCAATCCTAAGCGGAATTTGTGTTTTCAGACTTCTGGCCCTACAGGCCTGGCCCACACACCCTCAAGGCTGGGCCCCTAGTGCCAAACTCAGAACTGTGCCTGCCCTCTCCAGGGGATTTCTGCCCATTCCATTGGCCACAACCCTATAGATTAGGAGACACTCCAAAATCCCGAGGCCATTCCCAATATTATAGGCTGCCCAGGACAAACAGGGGCGATCTGACACAAGCCGAGCAACTACCTCCCCTCAGATCCATAGACACGTATCCCCAGGAAAGAGATTGAACCGGACAGGCACCTAGGCCCTAATCATATCCATTGCTTTTGTTTCCAGGCATCTCTCCTCAGAGGCCTGGTTTCCAATACCAGCATATGGGAGATTCCTTAGGCACTCATCAAAACAATTCTCTTCTCTACATACGAAACGTACTCTTTAGAGCTCGATCAAAACCTCCGGTTATGAACATCCCTCAAGGGCCGGATCAAGCACCCCATTCCAAGGTCTCCATGGACACAAATGCACATTATGACCCATCCTCAACTCACCCATTTCAACAGACCCGCCTCGGTTACTCCCCTAGATCCAGCAGATCGAACTTGCCTTGGCGCGATGAGACACCTGGAATGGGAGGCAGGCTGCCCAGGCATCCATCCTTAGAACCCTGCTCTGGATAACTTCCTTATGGGATGTCCTGGAGCCATCCAGCAGGTCTCGACTGTCCCACGGAAGGAATCATTGCGGTTTGGAGCATCTCACAATTCCCATCGTGGGAAAACCTCCATGGCCTCGTGACACCCTCCCCTTCATGAAGGGGCCGTCATGGACAGAAACTCCAACCTGAGCCAACGTCTGATCCTAGCTCTGTCTTCAGGTACACGGGATCTCGAATCATCTCTGCAGAGGGTTCCTGCCGTCCCCTCACCCCAAATCTAAGTCTGGCTTGTGTTCTCAGAATTTTTTCCTCACACTCCTGGCCCACAAGCCTTCCAGTTTGGGAATTCTGGAGCCACTATGTGGCACTGTGTCTTCCTTCCAGAAGAAAAACGTTGCCCTCTGGGGCTACCCAGTAACCACAAATGAGTACCAACCTGCACGAAACTCGACTGCACCCCAATGATACAGTCTAGCCTGGGCACTAATTCCCTGTCTGCCAAAGCCTGAGCCTGCACCTCCCAACCCACACTCAACAGCTGGCCGAACACTGAGCACATCAGTCACACCATGGCCTTAGGTCTTCATCTCTTCCCAACCTCAGTTTTCAGGCTTCAGAACCTAGACCTTAAATCCAATCACAGTCCAGGAGTGAAAGTGTTCCAGAAATTAGAACTCCTTCTTACCCATGGCCAGAAAACTTGTGGTTGCCATATTGTGCAACGTTCAGTGTAGGAGAAACCAGCATGGTACATTAGGCCACGCCCTGACATGAGGGGCTCCTTGGGTACAAAAACACATTGTGAAACTCAATGTAAACCCTATGCTCAAGGAAGGCCTCTCAGTGTCTGGACCAAGAGCCCACATATGGGGCTTGCCATGTTCTTAGGTCCCAATGTTAATCAGAGTTCTGGTTGTCCAGTCGCCCCTCCCCAGGACTCTGCTGTGGAATCCCTCTTTTGGTGGTCCACCTGAGGTAAAAAAAAAAAAAAAAAAAAAAAAAAACAGAAAGGCCTCCTCCCTTCCCACAGAATGACACCAAACTCTTGGGATTGGGTCAAATCCCCAGAAAGGGAGCCTCATCGATGGCCCATGAGGACTCCCGGACATTCCATGGCAATCGGTGACACATATCCAGAAAAAAATAAGCATGAGCAAGCACCTCACTTTCGCCCTTTGTTCATATCCCGAAGAGTTCTCCTCACGGCCTATATATCGGGCCGGCCATACCTACAGACCCAAACCTATGTGGAGTTTGTGTTTTCAGACTTTTGTCCAAATAGCCCTGGACCACACACGCTCCACACTTGGGTCCCTGGAGCCACACCTCAGGAATGCGCTTCCCTTTCAAGAGAATTCTTCCCATTCCATTGGCCACAACCTTGCAAATTAGGAAAAACCTCCAAACTTACCGAGGCCATCCCAATAGTGTAGGCCGCCCAGGACAAACAGGTGTGATCTCAAACCTGCTGAGCAACTACCTCCACTCAGACAAAAGATGTCCCCAGAGAAGAATATTGAACCGGACAGGCCCCTGGGCCCTAATCAGATTCATTGCTTTGGTTTCCAGGCATCTCTCCTCAGAGGCCTCATTTCCGATACCAGCAAATGGTGGTTTCCTGAGGCACCAATAAGAACAAATCTCGTCTCCCCATGGAAAACTTGCTCATTGGAGCTTTGTTATAACCTCTGGTTAGGATAATCCTTCAGGGCCCTGGTGCCACTGCCCTATACCAAGGTCTCAATGGACTCAAACCAACATTAAGAACATCCTCAGGAAAGTCCATTTCAACTCATTTAAGACCATCCTCAGGAAAGTCCATTCCAACTCAGCCCCCTCTGATGCTACCCCAAGCCAGCAGATCAAACGTTTCTTGTTGCTAGGAGACAATTGTATTGAGGCTGTCTGCCCAGGCATCCATACTTAGAACCCTGTTCTGGAAAAATACCTTAGGAGACGTCCTGGAGCCATCCAACAAGTCTTAATTGTCCCACAGAAGGAATCCTTGCGGTTTGGAGCATCTCACAAGTCTAAGTGGGAAAACCCCCATGGCCTCATAATGCCCCCCCCCTTCATGAAGGGGCCAACATGGACAGAAACTCCAACCTGAGCCAAAGTCTGATCCTCGACCTGACTTCAGACTCATGAGATCTCAATTCAGCTCTGCAGAGTGTGCCTGCCATGTCCATTCCCCAAAACCTAAGCGTAGCTTGTGTTCTCAGACTTCCGTCCTCACTCTCCTGGCCCACAAGCCCTCCAGTTTGGGAATTCCGAAGCCACAATGCAGCACTCTGCCTGCCCTCCAGAAGAAAAACTTTGCCCTATGCTGCTAATAGGAAACCCCAAATGATTATCTAATGCATGCCACTCGACTGTAAAGCAATTATACATCCTACCCTGAATACGAATGCCCTGTCTGGCACAGCCTGAGACAAGACATCCCAAACGACACCTAGACAGCTGGCTCCAACCTGGACACAAGGGACCCGCTATGGCTGTAGTTCGTCATCTCTTCCCAACCTCGGTTTGCAGGCTTCAGAACCTAGACCTTATCTCCAATCACTGCCCAGGGGTGAACGTGATGCAGAAATTAGAATTCCTCCTTCCCCATGGCCAGAAACCTTGTGGTTGGCATGTTGTCCAACGTTCAATGTGGGAAAACCTGCATTGTCGGAAAGGCCACGCCAGTGCTTGAGGGCCGCCTAGGGCACAGACATGCATTGTGACCTGTAGCGTGAGTCCCGTATTAAAGTAACGCCTCTCAGTGGCTGGACCAAGATCCTGCATATGGGGCTTGTCATATCCATAGGCCCCCAGGCTTAACTAGAGAGCGAGTATTCCAGTTGTCAGTACCCACTGCTATGCTCCAGAATCCCTCTACTGGGGGGACACATGAGGCAGAAAACAGGACTCTTCCCTTCCCACAGAATGACCCCAAACTCTTGGGGGCTGGACAAACTACCAGAGAGGGAGACTTCTACGACCCATGAGGCAACTCCTACATTAAACGGTCATTGTGGACAAAATATCCAGAGACAAAAGACTGAGCGACTGCCTCCCTCTCACCCTTCTTTTATATCCAGAGGAGCTCCCCTCACGGACTGTAGATCAGGCCTGCCATAACCTCGGTCCCAAACCTGAGCTGAGTTTGGGTTTTTGGATGTCTGTCTGCACAGCCATGGCCCAATAGTAGAAACCTCAAGTTCCCCAAGGACATCCCACTACCGCTAGCCGCACTGGACAAACAGGGGCATTATGACACCAGCTGAGCAACTACTACCTCCATGCAGACACACAGACTGATATCCGCAGTGACAGAATATTGAACCAGACAGGCCCCTAGGCCCTATTATGAACTCTTGCTTTGGTGTCCAGGTATCACTCCTCAGAGGACTGGGTTCGAAGACCAGCATATGGGGCTATCCTGAAGCACCAGACAGAACACCTCTCATCTCCACATGGAAAGCTTCCTTGTTGGAGTTGTGTCAAACCCTTCGGGTTGGAGAATCCTGCAGAGACCCTTAGCTACCGACACATTCCAAGGTCTCCATGGCCACCAACCCACATTATGACTAATTCTCAGGAAAGTCCATTTAAACTTAGCCTTCTGGGTAGCACACCCAAGAGCCCGCAGATTGAGCGTGCCTTGTCTCGACCAGGCAATGGGAAGGTGAGTTGGCGTTTCTCGGCATCCACGCTTAGGCTCCTGCTCTCGAGTCTTTCTGTATGGGGCATCCTGGAACCATCCAATAGTACTAGACTGTCCTGAAGAAGGAAACTTTGAAGTTTGGAGCAGCTCACAACTCCCAGCGTAGGGAAATCTTCCTGGCCTCATGACGCCCCCACCCCCTTCAGGAAGGGGCCGTCATGGACACAAACTCCAGCTTGAGGCAACATCTGATACTCGCCCTGACCTCAGATGCATGAGATCTCGATTCAGCCTCTGCACAGTGGGCCCAAACCTCGTGCTACCTTGTGTTTTCAGACTTCCTTCCTCACACTCCTGGCAAACATGTCCTCAAGACTTGGAATTCTGGAACCAAAATGCAGCCCTATGCTGGCCCTCCAGAAGAAAAACGTTCCTCTATGGGGATCTCCATAAACCCCAAATGAGGATCAACCTGCCTGGTTCTCGACCTCACACCAGTTGGATTGTTCGGGTTGTCCATTCATTCCTCCCCTGAGCTCTGCTTTGGAATCCCTCTTTTGGTGAGACACCTGAGGTAACAATACTAAAAGGACTCCTCCCATCCTTCAGATTGACCCCAAACAATTTTGGATTGGACCAAATTCACAGAGAGGCAGTCTCGTCCATGGCCCATGAGGCCTCCCTGAGATTCCACAGCCATCGTTGACAACAAATCCAGAGACAAAAGTCTGAGCAAGCGCCTCACACTCGCTCTTTTGTCGTATCCCGAAGAGTTCTCCTCACGGTCTGTAGATCGGGCCTGCCATACCTACTTCCCAAACCTAAGCCGAGTTTGTGTTTTCAGACTTCTGTCCCCACATTCCTGGCCCACAGACCCTTCAGGCTGGGGCCCATGGAGCCACACATCAGGACTGTGCCTGTCCATACCACGGGAATTCTGCCCATTCCATTGTCCACAATCGTACAAATTAGGAAAAACCTCCAGAGTCCCCAAGGACATCCCAATAATGTAGGCCGCCCAGGACAAACAAGGGTCATCTGAAACCAGCTGAGCATCTACCTCTAATCAGCGTAGATGGATGTCCCCAGAGAAGAAGATTGAATCAGACAGGCCCCTAGGCCTGAATCAGTTTCATTGCTTTCGGTTACAGGTATCTCTCCTCAGAGGCCTGGTTTCCAATATTAGCATATGGGGATTTCATGAGGCAGCAATCAGAACAAATCTCTTCTCCACATGGGAAAATTATCCTTTGAAGATGTCTCAAAACCTCCAGTTAGGAGAATCCTTCAGGGCCTGTGTGCCACTGCCCCATTACAAGGTCTCCATAGACACAAAAACACATTAGGACCCATCGACAGGAGAGTCCATTTCAACTCAGCGTATTCGGTTGCTCCGCGAGATCCAGCAGATCTAACTTGTCTTGTTGCTAGGAGACAATTGGAATGTGAGGTGGCCTACCCCGCCATCCATCCTTAAAACCCTGCTCGGAATCGTTGGCCTGGAGCCAACCAACAGGTCTCAATTGTCCGGCAGAAGAATCTTTGCAGTTGGGAGCTATTCAGAACTCCCATCGTGAGAGAACCCCCATGGCCACATGATCCCCCCCCCCTTCATAAAGGGGCCATCAGGGACATAACGTCCAACATGAGCGATCATCTGATCCTCACTCTGACTTCAGATGCACGAGATCTCGGTTCAGGTCTGTAGATTGTGCCTGCCATGTCCTCACCCAGAAACCTAAGCCTTCCTTGTGTCCTCAGACTTCTGTACACAGACTACTGGCTCACTAGCCCTCCAGTTTGGCAATCCAGAACTACAATGCAGCACTCTACCTGCCCTGCAAAAGAAATACATTGCCCTCTGGGGCTACCTAGAACCCCAAATGAAGATCAAGCTGTACGACACTTGCCTTACCCAAAATATATAGGTTGACCTGGGAAATAATGCCCTTTCTGACAGAGGCTGAGCCTGGACCTCCTGGCCCCACCCATACAGCTGGCCGCTCACAGAGCACATCGGAAAAGCCATTGCCTTAGGTCGTTATCTCTTCCCAGCCTCGGTTTTCAGGTTTTAGAACCTAGACCTTATCTCCAATCACTGCCCATGTTTGAAAATGATGCAGAATTCAGAACTCTTTCCCGATGGCAAGAAACCTTGTGGTAGGCTTGTTGTATAATGTTCAGTGTAGTGGATACCAGTGTGTCCAATGAGGCCCCGCCATTGCTCGCGGGCCACATAGGTGGCAAACACACATTGTGACGCTCAGCCTTAGCCCAGTCCTCAGGTAAGGCCTCTCAGTGGCTGGATGAAGAGACAGCATATTGGGCTTGCCATGCCCCACGGCCCCAATTTTTAACAATAGTTCGGGTTGTCCCTTCACTCTTCCCCAGGGCTCTGCTTTGGAACACCTCTTTTGGTGGGACACCTGAGGTAACAACCCTGAAAGGAGTACTCCATCCAACAGATTGACGAAAAACAATTGGGATTGGGCCAAATCCAGAGAGAGCAAGATTCGTCCATGGCCCATGAGGCGTCCTCGACATTCCACGGCCATCGCTGAAACCAAATCCAGAGACAAAACCCTGAGCAAGCGCCTCAGACTCGCACTATCTTCATATCCTGAAGATGTCTTCTCATGGTTTGTAGATCGGGCCTGCCATACCTACGTCCCCAAACATAAGCTGAGTTTGTGTTTAAGACTTCTGTCCTCAAAGTCCTGGGCCACACACCATCCAGGCTGGCGACCCTGGAGCCACACATTAGGACTGTGCCTACCCAATCCATGGGAATTCTGCCCATTCCATTGTCCAAAATCGTACAAATTAGGAGAACCCTCCAAAGTCCCTGAGGCCATCCCTATAGTATAGGTCGCCCGGGACAAAAAAGGGCAGTCTGACACCAGCTGAGCATCTAACTCCACTCATACCCTAGAAGGATGTCCCCAGAGAAGAAGATTGAACCAGACAGGACCCTAGGCCAAAATCGGATCCATTGCTTTGGTTTACAGGCATGTCTCCTCAAAACCCTGGATTCCAATACAAGCATTCGGGTTTTCCTGAGGCACCCATCAGAACAAACCTCATCTCCACAAGGAAACGTGTGCATGGGAGCTATGTCAAAAGCTTCGGTGAATACTTCAGGGTCCCAGTGCCACCGCCCCATTCCAAGGCCCTCATGGACACAAACACACATTAGGACCCATCCTCAGGAAAGTCCATTTCAACACATCCTCCCCGGTTACTCCCGCAGATGCATCAGATCTAAACTATCTTGTTGCTAGGAGACAATTGGAATGCGATGCGGGCTTCCCAGTCATCCATCCTCGAACTGTGCTCTGGAGTAATTCCATATGGGATGTCCTGGAGCTGTCCAACAGGTCTCAATTGTCCCGCAGAAGGAATCCTTGAAGGGGGCTTCCCACAACTCCCAACGTGGGAAAACCTCCAGGGCCTCGAGATTCCGCTCCCTTCATGAAGGGGACGTCAGGCACAGAAACTCCAACCTGAGCCAACGTCTGATCCTCGCCCTGACATCAGATGCATGAGATATTGGTTCAGATCTGCAGGGGGTACCTGCCGTGCCCTCACCCTGAAACCGAAGTCTAGCTTGTGTTCTCAGACTTCCGTCCTCACACTCCTGGCCCCGAAACCCTCAAGTTTGGCAATTCCGGAACGACAATGAAACACTCTGCCTGCCCACTAGAGAAAATATATTGATTAATGAGCTGCCCAGGCAGCTTAAAGGAGGAAAAACCTACACGGCACTCGAATGGACCCAAATTATATAGTCTAACCTGGGCACTAATGCACTGTCTGACACAACCTGAGCCCGGACCTCCGGAGAAACACCCAGACAGCTGACCGCACACTGAGCACATCAGACCCGCCATGGCCTTAGGTCATCATCTCTTCCCTACCTCAGTTTTCAGGCTTCAGAACCTAGACCTTATCTCCAATCACTGCCCAGGGGTGACTGTGATGCAGAAATCAGAACTCTTCCTTACCCATGCTAAGAAACCTTGTGGTTGGCATGTTGTCCAAAGTTGGGTGTAGGAGGAACCAGCATTCACCCTGAGGCCCCGCCCATTCTTGAGAGCCAAGGGGGCATAAACATGCATTGTGACCCTCAGCGTGAGTTCTGTCCTCCAGTAAGTCCTCTCAATGGCTGGACCCTTAGATGTCATCATGGGCTTGACATGTCCCTAGGCCCCAATTTTTTACCAGATTTCTGGTCGTCCACTCGCCCTACCCCAGGGCTCTACTCTGGAATCCCTCATTTGGTGGGACACCTGAGGTTGAAAAACAAAACAAAACAGATGAGCAACAACAACAAAACGGACCTATTCCATCCCACAGAATGACCCCAAACTCTTTAGACGGGGCCAAACCCCCAGAGATTAAGACTCGTCCAATTCCCATGAAGTCACCCGGAAATTTCACGACCATCAGTGACACGATATCCAGACACAAAAACTTGAGCAAGAGCCTCACACTCGCCCTTTTTTCATATCCTGAAGAGTTCTCCTCATGGTCTGTAGATCAGTCCTGCCATACCTATGATCCGAAACATAAGCCGAGTTTGTGTTTTCAGACAACTGTCCAAACAGCTCTGGGCTACACACCCTACAGGTTCAGGCACCTGGAGCCAAACCTGAGGACTGTGCTTGCCCTCTCCAAGGAAATTGTATGTGCTCATTCAAATATCCACAACCCTAGTAATCGGATAACCTCCAAAGTCCCTGAGGCCATCCCAATAGTTCTGGCTTCCCAGGACAAACAGGGGCAATCGGAGCCCATCTGAGCACGTACCTGAACTCAGAACCGTAGACTGATGTCCCCAGAAGTAAAAAGGAACGAACAGGCCCCTAGGCACTAATTGGATCCATTGCTTTGTTTTCCAAGCATTTATCCTCAGAGGCCTGGATTTCAGTACCAGCATATGGCTGTTTCTTGACTCACCCATCAGAACAAATCTCATGTACACATGGGAAACTTGCACGTTGGAGCTGTGTCAAAGCCTCTGTTTAGGAGAACCCTTCAGGGCCTCAGTGCCACCGCTTCATTCCAAGGTCTCCATAGACACAAAGACATATTAGGACACATCCACGGGAGAGTCCATTTCAACTCAGCCTCCTCGGTTGCTCCCCAAGATCCAGCAGATCTAACCTGTCTTGTGCTTGGAGACAATTGGAATGTGAGGTGGGCTACCCAGCCATCCATCCTTAGAACCCTTCTCGGAATTGTTGGCCAGGAGCAACCAACAGGTCTCAATTGTCCTGCAGAAGAATCTTTGCAGTTGGGAGCTTCTCACATCTCCCATCGTGGGAAAACACCCATGGCCTCGTGATCCACCCCCCCGTTCAAGTAGGGGCCATCAGGGACAGAAAGTCCAACCTGAGCGATCGTCTGATCCTCGCCCTGACTTAATATGCAAGAGATCTCGATTCAGGTCTGTAGATTGTGCCTGCCATATCGTCACCCAGAAACAAGGCCTAGCTTGGGTACTTAGACTTCCGTCCTCAGACTACTGGCCCACAAGCCCTCCAGTTTGGCAATCCAGAACTACAATGCAGCACTGTGCCTGCCCTCCAGAAGAAAAACATCGCCCTCTGGGGCTAACCAGAAACCCCAAATGAGGATCAACCTGCACTCCATTCGGCTCTACCCCAAATATATAGGCTGACCTAGGCACTAATGCCCTTTCTGACAAAGCCTGAGCCTGGACCTCCTGGCCCCACCCAGACAGCTGGCCGCACACTGAGCACATCGGACCCGCCATGGCCTTAGGTCGTCATCACTTCACAAACTCGGTTTTCAGGCTTCAGAACCTAGACCTTATCTCCAATCACGGCCCGGGTTTCAAAATGATGCAGAAATCAGAACGCTTTCCCCATAGCAAGAAACCTTGTGGTTGGCATGTTGTCCAAGGTTCAGTGTACTTCAAACCAGTGTGGATATGAGGCCACGCCCATGATTACGGGCCGCATTGGTCACAAACACACATTGTGACCCTCAGCCTGAGCCCAGTCCTCAGGTAAGGCCTCTCAGTGGCTGGATGGAGAGACAGCATATTGGGCTTGCCATGCCCCTAGGCCCCAATTTTTAACCGTAGTTCCGGTTGTCCCTTCACTCTTCCCCAGGGTTCTGCTTTGGAATTCCTCTTTTGGTGGGACACCTTAGGTAACAAACCTGAAAGGAGTCCTCCCATCCCACAGAGAGATGAAAAATAATTGGGATCGGGCCAAATCCACAGAGAGCAAGATTCATCCATGGACCATGAGGCCTCCCAACATTCCACGGCCATCGCTGATACAACATCCAGAGACAAAAGCCTGAGCACGCGCCTCAGACTCGCTCATTCTTCATATCCTGAAGACTTCTTCAGATAAGAACCTACACGGCACTCGAATGCACCCAAAATATATAGTCTAACCTGGGAACTAATTCACTGTCTGACAACCTGAGCCCGGACCTCATGACCAACACCCAGACAGCTGACGGCACACTGAGCACATCAGACCCGCCAAGGCCTTAGGTCATCATCTCTTCCCTACCTCAGTTTTCAGGCTTCAGAACTTAGACCTTATCTCCAATCACTGCCCAGGGGTGACTGCGATGCAGAAACCAGAACTCTTCCTTACCCATGGCAAGAAACCTTGTGGTTGGCATGTTGTCCAACGTTCAGTGTAGGAGAAACCAGCATTCACCCTGAGGCCCCGCCCATTCTTGAGTTCGACGAGGGCATAAACACGCATTGTGACCCTCAGCGTGAGTTCTGTCCTCTACTACGTCCTCTCAGGGGCTGGACCATTAGATATCATAATGGGCTTGACATGTCCCTAGGCCCCAATTTTTAACCAGATTTCTGGTTGTCCAGTCGCGCCTCCCCAGGTCTCTACTCTGGAATCCCTCATTTGGTGGGACACCTGAGGTTGAAAAACAAAACAAAACAAATCAACAACAACAGAACAACAGACTTCTTCCATCCTACAGAATGACCCCAAACACTTTGGACGGGGCCAAACCACCAGAGAGTAAGACTCGTCCATTTCCCATGAAATCACCCGGAAATTTCACGACCATGAGTGACACGATATCCAGAGATAAAAAGTTGAGCAAGAGCCTCGCACTCGCCCTTTTTTCATATCCCGAAGAATTCTCCTCATGGTCTGTATATCAGTCTTGCCATACCTATGACCCGAAACATAAGCCGAGTTTGTGTTTTCAGACAACTGTCCAAACAGCCCTGGCCTACACACCCTATAGGTTCAGGCCTCTGGAGCCAAACCTGACGACTGTGCTTGCCCTCTCCAAGGGATTTGTATGTGCCCATTCCAATGGCCACAACCCTACTAATAGGATAAACCTCCAAAGTCCCTGCGGACATCCCAATATTTGTGGCTTCCCAGGACAAACAGGGGCAATCTCTGCCCATCTGAGCACCTACCGGCACTCAGACCCATAGACTGATGTCCCCTGAGGTAAAATGGAACGATCAGGCCCCTAGGCACCTATCGAATCCATTGCTTTGGTTTCCAGGCATCTCTCCTCAGAGGCCTGGATTTCAATAACAGCATATGGCTGTTTCTTGACTCACCCATCAGAACAAATCACATCTAAACATCGGAAACTTGCACGATGGAGCTGTGTGAAAGCCTCTCATTAGGAGAACACTTCAGGGCCCCAGTGCCACCGCTTCATTCCAAGGTCTCCATAGACGCAAAATCGTATTAGGACACATCCACGGGAGAGTCCATTTCAACTCAGCCTCCTCGGTTGCTCCCCAAGATCCAGCAGATCTAACCTGTCTTGTTGCTTGGAGACAATTGGAATGCGAGGTGGGCTACCCAGCCATCCATCCTTAGAACCCTGCTCGGAATCATTGTCCTGGAGCCAACCAACAGGTCTCAATTTTCCTACAGAAGAATCTTTGCAGTTGGGAGCTTCTCACAACTCCCATCGTGCACGCGCCTCAGACTCGCTCATTCTTCATATCCTGAAGACTTCTTCAGATAAGAACCTACACGGCACTCGAATGCACCCAAAATATATAGTCTAACCTGGGAACTAATTCACTGTCTGACAACCTGTGCCCGGACCTCGTGACCAACACCCAGACAGCTGACCGCACACTGAGCACATCAGACCCGCCATGGCCTTAGGTCATCATCTCTTCCCTACCTCAGTTTTCAGGCTTCAGAACCTAGACCTTACCCTAAGTTTTCAGGCTTCAGAACCATGAACCTAACCCTAACCCTGACCCCTACCCTAAGCCTTACGCTAACCCTGACCTCAACGATGTCTAACCCTAAGCCTGACCCTAAGTCTTTCTTTACCCTAACCATAACACTAACCTTGTCTAAACCCAGCTCTGTTCCCTCCAGCAGGGACATCCCCTGCACCCAGGCCTCCCACGTGCTGGGAGTAGGCTATATGGGGGTCACTGGATGGGCACTGCATTGAGTGGAGGGTGAGCCTTGAGCAGCATGGGGACCGGCAGCTCAGGGAGCTCTGGTGCAGTAGGAAGTTCGGTAAGGAGCCCCCAGGCAGTCGTGACCTCACTTCCCTGACAACAGAGCCCAAAGGAATTGGAACCCATGTATCCCCGCACCCCATTACAGAGAAAGCCCCCTGCTCAGCTCATTTCTAGGCACATCCTAAAGGAAGCGAAATGTTCTTCTGCTGTACTGAAGCCGAGAGGATTCAGGGAGAAGAGAGCTCGCCGGCCAGACAAGTCCCCTCCCTGGCAGGTCATATCAGGTTTCCCCAACGCCTCAGGCCTTTGGCTAATAAAATCAAAAGGAGACATGAGGGGGCTCAGAGTCAGAGAGTCCCACACCTTCTATTCGACCGGTGTAGCCCTAGGTCTCCTCCCCGTCTCTGTGTGTGTGTGTGTGTGTGTGTGTGTGTGTGTGTGCCACTGGGTTTCTGTGTCTGTGTGTAAAGAGGACCTGGCCATGCCATCATGGATGGAGATGCCCCAAGCAGGATGAGGCTGATATGGGGTTAGATGTCTGGTGGGTAAGTCATGTTCACACCCCTGTTTAAGGCTGCTTAAGTGGGATCAGTTGTAGGGTCTACACCCTTCTGCCCAGGGTTTATCCTGAGACCCTGAAAGGATGGGTCCATGACTCAGGAGCAGGGCTAACCCTAACAGTAACCACTAACCCTGACCCTGACACTGACTGTGAGCCTGCCCCAAACCCTAACCCAAGCCCTGACCCTGACTCTGACCCTGACCCTTACTGTGATCCTTACCTGAACGCAAAACAAAACCTAAGCCTGGCAAGGACCCTGATGTGGATCCTGAACCTAAACCTAACTCTGACATTACCGTAAATATGACTAATACCTCACCATGACCCATACCCTGACCCTAATCCTAACCCTGATGCTGATCTAAACCTGACCCTAACACTAACCCTGACACTGAATGTGAGCATGAACATAACTCTAACCCTAAACCTAACCCTGACCCTGACACTAACACGGGCCCTGACCCGAAACCTAACGCTGAGCCTAACACTTAAACTAACCCCTAACATTATCCCTGACTCTGACCCTAACCCGGTCTAACCCTAACCCTCAAACTACCTCTAATCCTAACTCTAACCCCACTTTAACAATAATCCTGACCCTCTCCCTGACCCTGATCATAACCCTAACTCTGAACTTTGCCTATGTCAGTCCTTAACCTTAAACCTGACCCTGGCCTTGACCTTAACACTACCCTAACCCTGACTGTAAACCTAACTCTGACCCAATCCGTGATCCTGAACAGAATCGTAACCCTAAAGCTAACACTGATCCTGAACGTACTCATAAAACAGAACCTAAACATAAAGCTGACCTTACCATAACCGTAAACCTAATCCTGACCCTGACCCTAACCATGACACTAAACCTGTCCCAAACCTAACCCTGACCCTGACATGAACCTTGCCCCCACACCAAAACTTGAACCTGACCCTAAATCTGACCATGACCCTGAACCTGACCCTAAACCTAACCTTCATCCTAACACTGATCCTGTCCCTGACTGTGACTGTAACACTAACCGTGACCCTACTGTGAGCCTGACTCTAAACCTAACCATGAACCTAACCCTAACCCTGACCCCTACCCTAAGCCTTACGCTCACCCTGACCTCAACGACGTCTAACCCTAACCCTGACCGTAAGTCTTTCTTAACCCTAACCCTAACACTAACCTAGTCTAAGCCCAGCCTTGCTCCCTCCAGCGGGGACAACAGCTGCACCCAGGCTTCACAGGGGCTAGGGGGAGGCTGTATGGGGGTCACTGGATGGGCACTGCGTTGAGTGGAGTGTGAGACTTGAGCAGCTTGAGGACCGGTAGCTCAGGGAGCTCTGGTCGAGCAGGAAGTTCGGTAAGGGGCCCCCAGGCAGTGGTGACCTCACTTCCCTGAGGACAGAGCCCAACGGAATTGGAACCCACATATCCAGGCACCCCATTACAGAGAAAACACCCCTGCCCAGCTCATTTCTAGGCACATCCTAAAGGAAGCGACACGTTCTTCTTCTGTACTGAAGCTGAGAGGATGCAGGGAGAAGAGAGCTCGCCCACCAGACACGTCCCCTCCCTGGCAGGTCATATCAGGTTTCCCCAACGCCTCAGGCCCTTTGGCTAATAAAATCAAAACGTGACACCAGGGGGCTCAGAGTCAGAGAGTCCCACACCTTCTATTCGACTGGTGTAGCCTTAGGTCTCCTCCCTGTCTCTCTCTCTATGTGCATGTGTGAGTGAGTGTTTTGCCACTGGTTTTCTGTGTCTGTATGTAAAGAGGACCTGGCCATGCCATCGTGGATGGAGATGCCACAAGCAGGATCAGGCTGATGATGGGTTAGATGCCTGGTGGGCAAGTCATGAGTCCATGACCCAGGAGCGGGGCGAACCCTAACAGTAACCACTAACCGTGACCCTGACACTGACTCTGAGCCTGCCCCAAACCCTAACCCGAACCCTGACCCTGACCCTGACGCTAAAACTGACCGTGATCCCGACCTGAACCCTTAATCTGAACCTGAGCCTGACACTGACCTTGTCCGGATCCTGGACCTAAAACTAACTCTGGAATAACCTAGCTATGACTCATCCCTAACCGTGACCCTGACCCTGACCCTAAACCTAATACTGACCTTGAACTAACCCTGACCCTAACTGAACCGTGACTGTGTGCCTGACCCTAAAACTAACCCTAAGGTAACCCTAACCCTGACCCTTATACGGACCTTGAACCTAAACCGAACACTGACCCTGACCCTAACACTAACCCCTACCATAAACCAAACCCTCACCCTGACCTTACGCAGTCTAACCCTAACCATCACGTTAACACTACTTCTAACTCTAACCCTAACCCCAACCCAAATTTTTCCCATAAACCTAACTGTGAACCTGAACCGAACATAAAGCAAAGACTGAACCTAAACCTGACCCTGGCCCTGACCTTCACCTGACCCTGACCCTGACCCTAATCCTAACCATGACCTTAACACTGACCACTACATAACCCTGTCCCTGACCGGAATGTGGACTTTAACCAATACCTGATCCTGACACTAAACCTGACACTGGCCCTAAACTTCACCATGACCCTGACCCAGGCCATGACCATCAACCTAACCCTGACCCTAACAGTGACCCTGATCCAAACCTAACACTAACCCTGAGACTGAATGTGAGCCTGATCCTAACTCTACCCCTAAACGTAACCCTAACCCTGACAGTACCACGGGTCCTCCACCGATCCTATCGCTGAACCTAACCCTAACACTATACTCTAACCCTACCGCGGATCCTTACCCTAACCAATCTAACCCTAACCCTCAACCTAACTCTAACCCTAACACTAAACGTAAACTTTAACAATAACCCCTACCTTATACCTGACTATGATCATAACCCTAACCCTGAACTTTGACTCTACCAGACCCTGACCCTAAACCTGACCCTGGCCCTGACCCTAAACATAACCATGACACTAACACTGACCACTACATAAACTTGTCCCTAACCCAAATGTGGACTTTGAACCAATACCTGATCCTGACCCTAAACCTGACACTGGCTCTAAACTTCACCCTGACCCTGACCCAGGCCATGATCATAAACCTAACCCTGAGCCTAATAGTGATCCCGACCCTGACCTGAACACTAAACCTGAGCCTGGCTGTTAGCCTACCCTACTCTAACCGTAAATGTAACACTGACCCTGACACTAACGCGGGCCCTACCCCGAATCCTATTGCTGAAACTAACCCTAACACTAACCCCTAACCTACCACGGACCCTGACCCTAAAAGTTCAAACCCTAACCATCAACCTAACGCTAACCCTAACACTAACGCTGAACTTTAACAATAACCCTGACCCTAGCTGACTATGATCATAACCCGAAACCTGAACTTTGCCTATACAAGACAATGACCCTAAACCTAACCCTGAACTTTGCTATTAGAGACCCTGATCCTAATCCTGACCCTGGCCCTGACCCTAAACCTAACCATGACCCTAACAATGACCACTACATAACCCTGTCCCTGACCCGAATGTGGACTTTAAACCAATACCTGATCCTGACCGTAAACCTGACACTGGCCCTAGACTTCACCCTGACCCTGAGAAAGGCAAACCATAAACCTAACCCAGACCATAACAGTGACCCTGACCCTGACCCTAACAATCATGACCCTGAATGTGAGCCTGAACCTAACTCTAACCCTTAACATAACCCTGAATCTGACACTAACACGGGCCCTGACCCGAAACCTAACGCTGAACCTAACCCTAAAACTAACCCCTAACATTATCCCTGACTCTGACCCTAACCCGGTCTAACCCTAACCCTCAAACTACCTCTAAGCCTTACTCTAACCCCAATTTAACAATAATCCTGACCCTCTCCCTGACCCTGATCATAACCCTAAATCTGAACTTTGCCTATGTCAGACCTTAACCTTAAACCTGACCCTGGCCTTGACCTTAATACTGACCCTAACCCTGACTGTAAACCTAACTCTGACCCAATCCGTGAGCCTGAACAGATTAGTAACCCTAAAGCTAACCCTGATCCTGAAACTACTCATAAAACAGAACCTAAACATAAAGCTGACCTTACCATAACCATAAACCTAATCCTGACCCTGACCCTAACCCTGACACTAAACTAGTCCCAAACCTAACCCTGACCCTGACATGAACCTTGCCCCCAAAACAAAACTTGAACCTGACCCTAAATCTGACCATGACCCTGAACCTGACCCTTAACCTAACCGTCACCCTAACACTGACCCTGACCCTGACTCTGACAGTAATGGTAACCCTGACCCTATTGTGAGCCTGACCCTAAACCTAACCATGAACCTAACCCTAACCCTGACCCCTACCCTAACCCTAACACTAACCCTGACCCCAACGATGACTCACCCTAACCCTAACCCTAAGTCTCTCGCTAACACTAACCCTAACCCTAACCCTAACCATAACTTTAACTCGGTCTGAACCCATCTCTGTTCCCAGAAGCGGGGACAATAGTTGCATCCAGGACTCTCAGGGGCTGGGATTGGCTGTGTGGGGGTCACTGGATGAACAGGGCATGGAGTGGTGCGTGAGCCTTGAGCAGCTAGGGGATGGGCACGCTCAGGGTGCTCTGGTGGGAGCAGAAAGTTTGGTAAGGAGCCCCCATTCAATGGTGACCTCACTTCCCTGACGACAGAGCCCAACGGAATTAGAATCCACGTATCCAGGCACCCCATTACAGAGAAAACCCCCCTGCCCAGCTCATTTCTAGGCACATCCTAAAGGAAGCGACATGTTCTTCTGCTGTACTGAAGCCCTAAGGATGCAGGGAGAAGAGAGCTCACCCACCATACACGTCCCCTCACTGGCAGGTCATATCAGGCTTCCCCAACGCCTCAGGCCCTTTGGCAAATAAAATCAAAAGGTGACACCAGGGGGCTCAGAGTCAGAGAGTCCCACACCTTTTAATTGAGCGGTATAGCTCTAAGTCTCCTCCCCGTGTGTGTGTGTGTGTGTGTGTGTGCGCCTCTGGGTGTCTGTGGCTCTGTGTGTAAAGAGGACCTGGCTATGCCATCGTGGGTGAAGATGTCCCAAGCAGGAGCAGGCTGATGAGGGGTTAGATGCCTGGTGGGCAGGTCATGTTTACATCCCAGTGTAATGCTGGCTAAGTGGGATCGGGTGTGGGGTCTACAGCCTTCTGCCCAGGGTTTTTCCTGAGGACCTAAAGGGAGGGGACAATGAACCAGGAGCGGGGAGAACCCTAACAGTAACCACTGACCCTGACCCTGAACTGTGAGCCTGCCCCAAACCCTAACCCGAGCCCTGAACCTAACCCTGACCCTAACCCTGACCGTGATCCTGACCTGAACCCTAAACCTAAACCTAAGCCTGAAGCTGACCCTGATCCGGACCCTGAACCTAAACCTAAGTCTGAGATAACCTAACTATGACTGATCCCTAAACAGGACCCTGACCTGACCCTAATCCTAATCCTGACGCTAACCTAACCCTGACCCTAACCCTAACCCTGACCCTGACTGTGTGCCTGACCCTAAACCTAAACCTAAAGGTAACCCTAACACTGACCCTAATATGGACCCTGTACCCAAACCGAACACGGACCCTGAACCTAACACTAACCCCTACCCTAAACCAAACCCTCACCCTGACCTTACCCTGTCTAACCCTAACCCTCACGATAACACTACTTCTAACTCTAACCGTAACCCCATCCCAAACATTTTCCCTAAACCTAACTGTGAACCTGAACCAAACATAAAGCAAAGACTGAACCTAAACCTGACCCTGGCCCTGACCTTCACCTGACCCTGACCCTGACCCTAATCCTAACCATGACCTTAACACTGACCACTACATAACCCTGTCCCTGACCGGAATGTGGACTTTAACCAATACCTGATCCTGACGCTAAACCTGACACTGGCCCTAAACTTCACCATGACCCTGACCCAGGCCATGACCATCAACCTAACCCTGACCCTAACAGTGACCCTGATCCAAACCTAACACTAACCCTGAGACTGAATGTGAGCCTGACCCTAACTCTACCCCTAAACGTAACTTTAACCCTGACACTACCACGGGTCCTCCGCTGATCCTATCGCTGAACCTAACCCTAACACTATACTCTAACCCTTCCTCGAACCCTGACCCTAAACATGTCTAACCCTAACCCTCAACCTAACTCTAACCCTAACACTAACCCTAAACTTTAACAATAACCCTTACCCTATACCTGCCTATGATCATAACCCCAATCCTGAACTTTGCCTCTACCAGACCCTGACCTAAACCTGGCCCTGGCCCTGACCCTAAACCTAACCATGACACTAACACTGACCACTACATAACCTTGTCCCTAACCCAAATGTGGACTTTGAACCAATACCTGATCCTGACCCTAAACCTGACACTGGCTCTAAACTTCACCCTGACCCTGACCCAGGCCATGATCATAAACCTAACCCTGAGCCTAATAGTGATCCCGACCCTGACCTGAACACTAAACCTGAGCCTGGCTGTTAGCCTACCCTACTCTAACCCTAAATGTAACCCTGACCCTGACACTAACGCGGGCCCTACCCCGAATCCTATTGCTGAAACTAACCCTAACACTAACCCCTAACCTACCACGGACCCAGACCCTAACAAGTTCTAACCCTAACCATCAACCTAATGCTAACCCTAACACTAACGCTGAACTTTAACAATAACCCTGACCCTATAGCTGACTATGATCATAACCCTAACCCTGAACTTTGCCTATACCAGACACTGACCCTAAACCTAACCCTGAAAATTGCTATTAGGGACCCTGATCCTAAACCTGACCATGGCCCTGACCCTAAACCTAACCATGACAGTAACACTGACTACTGCGTAACCTTGTCCCAACCCAAATGTGGATTAGAACCAATACCTGATCCTGACCCTAAACCTGACACTGCCCTAAACTATACCATGACCCTGACGCAGGCCATGACCATAAACCTAACCCTGACCCTAACACTGACCCTAACCCTGACCCTAACACTAACCCTGACACTGACTGTGAGCCTGACCCTAACTCTACCCCTAAACGTAACCCTGACCCTGACACTAACACGTGCCCTCCGCGAATCCTATCGCTGAAACTAACCCTAACCCTACCACGGACCCTGACCCTAACGAGGGCTAACCCTAACTCTCAACCTAACTCTAACCCTAAACCTAACCCTAAACATAAACAATAACCCAGACCCTATGCCTGATTATGATCATTACCCTTACCCGGAACTTTGCATATAGCAGACCCTGACCCTAAATCTGACCTGGGCCCAGACTCTAAACAGAACCATGACCCTAAAATGACCACTAAATAATCATGTCCCTGACACGAATGTGGCTTTAAACCAATACCTGAACCTGACCGTAAACCTGACACTGGCCCTAGACTTCACCATGACCCTGACCCAGGCAAAGACTATAAACCTAACCCTGACTCTAACAGTGATGCTGACACTGACCCTAACACTAACCCTGACATTGAATGGGAGCCTGACCCTAACTCTAACCCTAAACGTAACCCGCACCCTGACACTAACACGGGCCCTGACCCGAAACCTAACGCTGAACCTAACCCTAAAACTAACCCCTAACATTATCCCTGACACTGACCCAAACCCGGTCTAACCCTAACCCTCAACCTAGCTCTAACCCTAACCCTAAACCCACTTTAACAATTATCCTAACCCTCTCCCTGAACCTGATCATAACCCTAACTCTAAACATTGCCTATGTCAGAACTTAACCTTAAAACTGACCCTGGCCTTGACCTTAACTCTGACCCTAACCCTGACTGTAAACCTAACTCTGACCCAATCCGTGAGCCTGAACAGAATCGTCACCCTAAATCTCACCCTGATCCTGAACCTACTCATAAAACAGAACCTAAACATAAAGCTGGCCTTACCATAACCATGAACCTAACCCTGACCCTGACCCTAACCCTGACAATAAACCTGTCCCAAATCTAAACCTGACCCTGACATGAACCTTGCCCCCACACCAAAACTTGAACCTGACTCTAAATCTGACCATGACACTGAACCTGACCCTAAAACTAACCGTCATCCTAACACTGACCCTGTCCCTGACTGTGACCGTAACGCTAACCGTGCCCCTACTGACCCTAAACCTAACCATGAACCTAACCCTAACCCTGACCCCTACCCTAAGCTTTACGGTAAGCCTGACCTCAACGACGTCTAACCCTAACCCTGACCCTAAGTCTTTCTTAACCCTAACCCTAACACTAACCTAGTCTAAACCCAGCTCTGTTCCTTCCAGCGGGGACAACAGCTGCACCTAGTCCTCCCAGAGGGTGGGAGGAGGCTGTATGGGGGTCACTGCATGGGCACTGAGTTGAGTGGAGTGTGAGCCTTGAGCAGCTTGGGGACCAGTGGCTCAGGGAGCTCTGGTGGAGCAGGAAGTTCGGTAAGGAGCCCCCAGGCAGTGGTGACCTCACTTCCCTGACGACAGAGCCCAAGGGAATTGAAACCCACGTATCCAGGCACCCCATTACAGAGAAACCCCCAATGCCCAGCTCATATCTAGGCACATCCTAAAGGAAGCGACATGTTCTTCTGCTGTACTGAAGCCGAGAGGATGCAGGGAGAAGACAGCTCGCCCGCCAGACAAGTCCCCTACCTGGCAGGTCATATCATGTTTCCCCAACGCTTCAGGCCCTTTGGTTAATAAACTCAAAAGGGGACACCAGAGGGCTCAGAGTCAGAGAGGCCCACACCTTCTTATCGACCAGTGTAGCCCTAGGTCTCCTCCCTGTCTCTGCTCTGTGTGTGTGTGTGTGTGTGTGCTTGTGTGTGTGTGCCACTGGGTTTATGTGTCTGTGTGTAAAGAGGACCTGGCTATGCCATCGTGGGTGGAGATGACCCAAGCAGGATCAGGCTGATGAGGGTTTAGATATCTGGTGGGCAAGTCATGTTCACACCCCAGTTTAAGGCTGGTTAAGTTGGATAAGGTGTAGGGTATACACCCTTCTGCCCAGGGTTTATCCTGAGACCCTGAACGGATGGGTCCATGACCCAGGATCAGGGCTAACCCTAACAGAACCACTAACCCTGACCCTGAAACTGACTGTGAGCCTGCCCTATACCTAACCCAAGCCCTGACCCTGAACCTGACCCAGACTGTGATCCTGACCTGAACCCTAAACCTAAACCTAAGCCTGACACTGACCCTGATGTGGACCCTGAACCCAAACCTAACTCTGACATTACCGTAACCATGACTGAAACCTAACTAGGACCCTGACCCTGACCCTAATCCTAATCCTGACGCTGACCTAACCCGGAACCTAACCCTAAGCCTGAACGTGACTGTGAGCCTGACGCTAGCCCTAAAACTAAAGGTAACTCTAACCATGAACCTCTACGGACCCTGAACCTAAACCTAACGCTGAACCTGACCCTAACACTAACCCCTACCCTAAACCAAACCCTAACCCTGACCTTATGCTGTCTAACCCACCCTAAACATAACCCTACTTCTAAATCTAACCCAAACCCCATCCCAAACCCTACCGCCAAAACCTAAGTGTGACACTGAACCGAATATTGACCCTATACCAAAGCCTGGCCCTCAACCTGACCCTGCCCCTGACCTTCATCTGACCGTGACCCTGACCCTAATCCAAACCATGACACTACACTAACAACTACATAAACCTGTCCCTGACCCGAATGTGGATTTTAAACCAACATAAACCTGACCCTCAACCTGACACTGGTGCTAAACTTCACCCTGAGTGTGACCCAGACCATGACCATAAAGCTAACCTTTACCCTAACAGTGACCCCGACCCTGACCTGAAAACTAAACCTGACCGTGACTGTGAGCCTGACCTTAACTCGAACCATAAATGTAACCCTGACCCTGACGCTGACACTGGCCCTCCTCGAATCCTATTGCTGATCCTAACCCTAACACTAACCCCTAAACCTACCACGGACACTGACCCTAACAAATTCTTACCCTAACAGACAACCTAACGCTAACCCTAACACTAACCCTAAACTTAAACAATAACCGTGACCCAATACCTGATAATGATCATAACCCTAACCCGGAACGTTGCCTATAACAGACCCTGACCCTAAATCACCCTCACCCTGACCCTAAACCTAACCATGACCCTCACAATGACCACAACATAACCCTGTCCCTGACCCGAATGTGGACTTTAAACCAATACCTGATCCTACCATAAACCTGACACTGGCCATAGACTTCACCCTGACCCCGACCCAGGCAAAGACCATAAACTTAACTCTGACCCAAACAATGACCCTGACCCTGAAACTAACACTAAACCTGACACTGAATGAGAGCCTGACCCTAACTCTAACCCTAAACGTAACCCTGACACTGACACTAACATGGCCCCTGACCCGAAACCTAAGGCTGAGCCTAACCCTAAAAAAACCCCTAACATTATCCCTGACACTGACCCTAACCCAGTCTAACCCTAACCCTCAACCTATCTCTAATCCTAACTCTAACCTCACTTTAACAATTATCCTGACCCTCTCTCTGAACCTGATCATAACCCTAACTCTGAACATTGCCTATGTCAGAACTTAACCTTAAAACTGACCCTGACCTTGACCTTAACACTGACCCTAACCCTGACTGTAAACCTAACTCTGACCCAATCCGTGAGCCTGAACAGATTAGTAACCCTAAAGCTAACCCTGATCCTGAACCTACTCATTAAACAGAACCTAAACATAAAGCTGACCTTACCATAACCATGAACCTAATCCTGACCCTGACCCTAACCCTGACACTAAACCTGTCCCAAACCTAACCCTGACCTGACATGACCTTGCCCCCAAACCAAAACTTGAACTTGACCCTAAAACTGACCATGACACTGAACCTGACCCTAAACCTAACCGTCACCCTAACACTGACCCTGACCATGACTCTGACCGTAACGCTAACCCTGAACCTACTGTGATCCTGACCCTAAACCTAACCATGAACCTAACCCTAACCCTGACCCCTACCCTAAGCCTTATGCTAACCCTGACCCCAAAGACGTCTAACCCTAAACCTGACCCTAATTCTTTCTTAACCCTAACCATAACACTAACCTGGTCTAAACCCAGCTCTGTTCCCTCCAGCGGGGAAAACAGCTGCACGCAGGCCTCCCAAGGGCTGGGGGGAGGCTGTATGGGGGTCACAGGATGGGCACTGCATTGAGTGGTGTGTGAGCCTTGAGCAGCGTGGGGACCAGCGGCTCAGGGAGCTCTGGTGGAGCAGGAAGTTTGGTAAGGAACCCCCAGGCAGTGGTGACCTCACTTCCTTGACGAAGGGCCCAACGGAATTGGAACCCACGTATCCAGGCATCCCATTACAGAGAAACGCCCTCCCCAGCTCTATCTAGGCACATCCTAAAGGAAGCGACATGTTCTTCTGCTGTACTGAAGCCGAGAGGATGCAGGGAGAAGAGACCTGGCCCGTCTGACACGTCCCCTCCCTGGCAGGTCATATCAGGTTTCCCCAATGCCTCAGGCCCTTTGGCTAAAAAATCAAAAGGTGACACCAGGGGGCTCAGATCAGAGAGTCCCACACCTTTTGATCCACTCGAATAGGCTTAGGTCTCTTCCCCGTATGTGTGTGTGTGTGTGGGGGGCTGCCTCTGTGTGTCTGTGTGTCTGTGTGTAAAGAGGTCTTGGCTATGCCATCGAGGGTGGAGATGCCCCAAACAGGATCAGGCTGATGGGGGTTTAGATATCTGGTGGGCAAGGCATGTTCACACTCCAGTTTAAGGCTGGTTAAGTGGGATCAGGTGTAGGGTCTACACCCTTCTGCCCAGGGTTTATCCTAAGACCCTGAACGGATGGGTCCATGACCCAGGATCAGGGCTAACCCTAACAGTAACCAATAACCCTGACCCTGACCCTGACTGACTCTGAGACTGCCCCAAAACCTAACCCAAGCCCTGACCCTGACCCTGAACCTGACCCTGACTGTGATCCTGACCTGAACCCTAAACCTAAACCTAAGCGTGACACTGACCCTGATGTGGACCCTGAACCTAAACCTAACTCTGACATTACCGTAACCATGACTCAAACCTAACCAGGACCCTGACCCTGACCCTAATCCTAACCCTGACGCTGACCTAACCGGGACCCTAACCCTAACCCTGATCGTGACTTGAATTGACCCTAACCCTAAACCTTATGGTAACTCTAACCATGACCCTAATAAGGACCCTGAACCTACACCTAATGCTGACCCTGAACCTAACACTAACCCCTACCCTAAACCAAACCCTAACCCTGACCTTATGCTGTCTCACCCACCCTAACCATAACCCTACTTCTAAATCTAAACCAAACCCAATCCCAACCCCTACCACCAAAACCTAAGTATGTCACTGAACCGAATATTGACCCTCTACCAAAGCCTGACCCTCAACCTGACCCTGGCAATGACCTTCATCTGACCGTGACCCTGACCCTAATCCAAACCATGACACTAACACTGACCACTACATAAACCTGTCCCTGACCCGAATGTGGATTTTAAACCAAACTGAACCTGACCCTCAACCAGACACTGGTGCTAAACTTCACCCTGAGCGTGACCCAGACAATGACCATAAACCTAACCTTGACCCTAACAGTGACCCCGACCCTGACCTGAAAACTAAACCTGACCCTGACTGTGAGCCTGACCTTAACTCGAACCATAAATGTAACCCTGACCCTGACGCTGACACTGGCCCTCCTCGAATCCTATTGCTGTTCCTAACCCTAACACTAACCCCTAAACCTACTACGGACACTGACCCTACCAAGTTCTAACCCTAACAGTCAACCTAACGCTAACCCTAACACTAACCCTAAACTTAAACAATAACCATGACCCTATACCTGATAATGATCATAACTCTAACCCGGAACTTTGCCTATACCAGACCCTGACCCTAAATCACCCTCACCCTGATCCTAAACCTAACCATGACCCTCACAATGACCACAATAAAACCCTGTCCCTGACCCGAATGTGGACTTTAAACCAATACCTGATCCTACGTAAACCTGACACTGGCCCTAGACTTCACCCTGACTCCGACCCAGGCAAAGACCATAAACTTAACTCTGACCCAAACAATGACCCTGACGCTGAAACTAACACTAAACCTGACACTGAATGTGAGCCTGTCCCTAACTCTAACCCTAAACGTAACCCTGACCCTGACACTAACATGGGCCCTGACCCGAAAGCTAAGGCTGAGCCTAACCCTAAAAAAACCCCTAACATTATCCCTGACACTAACCCTAACCCAGTCTAACCCTAACCCTCAATCTAGCTCTAAGCCTAACCTGTCCCAAACCTAACCCTGACCCTGACATGAACCTTGCCACCAAACCAAAACTTCAACCTGACCGTAAATCTGACCATGACCCTGCCTGGACATAAACCTAACCGTCAGCCTAACACTGACCCTGAACCTGACTCTGACTGTAACGCTAACCCTGAACCTACTGTGATCCTGACCCTAAACATAACCATGAACCTAACCCTAACCCTGACCCCTACCCTAAGCCTTACGCTAACCCTGACCCCAAAGATGTCTAACCCTAAACCTGACCCTACGTCTTTCTTAGCCCTAACCCTAACACTAAGCTGGTCTAAACCCAGCTCTGTTCCCTCCAGCGGGGAAAACAGCTGCACCAAGGCCTCCCAGGGTCTGGGAGGAGGCTGTATGTGGGTCAATGGATGGGCACTGCATTGAGTGGAGTGTGAGCCTTGAGCAGCGTGGGGACCGGCGGCTCAGGGAGCTCTGGTGGAGCAGGAAGTTTGGTAAGGAACCCCCAGGCATTCGTGACCTCACTTTCCTGACGACAGTGCCCAACGCAATTGGAACCCACGTATCCAGGCATCCCATTACAGAGAAACACCCTCCCCAGATCTATCTAGGAACATCCTAAAGGAAGCACAACGTTCTTCTACTGTACTGAAGCCCAGAGGATGCAGGGAGAAGTGAGCTCGCCCGCCAGACACGTCCCTTCCCTGGCAGGTCATATCAGGTTTCCCCAACTCCTCAGGCCCTTTGGATAATAAAATCAAAAGGTGACACCAGTGGGCTCAGAGTCGGAGAGTACCACACCTTCTGATCTATGGGTGTAGCCGTAGGTGTCCTCCCTGTCTCTCTCCCTGTGTGTGTGTGTGTGTGTGTGTGTGTGTGAGTGCGAGTGCCTCTGGGTGTCTGTGTGTCTGTGTGTAAAGAGTACCTGGCCATGCCATCCTGGGTGGAGATGCCCCAAGCAGGATGAGGCTGATATGGGGTTAGATGTCTGGTGGGTAAGTCATGTTGACACCCCAGTTTAAGGCTGCTTAAGTGGGAACAGTTGTAGGGTCTACACACTTCTGCCCAGGGTTTATCCTGAGACCCTGAATGGATGAGTCCATGACTCAGGAGCGGGGCTAACCATAACAGTAACCACTAACCCTGACCCTGACACTTACTGTAAGCCTGCCCCAAACCCTAACCCAAGCCCTGACCCTGACTCTGACCCTGACCCTTACTGTGATCCTTACCTGAACCATAAACCGAAACCTAAGCCTGGCAAGGACCCTGATGTGGACCCTGAACCTAAACCTAACTCTGACATTACCGAAAATATGACTAATACCTCACCATGACCCATACCCTGACCCTAATCCTAACCCTGACGCAGACCTATCCCTGACCCTAACACTAACCCTGACACTGAATGTGAGCCTGAACCTAAGTCTAACCCTAAACGTAATCCTGACCCTGACACTAACACGGGCCCTGACCTGAAACCTAATGCTGAACATAACCCTAAAACTAAGCCCTAACATTATCCCTGACACTGACCTTAACCCGGTCTAATCCTAACCCTCAACCTACCTCTAACCCTAACCCTAACCCCACTTTAACAATTATCCTGACCCTCTCCCTGAAACTGATCATAACCCTAACTCTGAACTTGGCCTACGTCAGAACTTAACCTTAAACCTGACCCTGGCCTTGACCTTAACACTGACCCTAACCCTGACTGTAAACCTAACACTGACCCAATCCGTGAGCCTGAACAGATTAGTAACCCTAAAGCTAACCCTGATCCTGAATCTACTCATAAAACATAACCTAAACATAAAGCTGACCTTACCATAACCATGAACCTAACCCTGACCCTGACCCTAACCCTGGCACTAAACCTGTCCCAAACCTAACCCTGACCTGACATGACCTTTCCCCCAAACCAAAACTTGAACCTGACCCTAAAACTGACCATGACCCTGAACCTGACCCTAAACCCAACTGTGACCTAACACTGACCCTGAGCCTGACTCTGCCTGTAACGCTAACCCTGAACCTACTGTGATCCTGACCCTAAACCTGACCATAAACGTAACCCTAACCCTGACCCCTACCCTAAGCCTTACACTAACCCTGACCCCAAAGACGTCTAACCCTAACCCTGACCCTAAGTCATTCTTAACCCTAACCCTAACACTAACCTGGTCTAAAACCAGCTCTTTTCCCTCCAGCGGGGAAAACAGCTGCACGCAGGCCTCCCAGGGGCTGTGGGGAGGCTGTATGGGGGTCACAGGATGGGCACTGCATTGAGTGGAGTGTGAGCCTTGAGCAGCTTGGGGACCGGCAGCTCAGGGAGCTCTGGTGGAGCAGGAAGTTCGGTAAGGAGCCCCCAGGCAGTGGTGACCTCACTTCCTTGATGACCGAGCCCAAGGGAATTGGAACCCACATATCCAGGCACCCCATTACAGAGAAAACCGCCATGCCCAGCTCATTTCTAGGCACAACCTAAAGGAAGCGACATGTTCTCTGTTGTACTAAAGCTGAGAGGATGCAGGGAGAAGAGAGCTGGCCCGTCTGACACGTCCCCTACCTGGCAGGTCATATCAGGTTTCCCCATCACCTCAGGCCCTTTGACTAATAAATTTAAAAGGTGACACCAGGGGGCTCAGAGTCAGACAGTCCCACACCTCTTATCCACTTGTGTAGCCCTAGGTCTCCTCCCTGTCTCTGTGTGTGTGTGTGTGTGTGTGTGTGTGTGTGCCTCTGGGTGTCTGTGTGTCTGTGTGTAAAGAGGACCTGGCCATGCCATCCTGGGTGGAGATGCCCCAAGCAGGATCAGGCTGATGAGGGAGGTAGATGTCTCGTGGGCAAGTCATGTTCACAACCCAGTTTAAGGCAGGTTAAGTGGGATCGGGTGTAGGGTCTATACCATTCTGCCCAGGGTTTATCCCGAGACCCTGAAGGGACGGGTCCATGACCCAGGAGCGGGGCTAACCCTAACAGTAACCACTAACCCTGACCCTCACACTGATATGAGCCTGCCCCAAACCCTAACCCAAGCCCTGACCCTGACCCTGACCTTGTCTGTGATCCTGACCTGAACCCTAAACCTAACCTAAGCCTGACACTGACCCTGATGTGGACCATGAACCTAAACCTAACTCTGACATTACCATAACCATGATTCAAACCTAACCAGGACCCTGACCCTGACCCTAATCCTAACCCTAATGTGACCTAACCCGGACCCTAACCCTACCCCTGAACGTGACAGTGTGCTTGACCCTAACCCTAAACCTAATGGTAACTCTAACCGTGGCCCTAAAAAGGACCCTGAACCTACACATCATGCTGACCCTGACCTTAACACTAACCCCTAACCTAAACCAAACCGTAACCCTGACCTTCCGCTGTCTATACCTAACCCTAACCATAACCCTATTTCTAACCCTAACCCTAACCCCAATCTCAAACCCTACGGCCAAAACCTAACTGTGACACTGATCCAAACATTGACCCTATACGAAAGCCTGACCCTCAACCTGACCCTGGCCCTGACCTTTAGCTGACCCTGAATCTGACCCTAATCCTACCTTGACACTAACTCTGACCACTACATAACCCTGTCCCTGACCCGAATGTGGACTTTAAACCAATACCTGAACCTGACCCTAAGCAGGACACTGGTGCTAAACTTCACCCTGACCCTGACCCAGACCATGACGATAACCTAACCTTGACCCTTACAGTGACCCCGACAATCAACTGAACACTAAACCTGACCCTGAATGTGAGACTGAACCCTAGTCAAACCCTAAATGTAACCCTGACCCTGTCACTAACATGGGCCCTCCCTCAAATCCTATATCTGAACCTAACCCTAACACTAACCCGTAACCGTACTACGGACCCTGACCCTAACAAGTTCTAACCCTAACCGTCAACCTAACGCTAAACATAAAACTAACCCTAAACTTTAACAATAACCCTGACCCTATACCTGACTAAGATCATAACCCTAACCCTGAACTTTGCCTATACCAGACCCTGACCCTAAACCGGACACTGGACCTGACCCTTAACCTAACCATGAACCTAACAATGACCACTACCTAACCCTGTCCCTGACCCGAATGTGTACTTTAAACCAATACCTGATCCTGACGGTAAACCTGACACTGGTCCTAGACTTCACCCTGTCCCCGACCCAGGCAAAGACCAGAAACCTAAGTCTGACCCTAACAGTGACCCTGACCCTCACCCTAACACTAAACCTGACACTGAATGTGAGCCTGAACTTATCTCTAACCTTAAACGTAACCGTGACCCTGACACTAACACGGGCCCTGACCCGAAACCTAACGCTGAACCTAACCATAAAAAAACCCCTAACATTATCCCTGACACTCACCCTAACCCAGTCTAACCTAACTCTCAACCTACCCCTAAGCCTTACTCTAACCCCACTTTAACAATTATCCTGACCCTCTCCCTGAACCTGATCATAACCCTAACTCTGAACATTGCCTATGTCAGAACTTAACCTTAAAACTGACCCTGGCCTTAACCTTAACACTGACCCTAACCCTGACTGTAAACCTAACTCTGACCCAATCCGTGAGCCTGAACAGATTAGTAACCCTAAAGCTAACCCTGATCCTGAATCTACTCATAAAACAGAACCTAAAAATAAAGCTGACCTTACCATAACCATGAACCTAACCCTGACCCTGACACTAAACCTGTCCCAAACCTAACCCTGACCTGACATGACCTTTCCCCCAACCAAAACTTGAACCTGACCCGAAAACTGACCATGACCCTGAATCTTACCCTAAATGTAACCGTGAGCCTAACACTGAACCTGAGCGTGACTCTGACCGTAACGCTAATCCTGAACCTACTGTGAGCCAGACCCTAAACCTAACCATGAACCTAACCCTAACCCTGACCCCTACCCTAAGCTTTATGCTAACCCTGACACCAAAGACGTCTAACCCTAACCCTGACCCTAATTCTTTCTTAACCCTAACCCTAACACTAACCTGGTCTAAATCCAGCTCTTTTCCATCCAGTGGGTAAAACAGCTGCACGCAGGCCTCCCAGGGGCTGTGGGGAGGCTGTATGGGGGTCAAAGGATGGGCACTGCATTGAGTGGAGTGTGAGCCTTGAGCAGCATGGGGATCGGCGGCTCAGGGAGCTCAGGTGGAGCAGGAAGTTTGATAAGGAACCCCCAGGCAGTGGTGACCTCACTTCCTTGACGAAGGGCCCAACGGAATTGCAACCCACGTATCCAGGCATCCATTACAGAGAAACGCCCTCCCCAGCTCTATCTAGGCACATCCTAAAGGAAGCGACATGTTCTTCTGCTGTACTGAAGCCGAGAGGATGCAGGGAGAAGAGACCTGGCCCGTCTGACACATCCCCTCCCTGGCAGGTCATATCAGGTTTCCCCAATGCCTCAGGCCCTTTGGCTAAAAAATCAAAAGGTGACACCAGGGGGCTCAGATCAGAGAGTCCCACACCTTCTGATCCACTCGTATAGGCTTAGGTCTCCTCCCCGCTGTGTGTGGGTGTGTGTGTGGGGGGGTGCCTCTGTGTGTCTGTGTGTAAAGAGGTCCTGGCTATGCCATCGAGGGTGGAGATGCCCCAAACAGGATCAGGCTGATGAGGGCTTAGATATCTGGTGGTCAAGTCATGTTCACACCCCAGTTTAAGGGTGGTTAAGAGGGATCGGGTGTAGGGTCTACACCCTTCTGCCCAGGGTTTATCCTGAGACCCTGAACGGATGGGTCCATGACCCAGGATCAGGGCTAACCCTAACAGTAACCACTAACCCTGACCCTGACCCTGACTGACTCTGAGACTGCCCCAAAACCTAACCCAAGCCCTGACCCTGACCCTGACCCTGACCCTGACTGTGATCCTGACCTGAACCCTAAACATAAACCTAAGCCTGACACTGACCCCTATGTGGACCCTGAATCTTAGCCTAACTCTGACATTACCGTAACCACGACTCAAACCTAACCAGGACCCTGACCCTGACTCTAATCCTAACCCTGACGCTGACCTAACCCGGAACCTAAACCTAATCCTGACCGTGACTTGTGCTTGACCTTAACCCTAAACCTAATGGTAACTCTAACCATGACCCTAACAAGGACCCTGAACCTACACATCATGCTGACCCTGACCTTAACACTAACCCCTAACCTAAACAAAACCCTAACCCTGACCTTACGATATCTATCCCTAATCCTAAACATAACCCTACTTCTAACACTAACCCTAACCCCAATCCCAAACCCTACCGCCAAAACCTAACTGTGACAGTGAACCGAACATTGACCCTATACGAAAGCCTGACCCTCAACCTGACCCTGGCCCTGACATTTACCAGACCTTGACTCTGACCCAAATCCTAACCTTGATACTAACTCTGACAACTACATAAACCTGTCCCAGACCCGAATGTGGACTTTAAACCAATGCCTGAACCTGACCCTAAACAGGACACTGGTGCTAAACTTCACCCTGACCCTGACCCAGACCATGACGATAACCTAACCCTGACCCTTACAGTGACCGCGAAATCAACTGAACACTAAACCTGACCCTGACTGTGAGACTGAAACTAACTCTGACCCTAAATGTAACCCTGACACTGACACTAACATGTGCCCTCCCCCAAAACGTATCTCTGAACCTAACCCTAACACAAACCCCTAACCCTACCACGGACCCTAACCCCAACAATTTCTAACCCTAACCGTCAACCTAACGCTAAATGTAGAACTATCCCTAAACATTAACAATAACCCTGACCCTATACCTGACTCTGATCATAACCCTAACCCTGAAATTTGCCTATACCAGACCCTGACCCTAAACCGGACACTGGACCTGACCCTTAACCTAACCATGAACCTAACAATGACCACTACATAACCCTGTCCCTGACACGAATGTGGACTTTAAACTAATACATGATCCTGACCGTAAACCTGACACTGGCCCTAGACTTCACCCTGACCCCGACCCAGGCAAAACCAGAAACCTAAGCCTGACCCTAACAGTGACCCTGACCCTCACCCTAACAATAAACCTGACACTGAAAGTAAGCCTGAACCTATCTCTAACCCTAAACGAAACCCTGACCCTGACACTAACACGGGCCCTGACCCGAAACCTAACGCTGAACCTAACCCTAAACCTAACCCCTAACATTATCCCTGACACTGACCCTAACCCGGTCTAACCCTAACACGCAACCTACCTCTAACCCTAAACCTAACCACAATTTAACAATAATCCTGACGCTCTCCCTGAACCTGATCATAACCCTAACTCTGTACTTTGCCTATGTCAGACCTTAACCTTAAAACAGACCCTGGCCTTGACCTTAATACTGACCCTAAACCCGACTTTTAACCTAACTCTGACTCAATCCGTGATCCTGAACATATTAGTAACCCTAAAGCTAACCCTGATCCTGAACTTACTCATGAAACAGAACCTAAAAATAAAGCTGACCTTACCATAACCATGAACCTAAACCTGACCCTGACCCTAAGCCTAACACTAAACATGTCCAAAACCTAACCCTGACCTGACATGATCTTGCCCCCAAACCAAAACTTGGACCGGACCGTAAATCTGATCATGACCCTGCCTGGACATAAACCTAACTGTCAGCCTAACACTGACACTGACCCTGACTCTGACCATAAGGCTAACCCTGAACCTACTGTGATCATGACACTAAACCTAACCATGAATCTAAACCTAACCCTGACCCCTACCCTAAGCCTTACGCTAACCATGACTCCAAAGACGTCTAACCCTAAATCTTACCCAACGTCATCTCTTCCCAATTCAGTGTTCAGGCTTCAGAACCTAGACGTTTTCTCCAATCACTGCCCAGGGTTGAACATGAGGCAGATTTCCGAAATCCTTCCCCATGGCAAGAAATCTTGTGGTTGGCGTGTTGCCCAACGTTCAGTGTAGTTGATAGCAGTGTGGCCCTTTGACCCCACCATGCTTGAGGGCCTCGTTGGTCACAAATACGCATTGTGACCCTCAGCGTGAGCCCAGTCTCCAAGTAAGGTCTCTCAGTGCCTGGACCAAGAGACGGCATATTGGGCTTGCCATGCCCCTAGGCCCCAACATTTAACCATAGTTTGTGTTGTCCATTCGCCCCTCCCCAGTGCTCTGTTTAGAATGAGGTAACCAAACTGAAAGGTCTCCTCCCATCCCACAGATTGACCCCCAAATTGGGATCGGGCCAAATCCACAGAGAGGAAGACTCATCCATGGCCCATGAGGCCTCCCCGACATTCCACGCCCATCGTTGACACAAAATCCAGAGACAAAAGCCTGAATAAGCGCCTCACACTCGCTCTTTCTTCATATCCCAAAGAGATCCCCTCACGATCTGTAGATCGGGACTGCCATACCTACGTCCCCAAAACAAGCCGAGTGTGTGTTTTCAGACTTCTATCCCCACATTCCTGGCTTCCACACCCTCCAGCCTGGGGACCCTGGAGCCACACATCAGATCCGTGCCTCTCAACTCCACAGGAATTCTGCCCCTTCCATTAACCACAATCATACAAACTGGGAGAAACCTCCAAAGTCCCCAAGGACATCCCCATAGTATAGAACGCCCAGGACACACAAGGGCTGCCTGGAACCAGCTGAGCATCCATCTCCACTCATACTGTAGATGGATGTCCCCAGAGAAGGAGATTGAACGGGACAGGGCCCTAGGCCCTAATGGGGTCCATTGTTTTGGTTTCCTGCTATCTCTCATCAGAGGCCTGGTTTCCAATATCAGCATGTGGGGCTTTCCTGAGGCACCAATCAGATCAAATCTAGTCTCCACATGGGAAACTTGTCTTTTGGAGATGATGCAAAACCTCTGCTTAGGAGAAGCATTCAGGGTCCGTGTGAAACCGCCCCGTGCCAAGGTCTCCATGCACACAAACCCACAATAGGACCCATCCGCAGGAGAGTCCATTTCACCTCAGCCCCCTCCATTGCTCCCCTAGAGCTAGCATATCAAAACTGTCTATTAACTAGGAGACAGTTAGAATCGAGGCAGTCTGCCCAGGGTTCCATCCTTTGATCCCTGCATTGCTGTCGTTCCGTATGAAACATCCTGGAGCGATCCAACAGATCTCAATTGTTGATCAGAAAAAATCCTTGTGGCTTGGAACATATCCTAACTCCCCTCCTGGGTAAACCTCCATGGCCTCGAGATGCTGCCCCCTTCAAGAAAGGACCATAATGGACAGAAACTCCAACCTGAGCCTAGGTCTGAACCCTCCCTGACTTCAGATGCACGAAGTCCCGATTCAGATGTGCAGATAGTGCCTGCCGTGCCCTCGCCCCGAAACCTACGCCTAACTTGTGTTCTCATTCTTCCGTCCTCACACTCCTTGCCCAAAGGGCATCCAGTTTGGGAATTCCGGAGCCACAAAGCAGCACTCTGCCTGCCCTCCAGAAGAAAAACGTTGCCCTTGGGGCTACCCAGAAACGCTAAATGAGGATCAAGCTGCACGGCACTCGACTCTCCCCCAATTATACAATATACCCTGAAAACTAATGCCTGGTCTGACGCAGCCTAGGCCTGAACCTTCCAACCAACACTCAGCGACCTGGCTCCACACTGAGCACGTCGGACATGTCATGGACTTAAGTCGTCATCTCTTCCCAAGCTCGGTTTTCAGACTACACAACCTAGACCGTAACTCCAATCACGGCCCAGCGGTGAAAGAGATGAAAAAAATCAGAACTACTACTTCCCCATGGCAAGAATACATGTGGTTGGCATGGAGCCCAACGTTCAATGTAGGAGCAACAGTGTGGACCATGATTCCCGCCCATGCTTGAGCGCCTACAAAGCATAAACACACATTGTGACCCTCAGCGTGAGTTCTGTCCTCAAGGAAGGCCTCTCAGTGGCTGGAACTAACCATAGTTTGGTTTGTCCATTCGCCCCTCCCCAGGGCTCTGCTTTGAAATCCCTCTTTTGGTGGGACACCTGAGGTAACCAAACTGAAAGGACTCCTCCCATCCCCAAGATGGACCCAAAACAATTGGGTTCGTGCCAAATCCACAGAGAAGAAGACTTGTCCATGGCCCATGAGGCCTCCTCGTCATTCCATGGCCATTGTTGACACAAAATCCAGAGACAAAAGCCTGAATAAATGCCTCACACTCACTCTATCTTCATATCCCGAAGAGTTCTCCTCACGTTCTGTAGATCGGGCCTGCCATACTTATGTCCCCAAACGTAAGCCACGTTCGTGATTTCAGACTTCTATCCCCACGCTCCTGGCCCACATACCATCCAGGCTGGGGCCCCTGGAGCCACACATCAGGTCTGTGCCTGCCCACTCCACTGGAATTCTGCCCATTCTCTTGACCACACGCCTCCAAATTAGAAGAAACCTCCACAGTCCCTGAAGCCATCCCAATTTTGTTGGCTGCCCGGGACAAACAAGGGCGTCTGACAACAGCTGAGCATCTACCTCCACTCATACCGTAGTTGGATGTCACCAGGGTAGTAGATTGAACCTCACAGGTGCCTAGGCCGTAATCGGACCCATTTCTTTGGTTTCCAGGCATTTCTCCTCAGAGGCATGTTTTCAAATACCAGCATGCGGGGGTTTCCGGAGGCAAATCTTGTCTCGACATGGGAAAATAGCAGGCTGGAACTGTGTCAAAACTTCCGGTTAGGAGAATCCTTCAGGGCCCGGTGCCACCACCCCTTTCCAAGGTCTCCATGGACCCAAACCCATATTAGGTTCCATCCGCAGGAGAGTCCATTTCAACTCTGGCTTCTCGGTTGCTCCGCCAGAGCCAGCAGATAGAACCTGTCTTGTCGCTAGGAGACGATTGAGATGCGAGGCGGCTTGCCCAGGGCTCTGCCCTTAGAACCCTGCTCTGGCGTCGTTCCATATGGAACGTCCTGGACCCATCCAAAAGGTCTCAAATGTCCTGCAGAAGGAATCCTTGCGTTTTGGAGCATCTCACAACTCCCAACGTGGGAAAACCGTGATGGCTTTCTGAAGCCCCCACCCCTTTCTGAAGGGGAAATCATGGACAGGAACTCCATCCTGAGCCAACGTCTGATCCTCGCCCTGAATTCAGATGCACGACATCTCGATGCAGCTCTGCAGAGTGTGCCGGCCTTGCCCTCGCCCTTAAACCTATGTGAAACTTCTGTTCTCCAATGTCCGTCCTCACACTCCTGGCCCCCAAGTCCTCACGTTTGGCAATTCTGGACCCACAAGGCAGCACTCTGCCTGCCCTCCAGATAAAAAGCAAAATGTTGCCCTATGGAGCTTCCCAGACACCCGAAATGAGGATAGACCTACACGGCACCCTTCTGTACACAAATTATATCGACAAATCTGGGCACTAATACACTGTCTGACACAGCCTGAGCCCGGAATTCCTGACCGCACACTGAGCACAACAGACCCGCCATGGCCTTAGCTCGTCATCTATTCCCAACCTAGCTTCTCAGGCTTCAGGACATAGACCTTAACTCCACACCCTGCCAAGGGGTGAATGTGATGCAGAAATCAGAACTCCTCCTTCCTATGGCAAGAAACCTTGTGGTTGGCATGTTGTACCACGTTCAGTGTAGGAGAAACTAGCGTTCACCATGAGGCCCCGCCGTGCTTGAGTACGAAGAGGACACAAACACGCATTGTGACCCTCAGCGTGAGTCCTGTCCTCTAGTAAGTCCTCTCAGTGGCTGGACCATTAGACGTTATAATGGGCTTGCCATGCCCCTAGGCCCCAAGTTTTAACCAGCTTTCTGGTTGTCCAGTCGCCCCTCACCAGGGCTCTGCTCTGAAAACTCTCTTTTGGTGGGACACCTGAGGTGAAAACAAAACAAAACGGACTCCTCCCATCTCAAAGAATAACCCCAAACTCTTGGGATCGGGCCAAATGCCCAGAGAGGAAGACTCGTCCATGGCCCATGAGTCCACCAGGACATTCCACGGCCATCAGTGACACAATATACAGAGACAAAATCTTGAGCAAGTGTCTCACACTCGCCCCCTTGTTCATATCCTGAAGAGTTCTCCTCACGGTCTGTAGATCAGTCCTGCAATACCTACGACCTGAAACATAAGCCGGGTTTGTGTTTTCAGACAACTGTCCCCACAGCCCTGGCCCACAAAACCTACAGGCACAGGTTCTTGGAGCCAAACCTGAGGACTGTACCTGGGATTTCTGCCCATTCCATTGGCCACAAACCTAGAAATAGGATGATAAACCTCCAAAGTGCCCGGGGCCATCCCAATAGTGTTGACTGCCCAGGAAAAACAAGGGCGGTCGGACACCAGCTGAGCATCTACCTGCACTTAGACCCGTGGACAGATGTCCCCAGTGGTAAATTGGAATGAGCAGGCCCCTAGATCCTAATCGGATCCATTGCTTTGTTGTCCAGGCATCTCTCCTCAGAGGCCTGGATTCCAATAGCAGCATATGGCTGTTTCTTGAGGCACCCATCAGAACAAATCTCGTCTCCACGTGGGAATCATGCACGTTGGAGCTGTGTCAAAGCCTCTGGTTAGGAGAACCCTTCAGGGACCCTGTGCCACTGCCTCATTCCAAGTTCTCCATGGACACAAACCCACATTAGGACCCATCCACAAGAGAGTCCATTTCAACTCAACCCTCTCAGTTTCTCCCCCAGATCCAGCAGATCTAACCTGTCTTGCCACTAGGACACAAGAGGAATGAGAGTCGGGCTTCCCAGCCATCTATCCTTAGAACACTACTCCTAATCGATCCGTATGGGAAGTCCTGGAGCCAACCAACAGGTCTCAATCGCCCTGCAGAAGAATCTTTAAGGTTTGGAGCATCTCACAACTCCCATCGTGGGAAAAATTCCTTGGCCTCGTGATCCACCACCTCTTCATGAAGAGGGCCATAAGGGACAGAAACTCCAACCTGAGCGTTCGTCAGACCCTCACCTGATTTCAGATGCACGAGATCTCGTTTCAGCTCTGCAGAGCGTACCTGCCATGCCCTCGCCCAGAAACCTAAGTTTGCTTGTGTTCTCAGACTTCTGTCCTCAACTCCTGGCCCACAAGCCCTCCAGTTTGGCAATTCCAGAACTACAATGCAGCCCTCTGCCTGCCGTCCAGAAGAAAAAACATTACCCTCTGGGGCTAACCAGAAGCCCCAAAGGAGGATCAACCTTTTCGCCACGTGACTGTACCCCAATTCTACAGGATGCCCTGGGCACTCATGCCCTTTCTGTCACAGCCTGAGCCTGGACCTCCCGACCCACACCCAGCCAGCTGGACTCATACTGAACACATCGGACCTGCCAAAGCCTTAGGTCGTCATCTCTTCCCAACTTCGGTTTTCAGGCTTCAGAACCTAGACGTTTTCTCCAATCACTGCCCAGGGTTGAACATGAGGCAGAAATCAGAAATCCTTCCCCATGGCAAGAAATCTTGTGGTTGGCGTGTCGCCCAACGTTCAGTGTAGTTGATAGCAGTGTGGCCCTTTGACCCCGCCATGCTTGAGGGCCGCGTTGGTCACAAATACGCATTGTGACCCTCAGCGTGAGCCCAGTCCCCAAGTAAGGTCTCTCAGTGGCTGGACCAAGAGACGGCATATTGGGCTTGCCATGCCCCTAGACCCCAATTTTTAACCATAGTTCGTGTTGTCCATTCGCCCCTCCCCAGTGCTCTGCTTTAGAATGAGGTAACCAAACTGAAAGGACTCCTCCCATCCCACAGATTGACCCCCAAATTGGGATCGGGCCAAATCCACAGAGAGGAAGACTCATCCATGGCCCATGAGGCCTCCCCGACATTCCATGCCCATCGTTGACACAAAATCCAGAGACAAAAGCCTGAATAAGCGCCTCACACTCGCTCTTTCTTCCTATCCCAAAGAGTTCCCCTCACGGTCTATAGATCGGGACTGCCATACCTACGTCCCCAAAACAAGCCGAGTGTGTGTTTTCAGACTTCTATCCCCACATTCCTGGCTTCCACACCCTCGGCCTGGGGACCCTGGAGCCACACATCAGTTCTGTGCCTCTCAACTCCATGGGAATTCTGCCCCTTCCATTGACCACAATCATACAAGCTCGGAGAAACCTCCAAAGACCCTAAGGCCATCCCCATAGTATAGAACGCCCAGGAAAAACAAGGGCTGCCTGGAACCACCTGAGCATCCATCTCCACTCATACTGTAGATGGATGTCCCCAGAGAAGGAGATTGCACGGGTCAGGGCCCTAGGCCCTAATGGGGTCCATTGTTTTGGTTTCCTGCTATCTCTCATCAGAGGCCTTGTTTCCAATATCAGCATGTGGGGCTTTCCTGAGGCACCAATCAGATCAAATCTAGTCTCCACATGGGAAACTTGTCTTTTGGAGATGACGCAAAACCTCTGAATAGGAGAAGCATTCAGGGTCCGTGTGCCACCGCCCCGTGCCAAGGTCTCCATGCACACAAACCCACAATAGGACCCATCCTCAGGAGAGTCCATTTCAACTCAGCCCCCTCCGTTGCTCCCCTAGAGCTAGCATATCAAAACTGTCTATTAACTAGGAGACAGTTAGAATCGAGGCAGTCTGCCCAGGGTCCCATCCTTCGATTCCTGCTATGCTGTCATTCCGTATGAAACATCCTGGAGCGATCCAACAGATCTCAATTGTTGATCAGAAAAAATCCTTGTGGCTTGGATCATATCCCAACTCCCCTCCTGGGTAAACCTCCATGGCCTCGAGATGCTGCCCCCTTCAAGAAAGGACCATAATGGACAGAAACTCCAACCTGAGCCTAGGTCTGAACCCTCCCTGACTTCAGATGTACGAAGTCCCGATTCAGATGTGCCGATAGTGCCTGTCGTGCCCTCGCCCCGAAACCTACGCCTAACTTGTGTTCTTATTCTTCCATCCTCACACTCCTTGCCCTAAGGGCATCCAGTTTGGGAATTCCGAGGCCACAAAACAGCACTCTGCCTGCCCTCCAGAAGAAAAACGTTGCCCTTGGGGCTACCCAGAAACGCTAAATGAGGATCAAGCTGCACGGCACTCGACTCTCCCCCAATTATACAATATACCCTGAAAACTAATGCCTGGTCTGACGCAGCCTAGGCCTGAATCCTCCGACCAACACTCAGCGACCTGGCTCCACACTGAGCACGTAGGACTGTCATGGACTTAAGTCGTCATCTCTTCCCAAGCTCGGTTTTCAGACTACACAACCTAGACCTTAACTCCAATCACGGCCCAGCGGTGAAAGAGATGAAAAAAATCAGAACTATTACTTCCCCATGGCAAGAATACATGTGGTTGGCCTGGAGCCCAACGTTCAGTGTAGGAGCAACAGTGTGGACCATGATTCCCGCCCATGCTTGAGCGCCTACAAAGCATAAACACACATTGTGACCCTCAGCGTGAGTTCCGTCCTCAAGGAAGGCCTCTCAGTGGCTGGAACTAACCATAGTTCGGTTTGTCCATTCGCACCTCCCCAGGGCTCTGCTTTGAAATCCCTCTTTTGGTGGGACACTTGAGGTAACCAAACTGAAAGGACTCATCCCATCCCCAAGATGGACCCAAAACAATTGGGTTCGTGCCAAATCCACAGAGAGGAAGTTTGTCCATGGCCCATGAGGCCTCCTCGACATTCCACGGCCATTGTTGACACAAAATCCAGAGACAAAAGCCTGAATAAATGCCTCACACTCACTCTTTCTTCATATCCCGAAGAGTTCTCCTCACGTTCTGTAGATCGGGCCTGCCATACTTATGTCCCCAAACGTAAGCCACGTTAGTGTTTTCAGACTTCTATCCCCACGCTCCTGGCCCACACACCCTCCAGGCTGGGGCACCTGGAGCCACACATCAGGTCTGTGCCTGCCCACTCCACTGGAATTCTGCCCATTCTCTTGACCACACGCCTCCAAATTAGAAGAAACCTCCACAGTCCCTGAAGCCATCCCAATTTTGTTGGCCGCCCAGGACAAACAAGGGCGTCTGACAACAGCTGAGCATCTACCTCCACTCATACCGTAGTTGGATGTCACCAGGTTAGTAGATTCAACCTCACAGGTCCCTAGGCCGTAATCAGATCCATTGCTTTGTTTTCCAGGCATCTCTCCTCAGAGGCATGTTTTCAAATACCAGCATGCGGGGGTTTCCGGAGGCAAATCTTGTCTCGACATGGGAAAATAGCAGGCTGGAACTGTGTCTAAACTTCCGGTTAGGAGAATCCTTCAGGGACCGGTGCCACCACCCCTTTCCAAGGTCTCCATGGACACAAACCAACATTAGGATCCATCCACAGGAGAGTCCATTTCAACTCTGGCTTCTCGGTTGCTCCCCCAGAGCCAGCAGATAGAACCTGTCTTGTCGCTAGGAGACGATTGAGATGCGAGGCGGCTTGCCCAGGGCTCTGCCCTTAGAACCCTGCTCTGGCGTCGTTCCATATGGAACGTCCTGGACCCATCCAAAAGGTCTCAAATGTCCTGCAGAAGGAATCCTTGCGTTTTGGAGCATCTCACAACTCCCAACGTGGGAAAACCGTGATGGCTTTCTGAAGCCCCCACCCCCTTTCTGAAGGGGAAATCATGGACAGGAACTCCATCCTGAGCCAACGTCTGATCCTCGCCCTGAATTCAGATGCACGACATCTCGATGCAGCTCTGCAGAGTGTGCCGGCCTTGCCCTCGCCCTTAAACCTATGTGAAACTTCTGTTCTCCAATGTCCGTCCTCACACTCCTGGCCCCCAAGTCCTCACGTTTGGCAATTCTGGACCCACAAGGCAGCACTCTGCCTGCCCTCCAGATAAAAAGCAAAATGTTGCCCTATGGAGCTTCCCAGACACCCGAAATGAGGATAGACCTACACGGCACCCTTCTGTACACAAATTATATCGACAAATCTGGGCACTAATACACTGTCTGACACAGCCTGAGCCCGGACTTCCTGACCAACACCCAGACAGCTGACCGCACACTGAGCACAACAGACCCGCCATGGCCTTAGTTCGTCATCTATTCCCAACCTAGCTTCTCAGGCGTCAGGACATAGACCTTAACTCCACACCCCACCAAGGGGTGAATGTGATGCAGAAATCAGAACTCCTCCTTCCCTATGGCAAGAAACCTTGTGGTCGGCATGTTGTCCCACGTTCAGTGTAGGAGAAACCAGCGTTCACCATGAGGCCCGGCCCATGCTTGAGTACGAAGAGGGCACAAACACGCATTGTGACCCTCAGCGTGAGTCCTGTCCTCTAGTAAGTCCTCTCAGTGGCTGGACCATTAGACGTCATAATGGGCTTGCCATGCCCCTAGGCCCCAAGTTTTAACCAGCTTTCTGGTTGTCCAGTCGCCCCTCCCCAGGGCTCTGCCCTGGAAACTCTCTTTTGGTGGGACAACTGAGGTAAAAACAAAACAAAACGGACTCCTCCCATCTCAAGGAATAACCCCAAACTCTTGGGATTGGGCCAAATGCCCAGAGAGGAAGACTCGTCCATGGCCCATGAGGCCACCAGGACATTCCACGGCCATCAGTGACACAATATCCAGAGACAAAATCTTGAGCAAGCGTCTCACACACGCCCCCTTGTTCATATCCTGAAGAGTTCTCCTCACGGTCTGTTGATCAGTCCTGCAATACCTACGACCCGAAACCTAAGCCGGGTTTGTGTTTTCAGACAACTGTCCCCACAGCCCTGGCCCACAAAACCTACAGGCACAGGTTCTTGGAGCCAAACCTGAGGACTGTACCTGGGATTTCTGCCCATTCCATTGGCCACAAACCTAGAAATAGGATGATAAACCTCCAAAGTGCCCGGGGCCATCCCAATAGTGTTGACTGCCCAGGAAAAACAAGGGCGGTCGGACACCAGCTGAGCATCTACCTGCACTTAGACCCGTGGACAGATGTCCCCAGAGGTAAATTGGAATGAGCAGGCCCCTAGATCCTAATCGGATCCATTGCTTTGTTGTCCAGGCATCTCTCCTCAGATGCCTGGATTCCAATAGCAGCATATGGCTGTTTCTTGAGGCACCCATCAGAACAAATCTCGTCTCCACGTGGGAATCATGCACATTGGAGCTGTGTCAAAGCCTCTGGTTAGGAGAACCCTTCAGGGACCCTGTGCCACTGCCTCATTCCAAGTTCTCCATGGACACAAACCCACATTAGGACCCATCCACAAGAGAGTCCATTTCAACTCAACCCTCTCAGTTTCTCCCCCAGATCCAGCAGATCTAACCTGTCTTGCCACTAGGACACAAGAGGAATGAGAGTCGGGCTTCCCAGCCATCCATCCTTAGAACCCTACTCGGAATCGATCCGTATGGGAAGTCCTGGAGCCAACCAACAGGTCTCAATCGCCCTGCAGAAGAATCTTTAAGGTTTGGAGCATCTCACAACTCCCATCGTGGGAAAAATTCCATGGCCTCGTGATCCACCACCTCTTCATGAAGAGGGCCATAAGGGACAGAAACTCCAACCTGAGCGTTCGTCAGATCCTCACCTGATTTCAGATGCACGAGATCTCGTTTCAGCTCTGCAGAGCGTACCTGCCATGCCCTCGCCCAGAAACCTAAGGTTGCTTGTGTTCTCAGACTTCTGTCCTCAACTCCTGGCCCACAAGCCCTCCAGTTTGGCAATTCCAGAACTACAATGCAGCCCTCTGCCTGCCGTCCAGAAGAAAAAACATTGCCCTCTGGGGCTAACCAGAATCCCCTGAAATATATGGGGAAAAAATCCCTAGAAATACAGCAATAATCACTGGCTGCTCTTTATTGATCCAGATCCTGCAGTAGGCAAAGAAGATCTGGTTTTAGCCAGAGGATGATCTCCGTTTGTCTTCATGATCTGGCATTTCTTGCAAGCCAGACATGAGGCTCTGCACCAGAGCTGCAAATGCTGGGTGGCCCTCACTGTCCCTTTTCTCTTCTCAGGGGGACAACGGGCATGTCCATGGTGCAGTGTGACAGGCTTTACCACAGGGAGATAAAAGACTGCCAAGGGTAGGTTGGAGCTGGGAAAAGCCACTTAGGAACAGATTTTCAGGGGAGGTGATAGACAAGGGCAAAGCGAATAATGAGGATGAGTGTGTCAAGTTTCAAAGTGCCAGGAGGCAGCACAGTGCATTCGGGAAACTACAGCAAGTTCATGACAACCGACAGCTGATCTGTCATCATCACCTGGGGATTGAGGCTGAGCCCTGTGGTTAACACTGGGGGTGAGATGGTTTGTATACTATGCCGAGGAGGTGAGGTTCTACACTGTGGGGGCACAGGGAGCTACCAGAGGATTTCAAATATCAGAATAGTAACCATAATAGAGTATTTAATTGCATCCTAGCTTTCATCAAGGGTAAGATGCACTATAGTTTATGTTCGACTAAGAAAGAGAAATGCTGACAGTTAAATTAGGATATGTCATCAAGTGCAACGTGAGTGCCACCTTAAGAGATATTAAAATGGGGGGTGGAAAAATCTTAGAACTATAAATTATGGTACTAGAATAATTAAGAAAAATAATACAAGAACACTTGGATCAACAAAAAAATTGATTATTGCTTACCATGTGCCCCAAACTATATTAAGTCTCCAAACGTTTTATATCATTTGCAAGATCAGATATATATAAAATTACATTTAAAGTTTTTAAAATATCAGCAAATATTTTCATTTAAATGCAAATTTCAAAGAAAATCTACTTTTCCAATCACTACATTTTATCCTACCGTTTTTTAATTTTGTCAACAACTGATAAAATGTTTAGTGAGACTATAAATGTTTGATCGAAAAAAATGATTAATAGATGTAGGTTCAAATTATTATGCTCCAGTAAAAATGATTTAGTCTTTGATGAACATCTGTTTGGTAATATGTTGTATCCAGATATAGTAAATTAATTAAATATATAAAATTATAGGGAAATGACTCCTTCCGTTCCATTATGAGTAGAGCTTTTAAAATGCTATTTGTCACAACCTGTCATCTTGTCATTATGTAGCATTATGTAACATTTAAAAAATGTATACTTTTCACTTTGAAGATTTAGAAATCTAAAATATGACTTTCTATCGTTTGTGTTTCCATATTCCTTTAATGCCAGTTTGAACAAATCCACATGCTTTGATTTGAAGGTAATAAATTCCTCTTATTTGGAAAAATGATGTTTATTTTTGTTCTCTCACCCTTAGCAGGTGGATTCCTTTTAGCACACTTCAGAGTTATAATTTCAGGCTTATTAAAAACATTTTTATGATCTACATAGATGAATGAAACGTTTATTTTATTAAATTATTCGCCAAAAAATCTGTTATTTTTAAAAATGTATTTCCTTTAAGGGTTATTTTAGAGCATTCAAAGAGGATCTAGGAGTGTGGTATTATGCAATTTTTAAGTAGGTATGAAATGGTTATTTATATGATTGTTGCCCTGGGGAAGACTGAAAGGACAACCCGAACTATGATTAAAAAATTGGGGCCTGGGGGCATGGCAAGCCCAATATGCTGTCTCTCCATCCAGCCACTGAGAGGCCTTACCTGAGGACTGGGCTCAGGCTGGGGGTCACAATGCGTGTTTATGCCCTCGTCGCACTCAAGAATGGGCGGGGCCTCAGGGTGAGTGCAGGTCTCTCCTATACTGAACATTGAACAACATGCCAACCACAAGGTTTCTTGCCATGGGTAAGGAAGAGTTCTGATTTCTGCATCACAGTCACCCCTGGGCAGTGATTAGAGGTAAGGTCTAGGATCTGAAGCCTGAAAACTGAGGTAGGGAAGAGATGATGACCTAAGGCCATGGCGGGTCTGACGTGCACAGTGTGCTGTCAGCTGTCTGGGTGTTGGTCACGAGGTCCGGGATCAGGTTGTCAGACATTGCATTAGTGCCCAGGTTAGACTATATATTTTGGGTGCATTCGAGTGCAGTGTAGGTTCTTATCTGAAGAACTCTTCAGGATATGAGGAATGAGCGAGACTGAGGCGCGTGCTCAGGCTTTTGTCTCTGGATTTTGTATCAGAGATGGCCGTGGAATGTTGGGGAGGCCTCATGGGCCATGGACGAATCTTGCTTTCTGTGGACTTGGCCCGAACCCAATTGATTTCCGTCAATCTGTTGGATGGGAGGACTCCTTTCAGGTCTGTTACCTCAGGTGTCCCACCAAAAGAGGAATTCCAAAGCAGAGCCCTGGGGAAGAGTGAAGACACAACCCGAACTACGGTTAAAAATTGGGGCCTAGGGGCATGGCAAGCCCAATATGCTCTCTCTTCTTCCAGCCACTGAGAGGCCTTACCTGAGGACTGGCCTCTGGCTGAGGGTCACAATATGTGTTTGTGACCAATGTGGCCCGCAAGCCTGGGCGGGGCCTCATGGGCCACACTGGTTTCAACTACACCTAACCTTGGACAACATGCCAACCACAAGGTTTCATGCCATGGGGAAAGAGTTCTGATTTCTGCATCATTTTCAAACCCAGGCCGTGATTGGAGATAAGGTCTAGGTTCTGAAGCCTGAAAATCGGGGTTGAGAAGAGATGACGACCTAAGGCCATGGCGGGTCCGATGTGCTCAGTGTGCGGCCAGCTGTCTGGGTGGGGCCAGGAGTTCCAGGCTCAGGCTATGTCAGAAAGGGCATTAGTGCCCAGGTCAGCCTATATATTTGGGGTACAGCCGAATGGCGTGCAGGTTGATCCTCATTTGGGGTTTCTGTGTAGCCCCAGAGGGCAATGTTTTCCTTCTGGAGGGCAGGCAGAGTGCTGCATTCTAGTTCTGGATTGCCAAACTGGAGGGCTTGTGGGCCAGTAGTCTGAGGACGGAAGTCTGAGAAGCCAAGCTAGGCCTAGGTTTCTGGGTGAGGATATGGCAGGCACAATCTCCAGACCTGAATCGAGATCTCGTGCATCTGATGTCAGTGGGAGGTCAGCCGATGGCTCAGGTTGGACATTCTGTCCCTGATGGTCCCTATTGAAGGGGGAAGGATCACGAGGCCATAGGGGTTTTTCAACGATGGGAATTCTGAGAAGCTCCCAACTGCTTTCAGGCTCAGGCCCCTGGAGCCAAACCTGACGACTGTGCTTGCCCTCTCCAAGGGAATTGTATGTGCCCATTCCAATGTCCACAACACTACTAAGAGGATAAAACTCCAAAGTCACTGAGGCCATCCCAATATTTGTAGCTTCCCAGGACAAACAGGGGCAATCTGGGCCCATCTAGGCACCTACCGGCAATCAGACCCTTAGACAGATGTCCCCAGAGGTAAAAAGGAACGAACAGGCCCTAGGGACCTATCGGATCCATTGCTTTGGCATCCAGGCATCTCTCCTCAGAGGCCTGGATGTCAATAACAGCATATGGCTGTTTCTTGACTCACCCATCAGAACAAAACTCATCTACAAATGGGAAACTTGCACGATGGTGCTGTGTGAAAGCCTCTCTTTAGGAGAACCCTTCAGGGCCCCAGTGCCACCGCTTCATACCAAGGTCTCCATAGACACAAAATCATATTAGGACACATCCAAGGGAGAGTCCATTTCAACTGGGCCTCCTCGGTTGCTCCCCCAGATCCAGCAGATCTAACCTGTCTTGTTGCTTGGAGACAATTGGAATGCGAGGTGGGCTACCCAGCCATCCATCCTTAGAACCTTGCTCGGAATCGTTGTCCTGGAGCCAACTGAGGTCTCAATTGTCCTGCAGAAGAATCTTTGCAGTTGGGAGCTTCTCACAACTCCCATCGTGTTAAAACCCCCATGGCCTCGTGATCCACCCATCCCCCCTTCAAGAAGGGGCAATCAGGGACAGAATGTCTAACCTGAGCGATCGTCTGATCCTCGCCCTGACTTCAGATGCACGAGATCTCGATTCAGGTCTGGAGATTGTGCCTGCCACATCCTCACCCAGAATCCTAGGCCTAGCTTGGGTTCTCAGACTTCCGTCGTCAGACTACTGACCCACAAGCCCTCCAGTTTGGCAATCCAGTCTACAATGCAGCACTCTGCCTGCCCTCCAGAAGAAAAACATTGCCCTCTGGGGCTACCCAGAAACCCCAAATGAGGATCAACCTGCACGCCATTCGGCTGTACCCCAAATATATAGGCTGACCTGGGCACTAATGCCATTTCTGACACAGCCTGAGCCTGGACTTCCTGGCCCCACACAGACAGGTGGCTGCACACTGAGCACATCGGAGCTGCCATGGCCTTAGGTCGTCATCTCTTCTCAACGACGGTTTTCAGGCTTCAGAACCTAGACCTTATCACCAATCACAGCCAGGGTTTGAAAATGATGCAGAAATCAGAACTCTTTCCCCATGGCAAGAAACCTTGTGGTTGGCATGTTGTCCAAGGTTCAGTGTAGTTGAAACCAGTGTGGTCCATGAGGTCCCGCACATGCTTGTGGGCCACATTGATCACAAACACACATTGTGACCCTCAGCCTGAGCCCAGTCCTCAGGTAAGGCCTCTCAGTGGCTGGATGGTAAGACAGCATATTGGGCTTGCCAGGCCCCTAGGCCCCAATTTTTAACCGTAGTTCGGGTTGTGTCTTCACTCTTCCCCAGGGCTCTGCTTTGGAATTCCTCTTTTGGTGGGACACCTGAGGTAACAAACCTGAAAGGAGTGCTCCCATCCCACAGATGGACGAAAAACAATTGGGATCTGGCCAAATCCACAGAGAGCAAGATTCGTCCATGGCCAATGAGGCCTCCCCAACATTCCACGGCCATCGCTGATACAAAATCCAGAGACAAAAGCCTGAGCACGCGCCTCAGACTCGCTCATTCTTCATATCCTGAAGAGTTCTTCAGATAAGAACCTACAGGGCACTCGAATGCACCGAAAATATATAGTCTAACCTGGGCACTAATGCACTGTCTGACAACCTGAGTCCGGACCTCGGGACCAACACCCAGACAGCTGACCGCACAATGAGCACATCAGACCCGCCATGGCCTTAGGTCATCATCTCGTCCCTACCTCAGTTTTCAGGCTTCAGAACCTAGACCTTATCTCCAATCACTGCCCAGGGGTGACTGTGATGCAGAAATCAGAACTCATCCTTACCCATGGCAAGAAACCTTGTGGTTGGCATGTTGTCCAACGTTCAGTGTAGGAGAAACCAGCATTCACCCTGAGGCCCCGCCCATTCTTGAGTGCGACGAGGGCATAAACACGCATTGTGACCCTCAGCGTGAGTCCTGTCCTCTAGTACGTCCTCTCAGTGGCTGGACCATTAGAATTCGTAATGGGCTTGACATGTCCCTAGGCCCCAATATTTAACCAGATTTCTGGTTGTCCAGTCGCCCCTCCCCAGGGCTCTACTCTGGAATCCCTCATTTGGTGGGACACCTGAGGTTGAAAACAAAACAAAACAAATCAACAACAACAGAACAACGGACTTCTTCCATCCCACAGAATGACCCCAAACCCTTTGGACGGGGCCAAACCCCCAGAGAGTAAGACTCGTCCATTTCCCATGAAGTCACCCGGAAATTTCATGACCATGAGTGACACGATATCCAGAGACAAAAACTTGAGCAAGAGCCTCACACTCGCCCTTTTTTCATATCCCGAAGAGTTCTCCTCATGGTCAGTAGATCAGTCCTGCCATACCTATGACCTGAAACATAAGCCGAGATTGTGTTTTCAGACAACTGTCCAAACAGCCGTGGCCTACACATCCTACAGGCTCAGACCCCTGGAGCCAAACCTGACGACTGTGCTTGCCCTCTCCAAGGGAATTGTATGTGCCCATTCAAATGGCCACAACCCTACTAATAGGATAAACCTCCAAAGTCCCTGAAGCCATCCCAATATTTGTGGCTTTCCAGGACAAACAGGAGCAATCTGGGCCCATCTGAGCAACTACCGGTACTCAGACCCGTAGACTGATGTCCCCAGAGGTAAAAAGGAACGAACAGGCCCCTAGGCACCTATCGGATCCATTGCTTTGGCTTCCAGGCATCTCTCCTCAGAGGCCTGGATTTCAATAACAGCATATGGCTGTTTCTTGACTCACCCATCAGAACAAAACTCATCTACACATGGGAAACTTGCACGATGGAGCTGTGTTAAAGCCTCTCTTTAGGAGAACCCTTCAGGGCCCCAGTGCCCCCGCTTCATTCCAAGGTCTCCATAGACGTAAAATCATATTAGGACACATCCACGGGAGAGTCCATTTCAACTGAGCCTCCTCGGTTGCTCCCCCAGATCCTGCAGATCTAACCTGTCTTGTTGCTTGGAGACAATTGGAATGCGAGGTGGGCTCCCCCGCCATCCATCCTTAGAACCTTGCTCGGAATCGTTGTCCTGGACCCAACCAACAGGTCTCAATTGTCCTGCAGAAGAATCTTTGCAGTTGGGAGCTTCTCACAACTCCCATCGTGGGAAAACCCCCATGGTCTCGTGATCCAACCCCCTTCAAGAAGGGGCGATCAGGGACAGAATGTCCAACCTGAGCGATCATCTGATCCTCGCCCTGACTTCAGATGCACGAGATTTCGATTCAGGTCTGGAGATTGTGCCTGCCACATCCTCACCCAGAATCCTAGGCCTAGCTTGGGTTCTCAGACTTCCGTCGTCAGATTACTGACCCACAAGGCCTCCAGTTTGGCAATCCAGACTACAATGCAGCACTCTGCCTTCCCTCCAGAAGAAAAACATTGCCCTCTGGGGCTACCCAGAAACCCCAAATGAGGATCAACCTGCACGCCATTCGGCTGAACACCAAATATATAGGCTGACCTGGGCACTAATGCCCTTTCTGACACAGCCTGAGCCTGGACCTCCTGGCCCCACCCAGACAGCTGGCCGCACACTGAGCACATCGGACCCGCCATGGCCTTAGGTCGTCATCTCTTCTCAACCTCGGTTTTCAGGCTTCAGAACCTAGACCTTATCTCCAATCACGGCCCGGGTTTGAAAATGATGCAGAAATCAGAACTCTTTCCCCATGGCAAGAAACCTTGTGGTTGGCATGTTGTCCAAGGTTCAGTGTAGTTGAAACCAGTGTGGCCCATGAGGCCCCGCCCATGCTTGCAGGCCACATTGGTCACAAACACACATTGTGACCCTCAGCCTGAGCCCAGTCCTCAGGTAAGGCCTCTCAGTGGCTGGATGGAGAGACAGAATATTGGGCTTGCCAGGCCCCTAGGCCCCAATTTTTAACCGTAGTTCGGGTTGTGTCTTCACTCTTCCCCAGTGATCTGCTTTGGAATTCCTCTTTTGGGGGGACACCTGAGGTAACAACCCTGAAAGGAGTACTCCATCCAACAGATTGACGAAACATAATAGGGATCGGGCCAAGTCCACAGAGAGCAAGATTCGTTCATGGCCCATGAGGCCTCCCCAACATTCCACGGCCATCGCTGATACAAAATCCAGAGACAAAAGCCTTAGTACGCGCCTCAGACTCGCTCATTCTTCATATCCTGAAGAGTTCATCAGATAAGAACCTACACGGCACTCGAATGCACCCCAAATATATAGTCTAACCTGGGCACTAATGCACTGTCTGACAACCTGAGCCCGGACCTCGTGACCAACACCCAGACAGCTGACTGCACACTGAGCACAACAGACCCGCCATGGCCTTAGGTCATCATCTCGTCCCTACCTCAGTTTTCAGGCTTCAGAACCTAGACCTTACCTCTAATCACTGCCCAGGGGGGACTCTGATGCAGAATTCAGAACTCTTCCTTACCCATGGCAAGAAACCTTGTGGTTAGCATGTTGTCCAATGTTCAGTGTAGGAGAAACCAGAACTCACCCTGAGGTCCCGCCCATTCTTGAGTGTGACGAGGGCATAAACATACATTGTGACCCTCAGCGTGAGTCCTGTCCTCTAAGTGGCTGGACCATTAGATGCCATAATGGGCTTGACATGTCCCTATGCCCCAATTTTAACCAGATTTCTGGTTGTCCAGTCGCCCCTCCCCAGGGCTCTACTCTGGAATCCCTCATTTGGTGGGACACCTGAGGTTGAAAAACAAAACAAAACAAAACAAATTAACAACAACAGAACAACGGACTTCTCCATCCCACAGAATGACCCCAAACTCTTTGGACCGAGCCAACCCCCAGAGAGTAAGACTCGTCCATTTCCCATGAAGTCACCCGGAAATTTCACGACCACGAGTGTCACGATATCCAGAGACAAAAACTTGAGCAAGAGCCTCACACTCGCCCTTTTTTCATATCCCGAAGTGTTCTCCTCATGGTCTGTAGATCAGTCCTGCCATAACTATGACCCGAAACATAAGCTGTGTTTGTGTTTTCAGACATCTGTCCAAACAGCCCTGGCCTACACACCCTACAGGCTAGGGCCGCTGGAGCCAAACCTGAATACTGTGCTTGCCCTATCCAAGGGAATTGTATGTGCCCATTCCAATGGCCACAACCCTACTAATAGGATAAACCCCCAAATTCCCTGAGTCCATCCCAATATTTGTGGTTTCCCAGGACAAACAGGGGCAATCTGGGCCCATCTGAGCACCTACCTGCACTCAGACCCTTAGACTGATGTCCCCACTTGTAAAAAGGAACGAACAGGCCCATAGGCACCTTTCGGATCTATTGCTTTGGTTTCCAGGCATCTCTACTTAGAGATCCTTAGAACCTTTAGAACCCTTAGAACCCTGCTCTTGTGTCGTTCCTTATGGGACATCCTTGAGCCATCCAACAGGTCTCGACTGTTCCACAGTAGTCCTTGCTCATGGACCACCTCACAACTCATATCATGGAAAGCTTCCAATGTCACATGATGCCCCCAATCTTCATGAAGTCGGATCATGGAAAGAAACTTCAACCTGAGCCAACGGCTGATCTTCGCCTTGACTTCAGATGCACGAGATCTTGATTAATCTCTTCAGAGTGCACCTGCTGTGCCCTCACCCCAAAACCTAAGCATAGCTAGTGTTCTCAGACTTCCGTCCTCACTCTCCTGGACCACACGCCCTCCATTTTGGGATTTCCGATGACACAGTGCTGCACTCTGCCTGCCCTCTAGAAGAAAAACGTTTCTCTATGGGTCTACCCAGAAACCTCAAATGAGGATAAACCTGCATGCCACTCAATTTTACACCAATTATATAGTCTAGGCTGTGCACTAATGCCCTGTCTGACACAACCTGAGGCCTGAATTCCCAACCGACACCCAGACAGCTTGCCGTACACTGAGAACATCTGAACCGCCATGGCCTTAGGTTGCCATCTCTTTCCAACCTGGTTTTCAGGCTACAGAAACCTAGACCTTATCTCTACTCATTTCCCAAAGGTAAACGTGATGCAGAAAGCATAACTCCTCCTTCCCTCTCGCCAGAATCTTGTGGTTGGCATCTTATCCAAAGTTCAGTGTAGGACGCCTGTAGGGCCTACAGGAGTAGTAGTAGGGGCCATGAGGGTAGTGTAGGGTCCCTGAGGCCCTGAACATGCTTAAGACCTGCGGTGGGCACAAACACACATTGGGACCTTCAGTTTGAGCCCTGTCCTCAAGTAAAGCCTCTCAGTGGCTGGACCATGAGCCTGCATATGGGGCCTGCCATGCCCCAAGTCACCCAATCTTAACCAGAGGTAGAAACATCTAGTCACCCCTACTCAGGGATCTGCTCTGGAATCCCTCTTTGGTGGGACATTTGAGGTAAGTAAACACAGAAAGTATTCCTCCCACCCACAGAATGATCCCAATCACTTGGGATCAGGCCATCCCTAGAGAGAAAGACTCGTCCATGGCCCATGAGGCCAGCCCGACATTCCACGGCCACTATTGACACAAAATCCAGAGACATAAGCCTCACCCTTAGGTCATAGCCCAAAAAATTCTCCTCATAGTCTGTAGATCGGGCCTGCCATACCTACGTCAGCAAACCGTGTTTTCAGACTTCTATCCTGACATCCCTGTCCCACACACCCTCCAGGCTGAGGCCCCTGGAGCCACACCTCAGGACTGTGCCTGCCCTCTCCAAGGAAATTCTTCCCATTCCATTGGCCACAACCCTACAGATTAGGAGAAACCTCCAAAGTACCAGAGGCCATTCCAATAGTGTAGGCCGCCCAGTACAAAGAGGGGTGATCTGTCACAAGCTGAGCAACGACCTCAACTCACCCATAGACAGATATCCCAAGAGAAAGGTATTAAACTGGACAGGCCCCTAGAACGTAATTGGTTCCATTGCTTTTGTTTCTAAGCATCTCTCCTCAGAGGCCTGTTTTCCAATACCAGCATATGGGGGATTCCAGAGATACCAAGCAGAACAAATCTTGTCTCCACATGGGAAACTTATCCTTTGGAGCTCTGTAAAAACCTCCAGTTAGGAGAAACCTTCAGGTAACCAGAGCCACCGCCCTATTCCAAGGTCTCCATGGACACAAACCCGCATTATGACCATTCGGCAGGAGAGTACATTTCAACTCAGCCCCGTTGATTACTCCCCCAGAGCCAGAATATCAAACCTGCCTTGTCGCTAGGAGACAACTTGAATGCAAAGCAGACTCTCTAGGCTTCCATCGTTGGAATCCTGCTCTGGCGCCGTTCCATATGGGATGTCCTGGGAGCCTTCCAACAGGTCTTGACTGTCCTGCAGAAGGAATCCTTGCAGATTGGAGCATCTCACAACTCCTATCGTGGGAAAACCTACATGGCCTCATGAGATGCTCCCCTTTATAAAGGGGCCATCATGGACAGAAACTCCAACCTGAGCCAACTTCTGATCCATTTCTTTGGTTTCTATGTATCTCTCCTCAGAGGCCTGGTTTCCAATATCAGAATATGGGGGTTTCCTAAGGAAACAATCAGAACAGATCTCATCTCCACATGAGAAACTTGCTGTTTGGAGCTGTGTCAATACCTCAGGTTAGGAGGATCCTTCAGGGCGCTGGCACCATGGCCCAATTCCAAGGTCTCCAAGAACACAAACTTACATTATGATCCATCCTCAGGAGAGTCCATTTCAAATCAGCCCCCTCGGCTGCTCACCCAGAGCCAGCAGATTAAACCTGCCTTGTCACTAGGAGACAGTTGGAATGCGAGGTGGGCTGCCCAGGCATCCATCCTTAGAACCCTGCTCTGGAGCATTTCTTCATGGGACGTCTTGAATCCAACCAACCTGTCTTGACTGTCTCGCAGAATGAATCCTTGTGGTTTGAAGCATCACACAATCCCACTGTGAGAAAACCTCCATTTCCTCATGATGCCCCACACCTTCATAAATGGGCCATCATGGACAGAAACTCCATGCTAAGCCAAAGTCTGATCCGCGCCCTGAATTCAGAAGCACGAGATCTCGATTCAGCACCTGAGAGTGTGCCTGCTGTGCCCTCGCCCCGAAACCTAAGCCTAACTGTGTTCTCAGACTTCCGTCTTCACAATCCTGGCCACACCTCTCCTGTTTGGCAATTCTGGAGACACAATGCAGCACTCTGCCTGCCTTCCAGAAGAAAAATGTTGCCCTATAGGGCTAACCAGAAACGCCAAATGAGTAACAACCTGCATGCCACTTGACCACACCGCAATGATACAATCTAGCCTGTGCACTAAAGCCCTGTCTGAAACAGCCTGAAGGCAGACCTCCATTCCAACACCCAGACAGCTGGCCGTACCCTGAGCATATCAAACCCACAATGGCTTTCGGCCATCATCTCTACCCATCCTCAGTTTTCACCTTCAGAACCTAGACCTTATCTCCACTCACTGCTCAGGAGTGAACGTGATACAAGAATCAGAACTTCTCCTTCGCCATGGCAAGAAACCTTGTGGTTGGCATGTGGTCCAACGTTCATTCTAGGAGAAAGCAGCATGGACTATGAGGCCCCACCTATCCCTGAGGGGTACAATTTGCACAAACACACATTGGGACCCTCAGCGTGAGCCCTATCCTCATGTAAAGCCTCTTATTGACTAGAACAACAGCCCACATATGGGGCTTGCCAAGCCCCTAGTCCCCCAATCTCAACCAGAGTTAGAGATGTCTAGTCACCCCTACTCAGGGATCTGCTCTGGAATCCCTCTTTGGTAGGACACCTGAGTTAAAAAAAAAAAATACAGAAAGGACTCTTCCCATCCACAGAATGAACCCAACCACTTGGGATCAGGACAAATCACCAGAGAAAGACTTGTCCATGGCCCTTGAGGACACCCCGACATTCCACGGCCACCGTAGGCACAAAATCTAGAGACAAAAGCCTGAGCAAACGCCACATACTCGCCCTTTGTTCATAGCCCGGAAAATTCTCACGGTCTGTATATCGAGCCTTCATACATACATCCCCAAACCTAAGCTGAGTTTGTGTTTTCAGACTTCTGTCCCCACAGTCCTGGCCCACACACCATCCAAGCTGGGGCCCCTGGAGCCACACCTGAGGACTGTGGCTTCCCTCTCCAGGGGAATTCTGCCATTTCCATTGGCCACAACCCTATAGATTAGGAGCAACCTCCAAACTCCCCGAGGCCATCCCAATAGTGTTGGCTGCCCAGGACAAACAGGGATGATCTTTCACAAGTTAGGAAACTACCTCCACTCAGACCCAGAGACAGATATCCCCATAGAATAAGATTGAACTGGACAGGCACTTAGGCCCTAATCAGATCCATTGCTTTTGTTTCCAGGCATCTCTCCTCGGAGGCCTGGTTACCAATATCAGCATATGGGGGGTTACTGAGGCACTCATAGAAAAATCTCGTCTCCACATAGGAAATGTACTCTTTGGAGCTCTATAAAAACCTCTGTTTAGGAGAATCTTTCAGGGCCCCGGATCAAGCGCCCCATTCCAAGGTCTCCATGGACTTAAACCCACATTATGATCTATCGTCGGTAGAGTCCATGTCAACTCATCCCCCTTGGTTTCTCCCCCAGGGCCTGCAGATCAAACCTGCCTTGTTGCTAGGAGACAACTAGAATGGGAGCCGGGCTGCCCAGGCATCCATCCTTAGAACCCTACTCTGGAGTCGTTCCATATGGGACATCCTAGAGCCATCCAACAGGTCTCAAGTATCCCACAGAAGGAATCTTTGCAGTCTGGTGCATATCACAACTCCCATTGTGGGAAAATCTTCATGGCCTCTTGAGACGCTCAACTTTATAAAGGGGCCATCATGGACAGAAACTCCAACCTGAGCAAACGTCTGATATTTGCCTTGGCTTCAGGTGCATGAGATCTTGATTCAGCTCTGCAGAGTGTGCCTTCTGTGCCCTCACCCCCAAAACTAAGCCTAGCTTGTGTTCTCAGACTACCGTCCTCACACCCCTGGCCCAAAAGCCCTGCAGTTTGGCAATACTGGGGCCACAATGCAGCACTCTGCCTGCCCTCCAGAAGAAAAACGGTGCCTTATGGAGCTACCTAGAAACCCGAATGAGGATCAACTGAACGCCACTCGACAGCACCCCAAACATACAGTCTACCCTGTCTAATGCCCTGTCTGACACAGCATGAGCCCACACCTCCAGACCTACGCTCAACAGCTAGCCACACACTGAGCTCATTGTACCCATCAGGTCCTTAGGTCTTCATGTCTTCCCAACCTCGGTTTTCGGGTTTCAGAACCTAGACCTAAACTCCAATCACTGTCCAGGGGTGAACGTGATGCAGAATTCACAACGCTTCCTTCACCATGGCCGGCAACCTTGTGGTTGGCATATTCTCCAACGTTCAGTGTAGGAGATTCCACCGTGGCCCATGAGGCCCTTCCCATGCTTGAGGGCCTTGTTGGGCACAAATAGGCACTGTGACCGTCAGCATGAGCCCTGTCCTCAAGGAAGACCTCTCAGTGTCTGAATCAAGAGCCCACATATTGGACTTGCCATGCCCCTAGGCCCCCAAACTTAAACAGAGGTGGGGTTATCCAGTTGTCCCTCCCAAGGACTCTGCTCTGGAATCCCTCTTTTATTGGCACACATGAGGTCCATAAAATAAAATAAAAAACAGAAAGGACTCCTCCCATCCCACAGAATGTACCCAAACTCTTGGGATTGGGTCAAATCCTCAGAGAAGGAAAGCCGTCCACAACCCATGAGGCCACGCCAGCATTCGACCCACATTGTTGACACAAATCCAGAGACAAAACCTGAGCAAGCACCTCAAACTCACCCTTTTTCATATCCCGAAGTGTTATCACGGTCTGTAGATTGGGCGTGCCATACCTATGTCCCCAATCCTAAGCGGAATTTGTGTTTTCAGACTTCTGTCCCCACAGGCCTGGCCCACACACCCTCAAGGCTGGGCCCCTAGAGCTAAACTCAGAACTGTGCCTGCCCTCTCCAGGGGATTTCTGCCCATTCCATTGGCCACAACCCTATAGATTAGGAGAAACTCCAAAGTCCCGAGGCCATTCCCAATATTATAGCCTGCCCAGGACAAACAGAGGCTATGTGACACAAGCCGAGCAACTACCTCCCCTCAGATCCATAGACACGTATCCCCAGGAAAGAGATTGAACCGGACAGGCACCTGGCCCTAAACATATCCATTGCTTTTGTTTCCAGGCATCTCTCCTCAGAGGCCTCGTTTCCAATACCAGCATATGGGAGATTCCTTAGGCACTCATCAAAACAATTCTCTTCTCTACATAGGAAACGTACTCTTTAGAGCTCCATCAAAACCTCTGGTTATGAACATCCCTCAAGGCCCCGGATCAAGCACCCCATTCCAAGGTCTCCATGGACACAAATGCACATTATGACCCAACCTCAACTCACCCATTTCAACACACCCGCCTCGGTTACTCCCCTAGATCCAGCAGATCGAACTTGCCTTGGCGCTATGAGACACCTGGAATGGGAGGCAGGCTGCCCAGGCATCCATCCTTAGAACCCTGCTCTGGATAACTTCCTTATGGGATGTCCTGGAGCCCTCCAGCAGGTCTCGACTGTCCCACGGAAGGAATCATTGCGGTTTGGAGCATCTCACAATTCCCATCGTGGGAAAACCTCCATGGCCTCGTGACACCCTCCCCTTCATGAAGGGGCCGTCATGGACAGAAACTCCAACTTGAGCCAACGTCTGATCCTAGCTCTGTCTTCAGGTACACGGGATCTCGAATCATCTCTGCAGAGGGTTCCTGCCGTCCCCTCACCCCGAAATCTAAGTCTGGCTTGTGTTCTCAGAATTTTTTCCTCACACTGCTGGCCCACAAGCCTTCCAGTTTGGGAATTCTGGAGCCACTATGTGGCACTGTGTCTTCCTTCCAGAAGAAAATCGTTGCCCTCTGGGGCTACCCAGTATCCACAAATGAGTACCAACCTGCACGAAACTCGACTGCACCCCAATGATACAGTCTAGCCTGGGCACTAATTCCCTGTCTGCCACAGCCTGAGCCTGCACCTCCCAACCCACACTCAACAGCTGGCCGAACACTGAGCACATCAGTCACACCATGGCCTTAGGTCTTCATCTCTTCCCAACCTCAGTTTTCAGGCTTCAGAACCTAGACCTTAAATCCAATCACAGTCCAGGAGTGAAAGTGTTGCAGAAATTAGAACTCCTTCTTCCCCATGGCCAGAAAACTTGTGGTTGCCATATTCTGCAACGTTCAGTGTAGGAGAAACCAGCATGGTACATTAGGCCACGCCCTGACTTGAGGGGCTCCTTGGGCATAAAAACACATTGTGAAACTCAATGTGAGCCCTATGCTCAAGGAAGGCCTCTCAGTGTCTGGACCAAGAGCCCACATATGGGGCTTGCCATGTTCTTTGGTCCCAATGTTAACCAGAGGTCTGGTTGTCCAGTCGCCCCTCCCCAGGACTCTGCTGTGGAATCCCTCTTTTGGTGGTCCACCTGATGTAAAAAAAAAAAAAAAAAAAAAAACAGAAAGGCCTCCTCCCTTCCCAAAGAATGACCCCAAACTCTTGGGATTGGGTCAAATCCCCAGAAAGGGAGCCTCATCGATGGCCCATGAGGACACCCGGACATTCCATGGCAATCGGTGACACATATCCAGAAAAAAATAAGCATGAGCAAGCACCTCACTTTCGCCCTTTGTTCATATCCCGAAGAGTTCTCCTCACGATCTATATATCGGGCCGGCCATACTTACAGACCCAAACCTAAGTGGAGTTTGTGTTTTCAGACTTTTGTCCAAATAGCCCTGGACCACACACGCTCCACACTTGGGGCCCTAGAGCCACACCTCAGGACTGTGCTTCCCTTTCAAGAGAATTCTTCCCATTCCATTGGCCACAACCTTGCAAATTAGGAAAAACCTCCAAATTTACCGAGGCCATCCCAATAGTGTAGGCCGCCCAGACAAACAGGTGTGATCTCAAACCAGCTGAGCAACTACCTCCACTCAGACAAAAGATGTCCCCAGAGAAGAATATTGAACCGGACAGGCCCCTAGGCCCTAATCAGATCCATTGCTTTGTATCAAACCAACATTAAGACCATCCTCAGGAAAGTCCATTTCAACTCATTTAAGACCATCCTCAGGACAGTCCATTTCAACTCAGCCCCCTCTGATGCTACCCCAAGCCAGCCGATCAAACGTTTCTTGTTGCTAGGAGACAATTGGAATTGAGGCTGTCTGCCCAGGCATCCATACTTAGAACCCTGTTCTGGAAAAATACCTTATGAGACGTCCTGGAGCCATCCAACAAATCTTAATTGTCCCACAGAAGGAATCCTTGCGGTTTGGAGCATCTCACAACTCTAATAGTGGGAAAACCCCCATGGCCTCCTAATGCCCCCCCCTTCATGAAGGGGCCAACATGGACAGAAACTCCAAACTGAGCCAAAGTCTGATCCTCGACCTGACTTCAGACTCATGAGATCTCAATTCAGCTCTGCAGAGTGTGCCTGCCATGTCCATTCCCCGAAACCTAAGCCTAGCTTGTGTTCTCAGACTTCCGTCCTCACTCTCCTGGCCCACAATCCCTCCAGTTTGGGAATTCCGAAGCCACAATGCAGCACTCTGCCTGCCCTCCAGAAGAAAAACTTTGCCCTATGCTGCTAATAAGAAACCCCAAATGATTATCGAATGCATGCCACTCGACTGTAAAGCAATTACACAGCCTACCCTGAATAGTAATGCCCTGTCTGGCACAGCCTGAGACAAGACATCCCAAACGACACCTAGACAGCTGGCTCCAACCTGGACACAAGGGACCCACTATGGCTGTAGTTCGTCATCTCTTCCCAACCTCGGTTTCCAGGCTTCAGAACCTAGACCTTATCTCCAATAACTGCCCAGTGGTGAACGTGATGCAGAAATTAGAATTCCTCCTACCCCATGGCCAGAAACCTTGTGGTTGGCATGTTGTCCAACGTTCAATGTGGGAAAACCTGCATTGTCGGAAAGGCCATGCCAGTGCTTGAGGGCCGCCTAGGGCACAGACATGCATTGTGACCTGTAGCGTGAGTCCCGTATTAAAGTAACGCCTCTGAGTGGCTGGACCAAGATCCTGCATATGGGGCTTGTCATATCCATAGGCCCCCAGTCTTAACCAGAGAGCGAGTATTTCAGTTGTCAGTACCCACTGCTATGCTCCAGAATCCCTCTACTGGGGGGATACATGAAGCAGAAAACAGGACTCTTCCCTTCCCACAGAATGACCCCAAACTCTTGGGGGCTGGACAAACTACCGGAGAGGGAGACTTCTACGACCCATGAGGCAACTCCTACATTAAACGGCCATTGTGGACAAAATATCCAGAGACAAAAGACTGAGCGACTGCCTCCCTCTCACCCTTCTTTCATATCCAGAGGAGCTCCCCTCATGGACTGTAGATAAGGCCTGCCATAACCTCGGCCCCAAACCTGAGCTGAGTTTGGGGTTTTGGATGTCTGTCTGCACAGCCGTGGCCCACACCGCCTCCAGGCTGGGGTCTCTGGAGCCACACCACAGAACTGTGCCTGCTCTCTCCTAAGAAACTGCCCGTTCCATTGGCCACAACTCTACAAAATAGTAGAAACCTCAAGGTCCCCAAGGACATCCCACTACCGCAAGCCGCACTGGACAAACAGGAGCATTATGGCACCAGCTGAGCAACTACTACCTCCATGCAGACACACAGACTGATATCCGCAGAGACAGAAGATTGAACCAGACAGGCCCCTAGGCCCTATTATGAACTCTTGCTTTGGTGTCCAGGTATCACTCCTCAGAGGCCTGGGTTCGAAGTCCAGCATATGGGGCTATCCTGAGGCACCAGACAGAACACCTCTCATCTCCACATGGAAAGCTTCCTTGTTGGAGTTGTGTCAAACCCTTCGGGTTGGAGAATCCTGCAGAGTCCCTTAGCTACTGCCACATTCCAAGGTCTCCATGGCCACCAACACACATTATGACTCATCCTCAGGAAAGTCCATTTAAACTCAGCCTCCTGGGTAGCTCACCCAAGAGCCCGCAGATTGAGCATGCCTTGTCTCGACCAGGCAATGGGAAGGTGAGTTGGCATTTCTCCGCATCCATGCTTAGGACCCTGCTCTCGAGTCTTTCTGTATGCTGCATCCTGGACCATCCAATAGTACTCGACTGTCCTGAAGAAGGAAACTTTGAAGTTTGGAGCAGCTCACAACTGCCAGCGTAGGGAAACCTCCCAGGCCTCATGACGCCCCCACCCCCTTCAGGAAGGGGCGGCATGGACACAAACTCCAGCTTGAGGCAACATCTGATACTCGCCATGACCTCAGATGCAGGAGATCTCGATTCAGCCTCTGCACAGTGGTCCCAAACCTCGTGCTACCTTGTGTTTTCAGAATTCCTTCCTCACACTCCTGGCAAACATGTCCTCAAGACTTGGAATTCTGGAACCAAAATGCAGCCCTATGCTGGCCCTCCAGAAGAAAAACGTTGCTCTATGGGGATCTCCATAAACCCCAAAAGAGGATCAACCTGCTCAGTTCTCGACCTCACCCCAATTGGATTGTTCGGGTTGTCCATTCATCCCTCCCCAGAGCTCTGCTTTGGAATCCCTCTTTTGGTGGGACAGCTGAGGTAACAATTCTAAAAGGACTCCTCCCATCCTTCAGATTGACCCAAAACAATTGGGATTGGACCAAATTCACAGAGAGGAATTCTCGTCCATGGCCCATGAGGCCTCCCCGAGATTCCACAGCCATCGTTGACAACAAATCCAGAGACAAAAGTCTGAGCAAGCGCCTCACACTCGCTCTTTTGTCGGATCCCGAAGAGTTCTCCTCACAGTCTGTAGATCGGGCCTGCCATACCTACTTCCCAAACCTAAGCCGAGTTTGTGTTTTCAGACTTCTGTCCCCACATTCCTGGCCCACAGACCCTTCAGGCTGGGGCCCCTGGAGCCACACATCAGGACTTTGCCTGTCCATACCACGGGAATTCTGCCCATTCCATTGTCCACAATCGTACAAATTAGGAAAAACCTCCAGAGTCCCCAAGGACATCCCAATAATGTAGGCCGCCCAGGACAAACAAGGGTCATCTGAAACCAGCTGAGCATCTACCTCTACTCAGCGTAGATGGATGTCCCCAGAGAAGAAGATTGAATCAGACAGGCCCCTAGGCCTGAATCAGATTCATTGCTTTCGGTTACAGGTATCTCTCCTCAGAGGCCTGGTTTCCAATATTAGCATATGGGGATTTCATGAGGCAGCAATCAGAACAAATCTCTTCTCCACATGGGAAAATTATCCTTTGAAGATGTCTCAAAACCTCCAGTTAGTAGAATCCTTCATGGCCTGTGTGCCACTGCCCCATTACAAGGTCTCCATGGACAGAAATCCACATTAGAACCCATCCGCAGGAAATTCCATTTCAACTCAGCTCCCTTGGTTGCTCCCCCAGAGCGAGCAGACTGAACCTGTCTTGACCCCGAGACAATTGGAGTGCGAGGCGGGCTGCCCAACCATCCATCCTTAGAGCTCTGCTCTGGTGTCGTTCCGTATGGGATGTCCTGGAGCCATCCAACAGGTCTCAAATGTCCAGCAGAAGGAATCCTTGAGTTTTGGAGCATCTCACAACTCCCAACCTGGGAAAATCTAGATGGTTTGTGATGCCCCCCCATTTATGAAGGGGAAATCATGGACAGGAACTCCATCCTAAGCCAACGTCTGATCTTCACCCTGAATTCAGATGCACGAGATCTCGATGCAGCTCTGCAGAGTGTGCTTTCCTTGCCCTAGCCCTGAAACCTATGACTAGCTTGTGTTCTCAGACTTCCGTCCTCACACTCCTGGCCCCCAAGCCCTCACATTTGGAAATTCGGGACACAAAATGAAGCATTTTGCCTGCCTTCCAGAAGAAAAATTTTGACATATGGAGTTTCTCACATAACCCAAATGAGGATAGACATACACGGCACTCGAATGTACCCCAATTAGATAGTCTGACCTGGCCACTAATACACTGTCTGATACAGAGTGAGCCCAGACCTCCTGACCAAAACCGAGACAGCTGACCGCACACTGAGAACATCACAACCGCCATGGTCTTAGCTCGTTATCTCTTCCCAACCTAACTTTTCAGGCTTCAGAACTTAGACCTTAACTCCAAGCCCTGACAAGGGTTGAATGTGATGCAGAAATCAGAACTCCTCCTTACCCAAGGCAAGAAGCCTTGTGGTTGGAAAGTTATCCAACGATCAGTGTAGGAGAAACCAGCATTCACCCTGAGGCCCCGCCCATTCTTGAGTGCGACGAGGACAAAACACGCATTGTGACACTCAGCGTGAGTCCTGTCTTCTAGTAAGTCCTCTCAGTGGGTGGAGCATTAGATGTCATAATGGGCTTGACATGTCCCTAGGCCCCAATTTTAACCAGATTTCTGGTTGTCTAGTCGCCCCTCCCCAGGGCTTTACTCTGGAATCCCTCATTTTTTGGGACACCTGAGGTTAAAAAACAAAACAAAACAAAACAACAACAACAACAAAAAAAAAACGGACTTCTTCCATCCCACAGAATGACCTCAAACTCTTTGGACAAGGCCGAATCCCAGAGAATAAGACTCATCCATTTCCCATGAAGTCACCCGGAAATTTCACGACCATGAGTGACACGATATCCAGAGACAAAAATTTGAGCAAGAGACTCACACTCGCCCTTTTTGCATAACCTGAAGAGTTCTCCTCAAGGTCTGTAGATCAGTCCTGCCATACCTATGACCCGAAACATAAGCCGAGTTTCTGTTTTCAGACAACTGTCCAAACAGCCCTGGCCTAAACACCCTACAGGTTCAAGCCCCTGGAGCCAACATGAGGACTGTACTTGCCCTCTCCAAGGGAATTCCGTGTGCCCATTCCAATGGCCACAACCCTACTAATAGGATAAACCTACAAAGTCCTTGAGGCCATCCCAATAGTGGTGGCTTCCCAGGACAAACAGGAGTAATCTGAGCCCATCCGTGAACCTACCTGCACTCAGACCCGTAGACTGATGTTCCTAGAGGTAAAAAGGAATGAACAGGCCCCTAGGCACAAATCGGATCCATTACTTTGGTTCCCAAGCATCTCTCCTCAAAGGCCTGGATTTCAATACCAGCATATGGCTGTTTCTTGACTCACACATCAGTAAAAATCTCATCTACACATGGGAAACTTGCACGATGGAGCTGTGTGAAAGCCTCTCTTTGAGAACCCTTCAGGGCCCCAGTGCCACCGCTTCATTCCAAGGTCTCCATAGACGCAAAAACACAAGGACCCATCAAAAGGAGTGTCCATTTCAAATGAGCGTATTCGGTTGCTCTGCAAGATCCAGCAGATCTAACTTGTCTTGTTGCTAGGAGACAATTGGAATGCGAGGTGGCCTACCCCGCCATCCATCCTTAAAACCCTGCTCGGAATCATTGGCCTGGAGCTAACCAACAGGTCTCATTTGTCCTGCAGAGGAATCTTTGCAATTGGGAGCTTCTCACAACTCCCATCGTGAGAGAACCCCCATGGACTCGTGATCCCCCCCCCCCTTCATAAAGGGGCCATCAGGGACATAAGGTCCAACCTGAGTGATCGTCTGATCCTCACCCTGAATTCAGATGCACGAGATCTCGGTTGAGGTCTGTAGATTGTGCCTGCCATGTCCTCACCCAGAATCCTAAGCCTAGCTTGTGTCCTCAGGATTCTGTCCACAGACTACTGGCTCACAACCATCCAGTTTGGCAATCCAGAACTGCAATGCAGCACTCTACCTGCCCTGCAGAAGAAATACATTGCCCTCTGGGGCTACCTAGAAATCCCAAATGAATATCAATCTGCACGACACTTGGCTATACCCAAAATATATACGTTGACCTGGGCAATAATGCCCTTTCTGACAAAGCTTAAGCCTGGACCACCTAGGCCCACCCAGACAGCTGGCTACAAAATGAGAACATCAGACCCCCCATTGCCTTAGGTCGTTATCCCTTCACAACCTCAGTTTTCAGGCTTCAGAACCTAGACCTTATCTCCACTCACTGCCAAGGTTTGAAAATGATGCAGAAATCAGAACTCCTTCCCGATGGCAAGAAAACTTGTGGTTGGCTTGTTGTCCAACGTTCAGTGTGGTGGAAACCAGTGTGTCCCTTGAGGCCCCGCCATTGATCGCGGGCCAGATAGGTAGCAAACACACATTGTGACCCTCAGCCTGAGCCCAGTCCTCAGGTAAGGCCTCTCAGTGGCTGGATGAAGAGACAGCATATTGGGATTGCCATGCCCATAGGCCCCAATTTTTAACCATAGTTCGGGTTGTCCCTTCACTCTTCCCCAGGGCTCTGCTTTGGAATTCCTCTTTTGGTGGGACACCTGATGTAACAACCCTTAAAGGAGTCCTCCATCCAACAGATTGACGAAAAACAATTGGGATCGGCCAAATCCACAGAGAGGAAGATTCGTCCATGGCCCATTAGGTCTCCTCGACATTCCACGGCCATCACTGATACAAAATCCAGAGACAAAAGCCTACGCAAGCGCCTCAGACTCGCACTATCTTCATATCCTGAAGATGTCTTCTCATGGTTTGTAAATCGGGCCTGCCATACCTACATCCCCAAACATAAGCTGAGTTTGTGTTTTCAGACTTCTGTCCTCAAAGTCCTGGGCCACACACCCTCCAGGCTGGGGACACTGGAGCCACACATTAGGACTGTGCCTACCCAATCCATGGGAATTCTGCCCATTCCATTGTCCAAAATCGTACAAATTAGAAGAACCCTCCAAAGTCCCTAAGGCCATCCCAATAGTATAGGTTGCCCGGGACAAAAAAGGGCAGTCTGACACCAGCTGAACATCTAACTCCATACATACCCTAGAAGGATGTCCCCAGAGAAGAAGATTGAACCAGACAGGACCCTAGGCCAAAATCGGATCCATTGCTTTGGTTGACAGGCATGTCTCCTCAAAACCCTGGGTTACAATACCAGCATGGGGTTTTCCTGAGGCTCCCATCAGAATAAACCTCGTCTCCACAAGGAAACTTGTGCATGGGAGCTATGTCAAAAGCTGAGGAGAACTTCAGGGTCCCGGTGCCACCGCCCCATTTAAAGGCCCTCATGGACACAAACACACATTAGACCCATCCTCAGGAAAGTCCATTTCAAATCAGCCACCCCGGTTGCTCCCGCAGAGCCATCAGATCTAAACTGTCTTGTCGCTAGGAGACAATTGGAATGCTAGGCGGGCTTCCAAGCATCCATCCTCGAACGTTGGTCTGGACTCATCCATATGGGATGTCCTGGAGCTGTCCAACAGGTCTCAATTGTCCCGCAGAAGGAATCCTAGGAGGGGGCATCCCACCACTCCCAACGTGGGAAAACCTCCACGGCCTCGAGATTCGGCTCCATTTATGAAGGGGCCGTCATGAACAGAAAATCCAAGCTGAGCCAACGTCTGATCCTCGCTCTGACTTCAGATGCATGAGATATTGCTTCAGATCTTCAGGGGGTACATGCCGTGCCCTCGCCCTGAAACCCAAGTCTAGCTGTCCCTAGGCCCCAATTTTAACCAGATTTCATGCCAAGGTCTCCATAGACACAAAAACATATTAGGAACCATCCACAGGAGAATCGATTTCAACTCAGCATATTCGGTTGCTCCGCGAGATCCAGCAGATCTAAATTGTCTGGTTGCTAGGAGACAATTGGAATGCGAGGTGGCCTACCCCGCTATCCATCCTTAGAACCCTGCTCGGAATCGTTGGCCTGGAGCCAACCAACAGGTTTCAATTGTCCTGCAGAAGAATCTTTGCGGTTGGGAGCTTCTCACAACTCCCATCTTGAGAAACCCCCATGGCCTCGTGATCCCCTGCCCCTTCATGAAGGGGCCATCAGGGACATAAGGTCTAACCTGAGAAATAGTCTGACCCTAAGCCTGACTTCAGATGCACGAGATCTCGATTCAGGTCTGTATATTGTGCCTGCCATGTCCTCACCCAGAAATCTAAGCCAAGCTTGTGTCCTCAGACTTCCGTCCTCATACTACTGGCCCAAAAGCCCTCCAGTTTGGCAATCCAGAATTACAATGCAGCACTCTGCTTGCGCTCCAAAAGAAAAATATTGCCCTCTGACGCTACCAGGAAACCCCAAATGAAGATCAACCTGCACGCCACATGGCTGTACCGAAAATATATAGGCTGACCTGGGCAATAATGCACTTTCTGACAGAGCCTGAGCCTGGACCTCCTGGCCCCACCCAGACAGCTTGCTGCTCACTGAGCAATTGGACCAGGCATTGCCTTAGGTCGTTACCTCTTCCCAACCTAGGTTTTCAGGATTCAGATCCTACACCTTATCTCCAATCACTGCCCAGGTTTGAAAATGATGCAGAAATCAGAACTCCTGCCCAATGTCAAGAACCTTGTGGTTGGCTTGTTGTCCAACGTTCAGTGTAGTGGAAACCTGTTTGTCCGATGAGGCCCCGCCATTGCTCGCGGGCCACATAGGTGGCAAACTCACATTGTGACCCTCAGCCTTAGCCCAGGCCTCAGGTAAGGCCTCTCAGGGGCTGGATGAAGAGACAGCATATTGGGCTTGCCATGCCCCTAGGACCCAAATTTTAACCATAGTTCGGGTTGTTCCTTCACTCTTCTCCAGGGCTCTGCTTTGGAACTCCTCTTTTGGTGGGACACCTGAGGTAACAACCCTGAAAGGAGTACTCCATCCAACAGATTGACGAAACACAATTGGGATCGGGCCAAGTCCACAGAGAGCAAGATTCGTCCATGGCCCATGAGGCCTCCCCAACATTCCACGGCCATCGTTGATACAAAATCCAGAGACAAAAGCCTGAGCATGCGCCTCAGACTCGCTCATTCTTCATATCCTGAAGAGTTCATCAGATAAGAACCTACACGGCACTCGAATGCACCCAAAATATATAGTGTAACCTGGGAACTACTACACTGTCTGACAACCTGAGCCCGGACCTCGTGACCAACACCCAGATAGCTGACCGCACACTGAGCACATCAGACCCGCCATGGCCTAAGGTCATCATCTCTTCCCTGCCTCAGTTTTCAGGCTTCAAAACCTAGACCTTATCTCCAATCACTGCCCAGTGGTGACTGTGATGCAGAAATCAGAATTCTTCCTTACCCATGGCAAGAAACCTTGTGGTTGGCATGTTGTCCAACGTTCAGTGTAGGAGAAACCAGCATTCACCCTGAGGCCCCGCCCATTCTTAAGTGCGAGTAGGGCATAAACACGCATTGTGACTCTCAGCGTGAGTCCTGTCCTCTAGTACGTCCTCTCAGTGGCTGGACCATTAGATGTCATAATGGGCTTGACATGTCCCTAGGCCCCAATTTTTCACCAGATTTCTGGTTGTCCATTCGCCCCTCCCCGGGCTCTACTCTGGAATCCCTCATTTGGTCGGACACCTCAGGTTGAAAAACAAAACAATACAAATCAACAACAACAGAACAACGGACTTCTTCCATCCCACAGAATGACCCCAAACTCTTTGGACGGGGCCAAACCCCCAGAGAGTAAGACGCGTCCATTTCCCATCAAGTCACCCGGAAATTTCACGACCATGTGTGACACGATATCCAGAGACAAAAACTTGAGCAAGAGCCTCACACTCGCCCTTTTTTCATATCCCGAAGAGTTCTCCTCATGGTCTGTATATCAGACCTGCCATACCTATGACCCGAAACATAAGCCGAGTTTGTGTTTTCAGACATCTGTCCAAACAGCCCTGGCCTACACACCCTACAGGCTCAGGCCCCTGGAGCCAAACATGAAGACTGTGCTTGCCCTCTCCAAGGGAATTGTATGTGCCCTTTCCAATGGCCACAAACCTACTAAGAGTATAAACCTCCAACGTCCCTGAGGCCTTCCCAATATTTGTGGCTTCCCAGGACATACAGGGGGAATCTGGGCCCATCTGAGCACCTACCGGCGCTCAGACCCGTAGACTGATGTCCCCAGAGGTAAAAAGGAACGAACAGGCCCATAGGCACCTATCGGATCCATTGATTTGGTTTCCAGGCATCTCTCCTCAGAGGCCTGGATTTCTATAACAGCATATGGCTGTTTCTTGACTCACCCATCAGAACAAATCTCATCTAAAAATGGGAAACTTGCATGATGGAGCTGTGTGAAAGCCTCTCTTTAGGAGATCCTTTCAGGGCCCCAGTGTCACCGCTTCATTCCAAGGTCTCCATAGACACAAAATCATATTAGGACACATCCAAGGGAGAGTCCATTTCAACTCAGCCTCCTCGGTTGCTCCCCCAGATCCAGCAGATCTAACCTGTCTTGTTGCTTGGAGAAAATTGGAATGATAGGTGGGCTACACAGACATCCATCCTTAGAACCCTGCTCAGAATCGTTGTCCTGGAGCCAACCAACAGGACTCAATTGTCCTGCAGAAGAATCTTTGCAGTTGGGAGCTTCTCACAATTCCCATCGTGGGAAAACTCCCATGGCCTCGTGATCCACCCCCCCCTCAAGAAGGGGCCATCAGGGACAGTATGTCCAACCTGAGCGATCCTCTGATCCTCGCCCTGACTTCAGATGCACGAGATCTCGATTCAGGTCTGTAGATTGTGCCTGCCATATCCTCACCCAGAAACCTAGGCCTAGCTTGGGTTCTCAGACTTCCGTCCACAGACTACTGGCTCACAAGCCCTCCCGTTTGGCAATCCAGAACTACAATGCAGCACTCTACCTGCCCTGCAGAAGAAATAAATTGACATCTGGGGCTACCTAGAAACCGCAAATGAAGATCAACCTGCACGAAACTTGGATATACCCAAAATATATAGGATGACCTGGGCAATAATGCGCTTTCTGACACAGCCTGAGCCTGGACATCCTAGGCCCACCCAGACAGCTGGCTACAAACTGAGAACATCAGACCCCCCATGGCCTTAGGGCGTTATCCCTTCCCAACCTCAGTTTTCAGGCTTCAGAACCTACACCTTATCTCCAATCACTGCCCAGGTTTGAAAATGATGCAGAATTCAGAACTCCTTCCCAATGGCACGAAAACTTGTGGTTGGCTTGTTGTCCAACGTTCAGTGTAGTTGAAACCAGTGTGTCCCTTGAGGCCCCGCCATTGCTCGCGGGCCTGATAGGTAGCAAACACACATTGTGACCCTCAGCCTTAGCCCAGTCCTCAGGTAAGGCCTCTCAGTGGCTGGATGAAGAGACAGCTTATTGGGCTTGCCATGCCCCAAGGCCCCAATTTTTAACCATAGTTCGTGTTGTCCCTTCACTCTTCCCCAGGGCTCTGCTTTGGAATTCCTCTTTTGGTGGGACACCTGAGGTAACAACCCTGAAAGGAGTCCTCCATCCAACAGATTGAAGAAAAACAATTGGGATCGGGCCAAATCCACAGAGAGGAAGATTCGTCCATGGCCCATGTGGCCTCCTCGACATTCCACGGCCATCGCTGAAACAAAATCCAGGGACAAAAGCCTAAGCAAGCGCCTCAGACTCGCACTATCTTCATATCCTGAAGATGTCTTCTCATGGTTTGTAGATCGGGCCTGCCATACCTACGTCCCCAAACATAAGCTGAGTTTGTGTTTTCAGACTTCTGTCCTCAAAGTCCTGAGCCACACAACCTCCAGGCTGGGGACCCTGGAGCCACACATTAGGACTGTGCCTACACAATCCATGGGAATTCTGCCCATTCCATTGTCCAAAATCGTACAAATTAGGAGAACCCTCCAAAGTCCCTGAGGCCATCCCAATAGTATAGGTCGCCCGGGACAAAAAAGGGCAGTCTGACACCAGCTGAGCATCTAACTCCACTCATACCCTAGAAGGATGTCCCCAGAGAAGAAGATTGAACCAGACAGGACCCTAGGCCAAAATCGGATCCATTGCTTTGGTTGACAGGCATGTCTCCTCAAAACCCTGGATTCCAATACCAGCATTGGGCTTTTCCTGAGGCACCCATCAGAACAAACCTCGTCTCCACAAGGAAACTTGTGCATGGGAGCTATGTCAAAAGCTTAGGAGAATACTTCAGGGTCCCGGTGCCACCGCCCCATTCCAAGGCCCTCATGGACATAAACACACATTAGACCCATCCTCAGGAAAGTCTATTTCAACTCAGCCACCCCGGTTGCTCCCGCAGAGCCATCAGATCTAAACTGTCTTGTCGCTAGGAGACAATTGGAATGCGAGGCGGGCTTCCCAGGCATCCATCCTCGAACGTTGGTCTGGACTCATCCATATGGGATGTCCTGGAGCTGTCCAACAGGACTCAATTGTCCCGCAGACGGAATCCTAGGAGGGGGCATCCCACCACTCCCAACGTGGGAAAACCTCCACGGCCTCGAGATTCGGCTCCCTTTATGAAGGGGCCGTCATGAACAGAAAGTCCAAGCTGAGCCAACGTCTGATCGTCGCTCTGACTTCAGATGCATGAGATATTGCTTCAGATCTTCAGGGGGTACATGCCGTGCCCTCGCCCTGAAACCCAAGTCTAGCTGTCCCTAGGCCCCAATTTTAACCAGCTTTCTGGTTGTCCAATCGCCACTCCCCAGGGCTCTACTCTGGAATCCCTCATTTAGGGGGACACCTGAGGTTGAAAAACAAAACAAAACAAAACAAATCAACAACAAAAAACGGACTTCTTCCATCCCACAGAATGACCCCAAACTCTTTGGGCTGGGCCAAACCCCCAGGGAGTAAGACTCGTCCATTTCCCATGAAGTCACCCGGAAATGTCATGACCATGAATGGCACGATATCCAGAAATAAATACTTGAGCAAGAGCCTCACACTCGCCCTTTTTCATATTCCGAAGAGTTCTCCTCATGGTCTGTAGATCAGTCCTGCCATACCTATGACCCGAAACATAAGCCGAGTTTCTGTTTTCAGACAACTGTCCAAATAGCCCTGGCCTACATAGCCTACAGGCTTAGGCCCCTGGAGCCAAGGTGAGGACTGTGCTTGCCCTCTCCAAGGGAATTTATGTGCCCATTCCAATGGCCACAACGCTACTAATAGGATAAACCTCCAAAGTCCCTGAGGCCATCCCAATAGTGGTGGCTTCCCAGGACAAAAAGGAGCAATCTGACCCATCTGAGAACCTACCTGCACTCAGACTTGTAGACTGTTATCCCCAGAGGTAAAAAGGAACGAACAGGCCCCTAGGCCCTAATCGGATCCATTGCTTTGGTTTCCAGGCATCTCTCCTCAGAGGACTGGATTTCAATGCCAGCATATGGCTGTTTCTTGACTCACCCATCAGAACAAATCCCATCTACACATGGGAAACTTGCACGATGTGTAGAGCGATGTCAAAGCCTCTGTTTACGAGAACCCTTCATTTCCCCAGTGCCACCGCGTCATTCCAAGGTATCCGTAGACACAAAAACACATTAGGACCCATCCACAGGAGAGTCCATTTCAACTCAGTGTATTCGGTTCCTCCGCGAGATCCAGAGATCCAACTTGTCTTGTTGCTAGGAGACAATTGGAATGCGAGGTGGCCTACCCCACCATCCATCCTTAGAACCCTGCTCAGAATCATTAGCCTGGAGCCAACAAACAGGTCTCAATTGTCCTGCAGAAGAATCTTTGCGGTTGGGAGCTTCTCACAACTCCCATCGTGAGAAAACACACATGGCCTCGTGATCCCTCCCCCCTTCATGAAGGGGCCCTCAGGGACATAAGGTCCAACTTGAGCGATCTTCTGATCCTCACCCTGACTTCAGATGCACGAGATCTCGGTTCAGGTCTGTAGATTGTGCCTGCCATGTCCTCACCCAGAATCCTAAGCCTATCTTGTGTCCTCAGACTTCCATCCTCAGACTAATGGGCCACAAGCCCTCCAGTTTGGCAATCCAGAATTATAATGCAGCACTCTGCTTGCCCTCCAGAAGAAAAACATTGCCTTCTGGGGCTACCCAGAAACCCCAAATGAAGATCAACCTGCACGCCACTTGGCTGTACCCAAAATATATAGGCTGACCTGCGCAATAATGCCCTTTCTGACAGAGGCTGAGCCTGGACCTCCTGGCCCCACCCATACAGCTGGCCGCTCACTGAGCACATCGGACCAGCCATTGCCTTAGGTCGTTATCTCTTCCCAGCCTCGGTTTTCAGGATTTAGAACCTAGACCTTATCTCCAATCACTGCCCATGTTTGAAAACGATGCAGAAATCAGAACTCCTTCCCGATGGCAATAAACCTTGTGGTAGGCTAGTTGTATAATGTTCAGTGTAGTGGATACTTGTGAGTCCGATGAGGCCCCGCCATTGCTCATGGGCCACATAGGTAGCAAACACACATTGTGACCCTCAGCCTGAGCCCAGTCCTCAGGTAAGGCCTCTCAGTGGCTGGAAGAAGAGACAGCATATTGGGCTTACCATGCCCCTAGGCCCCAATTTTTAACCATAGTTCGGGTTGTTCCTTCACTCTTCTCCATCGCTGATACAAAATCCAGAGACAAAAGCCTGAGCATGCGCCACAGACTCGCTCATTCTTCATATCCTGAAGAGTTCATCAGATAAGAACCTACACGGCACTCGAATGCACCCAAAATATATTGTCTAACCTGGGCACTAATGCACTCTCTGAGAACCTGAGCCCGGACCTCGTGACCAACACCCAGACAACTGACCGCGCACTGCGCACATCAGAACCGCCATAGCCTTAGGTCATCATCTCTTCCCTACCTCAGATTTCAGGCTTCAGAACCTAGACCTTATCTCCAATCACTGCCCAGGGGTGACTGTGATGCAGAAATCAGAACTCTTCCTTAACCATGGCAAGAAACCTTGTGGTTGGCATTTTGTCCAACGTTTAGTGTAGAAGAAACCAGCATTCAGCCTGAGACCCCGCCCATTCTTGAGTGCAACGAGGACATAAACACGCATTGTGACCCTCAGCGTGAGTCCTGTCCTCTAGTTCGTCCTCTCAGTGGCTGGACCATTAGATGTCATAATAGGCTTGACAAGTCCCTAGGCCCCAATTTTTAACCAGATTTCTGGTTGTCCAGTCGCCCCTCCCCAGGGCTCTACTCTGGAATCCCTCATTTGCTGGGACACCTGAGGTTGAAAAACAAAACAAAACAAATCAACAACAACAGAACAACGGACTTCTTCCATCCCACAGAATGACCCCAAACTCTTTGGACGAGGCCAAACTCCCTGAGAGTAAGACTCGTCTATTTCCCATGAAGTCCCGGAAATTTCACGACCATGTGTGACACGATATTCAGAGAAGAACGCTTGAGCAAGAGCCTCAAACTCGCCCTTTTTTCATATCCCAAAGAGTTACCCTCATGGTGTGTATATCAGTCCTGTCATACCTATGACCCGAAAAATAAGCCGAGTTTGTGTTTTCAGACAACTAGCCAAACATCCCTGGCATACACACCCTACACGCTCAGGCCCCTCGAGCCAAACCTGACGACTGTGCTTGCCCTCTCCAAGGGAATTGTATGTGCCCATTCAAATGGCCACAACCCTACTAATAGGATAAACCTCCAAAGTCCTTGAGGTCATCCCAATATTTGTGGCTTCCCAGGACAAACAGGGGCAATCTGGGCCCATCTGAGAACCTACCTGCACTCAGACCCGAAGACTGATGTCCCCAGAGGTAAAAAAGAATCGATCAGGCCCCTAGGCCCCTATTGGATCCATTGGTTTGGCTTCCAGGCATCTCTCCTCAGAGGCCTGGATTTCAATAACAGCATATGGCTGTTTCTTGACTCACCCATCAGAACAAATCTCATCTACACATGGGAAACTTGCACGAAGGAGCTGTGTGAAAGCCTCCCTTTAGGAGAACCCTTAAGGACCCTAGTGCCACCGCTTCATTCCAAGGTCTCCATAGACACAAAATCATATTAGGACACATCCATGGGAGAGTCCATTTCAACTCAGCTTCCTCGGTTGCTCCCCCAGATCCAGCAGATCTAACCTGTCTTGTTGCTTGGAGACAATTGGAATGCGAGGTGGGCTACCCAGCCATCCATCCTTAGAACCCTGCTCAGAAATGTTGTCCTGGAGCCAACCAACAGGTCTCAATTGTCCTGCAGAAGAATCTTTGCAGTGGGGAGATTCTCACAACATCTATCGTGGGAAAACCCCCATGGCCTGGTGATCCACCTCCCCTTCAAGAACGGGCCATCAGGGACAGAATGCACAACCTGAGCGATCGTCTGATCCACGCCCTGACTTCAGATACACGAGAACTCGATTCAGGTCTGTATATTGTGCCTGCCATATCCTCACCCAGAAACCTAGGCCTAGCTTGGGTTCTCAGACTTCTGTTCTCAGACGACTGGCCCACAAGCCCTCCAGTTTGGCAATCCAGAACTACAATGCAGCACTCTGCTTGCCCTCCAGAAGAAAAACATTGCCCTCCGGGGCTACCCAGAAACCCCAAATGAGGATCAACCTGCACGCCATTCGGCTGTACCCCAAATATATAGGCTGACCTGGGCACTAACGCCCTTTCTCACACAGCCTGATCCTGGACCTCCTGGACCCACCCAGACAGCTGGCCACACACTGAGCACATCGGACCCGCCATGGCCTTAGGTAGTCATCTCTTGTCAACCTCGGTTTTCAGGCTTCAGATCCTAGACCTTATCTCCAATCACGGCCCGGGTTTGAAAATGATGCAGAAATCAGAACTCATTCCCCATGGCAAGAAACCTTGTGGTTGGCATGTTGTCCAAGGTTCAGTGTAGTTGAAACCAGTGTGGCCCATGAGGCCACGCCCATGCTTGTAGGCCACATTGGTCACAAACACACACACATTGTGACCCTCAGCCTGAGCCCAGTCCTCAGGTAAGGCCTTTCAGTGGCTGGATGGAGACACAGCATATTGGGCTTGCCATGCCCCTAGGCCCCAATTTTTAACCTTAGTTCGGTTTGTCCCTTCACTCTTCCCCAGGGCTCTGCTTTGGAATTCCTCTTTTGGTGGGACACCTGAGGTAACAAACCTGAAAAGAGTCCTCCCATCCCACAGATTGACGAAAATCAATTGAGATCGGACCAAATCCACAGAGAGCAAGAATCGTCCATGGCCCATGAGGCCTCCCCAACATTCCACCGCCAACGCTGATACAAAATCCAGAGACAAAAGCCTGAGCGCGCGCCTCAGACTCGCTCATTATTCATATCCTGAAGAGTTCTTCAGATAAGAACCTACACGGCACTCGAAGGCACCCTAAATATATAGTCTACCTGGGCACTAATGCACTCTCTGACAAACTGAGCTCGGACCTCGTGACCAAATCCCAGATAGCTGACCGCACACTGAGCACTTCAGACCCGCCATGGCCTTAGTTCATCATCTCTTACCTACCTCAGTTTTCAGGCTTCAGAACCTAGACCTTATCTCCAATCACTGCCCAGGGGTGACTGTGATGCAGAAATCAGAACTCTTCCTTACCCATGGCAAGAAACCTTGTGGTTGGCATTTTGTCCAACGTTTAGTGTAGAAGAAACCAGCATTCACCCTGAGACCCCGCCCATTCTTGAGTGCGATGATGGCATAAACAGGCATTGTGACCCTCAGCGTGAGTCCTGTCCTCTAGTACGTCCTCTCAGTGGATGGACCATGTTCCTAGGCCCCAATTTTTAACCGGATTTCTGGTTGTCCAGTCGCCCCTCCCCAGGGCTCTACTCTGGAATTCCTCATTTGGTGGGACAACTGAGGTTGAAAAACAAAACAAAACAAATCAACAACAACAGAACAACGGACTTCTTCCATCCCACAGAATGACCCCAAACTCTTTGGACGGGGCCAAACCCCCAGAGAGTAAGACTCTTCCATTTCCCATGAAGTCACGCAGAAATTTCACGACCATGAGTGACACGATATCCAGAGACAAAAACTTGAGCAGGAGCCTCACAGTCGCCCTTTTTTCATATACCGAAGACTTCTCCTCATGGTCTGTTGATTAGTCCTGCCATACTTATGACCCGAAACATAAGACGAGTTTGTGTTTTCAGACAACTGTCCAAACAGCCGTGGCCTACACACCCTACCGTCTCAGGCCCCTGGAGCCAAACAAGACGACTGTGCTTGCCCTCTCCAAGGGAATTGTATGTGCCCATTCCAATGGCCAAAACCCTACTAATAGGATAATCCTCCAATCCCTGAGGACATCCCAATATTTGTGGCTTCCCAGGACAAACAGGGGCAATATGGGCCCATCTGAGCACCTACCTGCACTCAGACCCGTAGACTGATGACCCCAGAGGAAAAAGGAATGAACCGGCCACTAGACACCTATCGGATCCATTGCTTTGGTTTCCAGGCATCTCTCCTCAGAGCCCTGGATTTCAATAACAGCATATGGCTGTTTCTTGACTCATCCATCAGAACAAATCTCATCCACACATGGGAAACATGCATGATGGAGCTGTGTGGAAGCCTCTCTTTAGGAGAACACTTCAGGGCCCCAGTGCCACCGCTTCATTCCAAGGTCTCCATAGACACAAAATCATATTAGGACACATCCACGGGAGAGTCCATTTCAACTAGGCCTCCTCGGTTGCTCTCCAAGATCCAGCAGATCTAAACTGTCTTGTTGCGTGGAGACTATTTGAATGGGAGGTGGCCTACCCAGCGATCCATCCTTAGAAACCTGTTCGCAATCATTTTCCTGGAGCCATCCAACAGGTCTCAATTGTCCTGCAGAAACATCTTTCCAGTTGGGAGCTTCTCAGAACTCCCATTTTGGGAAAACCCGCATGTCCTCGGGAACCACCCCCCCCCCTTCAAGAAGAGGCCATCAGGGACAGAATGTCCAACCTGAGCGATCGTGTGATCCTCGCCCTGACTTCAGATGCACGAGATCTCGATTCAGGTCTGTAGATTGTGCCTGCCATATCCTCACCCAGAAACCTAGGCCTAGCTTGTGTTCTCAGACTTCCGTGCTCATATTACTGGCCACAAGCTCTCCAGTTTGGCAATCCAAAACTACAATGCAGCACTCTGCCTGCCCTCCAGAAGAAAAACATTGCCCTCTGGGGCTACACAGAAACCCCAAATGAGGATCAACCTGCACGCCATTCGGCTGTACCCCAAATATATAGGCTGACCTGGGCACTAATGCCCTTTCTGGCACAGCCTGAGCCTGGAACTCCTGGACACACCAAGACAGCTGGCTGCACACTGAGCGCATCGGACCCGGCATGGCCTTAGGTAGTCATCTCTTGTCAACCTCGGTTTTCAGGCTTCAGAACCTAGACCTTATCTCCAATCACGGCCCGGGTTTGAAAATGATGCAGAAATCAGAACTCTTTCCCCATGGCAAGAAACCTTGTGCTTGGCATGTTGTCCAAGGTTCAGTGTAGTTGAAACCAGTGTGGCCCAAGAGGCCCCGCCCATGCTTGCGGGCCACATTGGTCACAAACACACATTGTGACCCTCAGCCTGAGCCAAGTCCTCAGGTAAGGCCTCTCAGTGGCTGGATGGAGAGACAGCATATTGGGCTTTCCATGCCCCTAGGCCCCAATTTTTTACCATAGTTCGGGTTGTCCCTTCACTCTTCCCCAGGGCTCTGCTTTGGAATTCCTCTTACGGTGGTACCCTTGAGGTAACAAACCTGAAAGTAGTCCTCCCATACCACAGATTGACGAAAGGGAATTGGGATCGGGCCAAATCTACAAAGAGCAAGATGCGTTCATGGCCCCTGAGGCCTCCCCAACATTCCACGGCCATCGCTGATACAAAATCCAGAGACAAAAGCCTGAGCATGCGCCTCACACTCGCTCATTCTTCATATCCTGAAAGTTCTTTAGATAAGACACTACACGGCACTCGAATGCACCCAAAATATATAGTCTAACCTGGGCACTAATGCACTGTCTGACAACCTGAGCCCGGACCTCGTGACCAACACCCAGACAGCTGACCGCACACTGAGCTCATCAGACCCGCCATAGCCTTAGGTCATATTCTCTTCCCTACCTCAGTTTTCAGGCTTCAGAACCTAGACCGTTTCTCCAATCACTGCCCAGGGGTGACTGTGATGCAGAAATCAGAACTCTTCCTTTCCAATGGCAAGAAACCATCTGGGTGGCATGTTGTCCAACGTTCAGTGTAGGGGAAACCAGCATTCACTCTGAGGCCCCGCCCATTCTTGATTGCAACGAGGGCTTAAACACGCATTGTGGCCCTCAGCGTGAGTCCTGTCCTCTAGTACGTCCACTCAGTGGCTGGACCATTAGATGTCATAATGGGCTTGACATGCCCCTAGGCCCCAATTTTTAACCGTAGTTCGGGTTGTGTCTCCACTCTTCCCCAGGGCTGTGCTTTGGAATTTCCTCTTTTGGTGGGACACCTGAGGCAACAAACCAGAAAGGAGTCCTCCCATCCCACAGATTGATGAACAACTATTGGGATCGGGCCAAATCCACAGAGAGCAAGATACGTCCATGCCCCATGAGGCCTACACCCTGAGGCCACGCCCATTCTTGAGTGCGACGAGGGCATAAACAGGTATTGTGACCCTCAGCGTGAGTCCTGTCCTCTCAGTGGCTGGACAATTAGATGTCATAATGGGCTTGACATGTCCCTAGGCCCCAATTTTTAACCAGATTTCTGGTTGTCCAGTCGCCCCTCCCCAGGGCTCTACTCTGGAATCCCTCAATTGGTGGGACACCTGAGGTTGATAAACAAAACAAAACAAATCAACAACAGAACAACGGACTTCTTCCATCCCACAGAATGACCCCAAACTCTTTGGACCGGGCCAAACCCCAGAGAGTAAGACTCGTCCATTTCCCATGAAGTCACCCGGAAATTTCACGACCATGAGTGACACGATGTCCAGAGACAAAAACTTGAGCAAGAGCCTCACACTCGCCCTTTTTTCATATCCCGAAGAGTTCTCCTCATGGTGTGTAGATCAGTCCTGCCATACCTATGACCCGAAACATAAGCCGAGTTTGTTTTCAGACAACTGTCCAAACAGCCCTGGCCTACACACCCTACAGGCTAGGGCCGCTGGACCCAACCTGAATACTGTGCTTGCCCTCTCCAAGAGAATTGTATGTGCCCATTCCAATGGCCACAACCCAACTAAAAGGATAAACCTCCAAAGTCCCTGAGGCCATCCCAATATTTGTGGTTTCCCAGGACAATCAGGGGCAATCTGGGACCATCTGAGCACCTACCTTCACTCATACCCGTAGACTGATGTCCCCAGTTGTAAAAAGGAACGAAGGGGCCCATAGGCACCTTTCGGATCTATTGCTTTGGTTTCCAGACATGTTTCCTCAGAGATCCTTAGAACCCTTAGAACCCTTAGAACCCTGCTCTTGCGCCGTTCCTTATGGGACATCCTTGAGCCATCCAACAGGTCTCGACTGTCCCACAGGAGTCCTTGTTCATGGACCACCTCACAACTCATAGCATGGAAAGCTTCCAAGGTCACATGATGCCCCCAATCTTCATGATTCGGATCATGGAAAGAAACTTCAACCTGAGCCAAGGGCTGATCTTCGGCTTGAATTCAGATGCACGAGATCTTGATTAAGCTCTTCAGAGTGCACCTGCTGTGCCCTCATCCCAAAACCTAAGCATAGCTATTGTTCTCAGACTTCCGTCCTCACTCTCCTGGACCACACGCCCCCCATTTTGGGATTTCCGATGACACAGTGCTGCACTCTGCCTGCCCTCTAGAAGAAAAACGTTGCCCTATGGGTCTACCCAGAAACCTCAAATGAGGATAAACCGGCATGCCATTCATCTGAATACCAATTATATAGTCTAGCCTGTTCACTAATGCCCTGTCTGACACAACCTGAGGCATGAATTCCCAACCAACACCCAGACAGCTTGCCGTACACTGAGAACATCTGAACCGCCATGGCCTTAGGTTGCCATCTCTTTCCAACGAGGTTTTCAGGCTACAGAAACCTAGACCTTATCTCTACTCATTTCCCATGGGTGAACGTGATGCAGAAATCATAACTCCTCCTTCGCTCTCGCCAGAATCTTGTGGTTGGCATCTTATCCAAAGTTCAGTGTAGGACCCCTGTAGGAGGTCCCTTCAGAACATATCTCATCTACACATGGGAAATTTGCACGATGGAGCTGTGTGAAAGCCTCTCTTTAGGAGAACCCTTCAAGCCCCCAGTGCCACCGCTTAATTCCAAGGTCTCCATAGACACAAAATCATATTAGGACACATCCACGGGAGGGTACATTTCAACTCAGCCTCCTCGGTTGCTCCCCCAGATCCAGCAGATCTAACCTGTCTTGTTGCTTGGAGACAATTGGAATGCGAGGTGGGCTACCCAGCCATTCATCCTTAGAACCCTGATCGGAATCGTTGTAATGGAGCCAACCAACAGTTCTCAATTTTCCTGCAGAAGAATCTTTGCAGTTGGGAGCTTCTCACAACTCCCATCGTGGGAAAACCCCCATGGCCTCGTGATCTACCCCCCCTTCTAGAAGGGGCCATCAGGGACAGAATGTCCAACCTGAGCGATCGTCGGATCCTCGCCCTGACTTCAGATTCAGGTCTGTAGATTGTGCCTGCCATATCCTCACCAAAAACTAGGACTAGCTTGGGTTCTCAGATTTCCGTCCTCAGACTACTGACCCACAAGCCCTCCAGTTTGGCAATCCAGACTACAATGCCCCACTCTGCCTGCCCTCCAGAAGAAAAACAGTGCCCTCTGGGGCTAATCAGAAACCCCAAATGAGGATCAACCTGCAAGGCATTCGGCTGTACCCCAAATATATAGGCTGACCTGGGCACTAATGCCCTTTCTGACACTGCCTGAGCCTGGACCTCCAGGCCCCACCCAGACAGCTGGCCGCAAACTGAGCACATCAGACACGCCATGGCCTTAGGTCATCATCTCTTCTTAACCTCGGTTTTCAGGCTTCAGAACCTAGACCTTATCTCCAATCACTGCCCGTGTTTGAAAATGATGCAGAAATCAGAACTCTTCTTCCATGGCAAGGAACCTTGTGGTTGGCATTTTGTCCAAGGTTCAGTGTAGTTGAAACCAGTGTGGCCCATGATGCCCCGCCCATGTTTGGGGGCCACATTGTACACAAACACACATTGTGACCCTCAGCCTGAGCCCAGTCCTCTGGTAAGGCCTCTCAGTGGCTGGATGGAGAGACAGCATATTGAGCTTGCCATGCCCCTAGGCCCCAATTTTTAACCCTAGTTCGGGTTGTCCCTTAACTCTTCCCCAGGGCTCAGCTTTGGAATTCCTCTTTTGGTGGGACACCTGAGGTAACAAACCTGAAAGGAGTCCTACCATCCCACAGATTGACGAAAAACAATTGGGATCGGGCCAAATCCACAGAGAGCAAGATTCGTCCATGGCCCATGAGGCCTCCCCAACATTCCACGGCCATCGCTGATAAAACATCCAGAGACAAAAGCCTGAGCACGCACCTCAGACTCGATCATTCTTCATATCCTGAAGAGTTCTTCAGATAAGAACTTACACGGCACTCGAATGCACCAAAAATATATAGTCTAACCTGGGCACTAGTGCACTGTCTGACAACCTGAGCACGGACTTCGTGACCAACACCCAGACAGCTGACCGCACACTGAGCACATCAGACCCGCCATGACCTTAGTTCATCATCTCATCCCTTCCTCAGTTTTCAGGCTTCAGAACCTATACTTTATCTCCAATCACTGCCCAGGGGTGACTGTGATGCAGAAATCAGAACTCTTCCTTACACATGGCAAGAAACCTGGTGGTTGGCATGTTGTCCAACGTTCAGTGTAGGAGAAACCAGCATTCACACTGAGGCCCCGCCCATTATTGAGTTCGACGAGGGCATAAACACGCATTGTGACCCTCAGCGTGGGTCCTGTCCTCTAGTAAGTCCCTCAGTGGCTGGACCATTAGATGTCATGATGGGTTTGACATGTTCCTAGGCCCCAATTTTTAACCAAATATCTGATTGTCCAATCGCCCCTCCCCAGGGCTCTACTCTGGAATCCCTCATTTGGTGGGAGACCTGAGGTTGAAAAACAAAACAACACAAATGAACAACAACAGAACAACGGACTTCTGCCATCCCACAGAATGACTCCAAACTCTTTGGACGGGGCCAAACCTCTAGAGAGAAAGACTCGTCCATTTCCCATGAAACACCCGGAAATTTCACGACCATGAGTGACAAGATATCCAGAGACAAAAACTTGAGCAAGAGCCTCACACTCGCCCTTTTTTCATATCCCGAAGAGTTCTCCTCATGTTCTGTAGAGCAGTCCTGCCATACCTATGACCTGAAACATAAGCCGAATTTGTGTTTTCAGACAACTGTCCAAACAGCCCTGGCCTACACACCCTACAGGCTCAGGCCCCTGGAGCCAAACCTGACGACAGTGCTTGACCTCTCCAAGGGAATTGTATGTGCCCATTCCAATGGCCACTACCCTACTAAGACAATAAACCTCCAAATCCCTGAGGCCATTCCAATATTTGTGGCTTCCCAGAACAAACAGGAGCAATCTGTGCCAATCTGAGCACCTACCTACACTCAGTCCCTAAGACTGATGTCTCCAGAGGTAAAAAGGTACGAACGGGACCCTAGGCACCTATCAGATCCATTGATTTGGTTTCTAGGCGTCTCTCCTCAGAGGCCTGGATTTCAATAACAGCATATGGCTGTTTCTTGACTCACCCATCAGAACAAATCTCATCTACACATGGGAAACTTGCACGATGAAGATGTGTGAAAGCCTCTCTTTAGGAGAACCCTTCAGGCCCCCAGTGCCACCGCTTCATTCCAAGGTCTCCATAGACACAAAATCATATTAGGACACATCCACGGGAGAGTCCATTTCAACTCAGCCTCCTCGGTTGCTCCCCCAGATCCAGCAGATCTAACCTGTCTTGTTGCTTGGAGACAATTGGAATGCGAGGTGGGCTACCCAGCCATCCATCCTTAGAACCCTGATCAGAATCGTTGTCCTGGAGCCAACCAACAGTTCTCAATTGTCCTGCAGAAGAATCTTTGCAGTTGGGGGCTTCTCACAACTCCCATCGTGGGAAAACCCCCATGGCCTCGTGATCCACCCCCCCCTTCTAGAAGGGGCCATCAGGGACAGAATGTCCAACCTGAGCGATCGTCGGATCCTCTCCCTGACTTCAGATTCAGGTCTGTAGATTGTGCCTGCCATATCCTCACCCAGAAACTAACCTAGCTTGGGTTCTCAAACTTCCGTCCTCAGACTACTGACCCATAAGCCCTCCAGTTTGGCAATCCAGACTACAATGCCCCACTCTGCCTGCCCTCCAGAAAAAAACATTGCCCTCTGGGGCTAATCAGAAACCCCAAAGGAGGATCAACCTGCACGGCATTCGGCTGTACCCCAAATATATAGGCTGACCTGGGCACTAATGCCCTTTCTGACACTGCCTGAACCTGGACATCCAGGCCCCAACCAGACAGCTGGCCGCACACTGAGCACATCAGACCCGCCATGGCCTTAGGTCATCATCTCTTCTTAACCTCGGTTTTCAGGCTTCAGAACCTAGACCTTATCTCTAATCACTGCCCGTGTTTGAAAATGATGCAGAAATCAGATCTCTTTTTCCATGGCAAGGAACCTTGTGGTTGGCATTTTGTCCAAGGTTCAGTGTAGTTGAAACCAGTGTGGCCCATGAGGCCCCCCCATGCTTGGGGGACACATTGTTCACAAACACACATTGTGACCCTCAGCCTGAGCCCAGTCCTCCGGTAAGGCCTCTCAGTGGCTGGATGGAGAGACAGCATATTGAGCTTGCCATGCCCCTAGGCCCCAATTTTTAACCCTAGTTCAGGTTGTCCCTTCACTCTTGCCCAGGGCTCTGCTTTGGAATTCCTCTTTTGGTGGGACACCTGAGGTAACAAACCTGAAAGGAGTCCTCCCATCCCACAGATTGACGAAAAACAATTGGGATCGGGCCAAATCCACAGAGAGCAAGTTTCGTCCATGGCCCATGAGGCCTCCCCAACATTCCACGGCCATCGCTGATAAAACATCCAGAGACAAAATCCTGAGCACGCGCCTCAGACTCGATCATTCTTCATATCCTGAAGAGGTCTTCAGATAAGAACCTACACGGCACTCGAATGCACCCAAAATATATAGTCTAACCTGGGCACTAGTGCACTGTCTGACAACCTGAGCCCGGACCTCGTGACCAACACCCAGACAGCTGACCGCACACTGAGCACATCAGACCCGCCATGACCTTAGTTCATCATCTCATCCCTTCCTCAGTTTTCAGGCTTCAGAATCTATACTTTATCTCCAATCACTGCCCAGGGGTGATTGTGATGCAGAAATCAGAACTCTTCCTTACCCATGGCAAGAAACCTTGTGGTTGGCATGTTGTCCAACGTTCAGTGTAGGAGAAACCAGCATTCACCCTGAGGCTCCGCCCATTCTTGTGTGCGACGAGGGCATAAACACGCATTGTGACCCTCACCGTGAGTCCTGTCCTCTAGTAAGTCCTCTCAGTGTCTGGACCATTAGACATTAGATGTCATGATGGGCTTGACATGTTCCTAGGCCCCAATTTTTAAGCAGATTACTGGTTGTTCAATCGCCCCTCCCCAGGGCTCTACTCTGGAATCCCTCATTTGGTGGGACACCTGAGGTTGAAAAACAAACAAAACAAATGAACAACAACAGAACAACGGACTTTTTCCATCCCACAGAATGACTCCAAATTCTTTGGACGGGGCCAAACCCCCAGAGAGAAAGACTCGTCCATTTCCCATGAAGTCACCCGGGAAATTTCACGACCATGAGTGACACGATATCCAGAGACAAAATCTTGAGCAAGAGCCTCACACTCGCCCTTTTTTCATATACCGAAGAGTTCTCCTCATGGTCTGTAGATCAGTCCTGCCATACCTATGACCCGAAACATAAGTCGAATTTGTGTTTTCAGACAACTGTCCAAGGAGCCCTGGCCTACACACCCTACAGGCTCAGGCCCCTGGAGCCAAACCTGACGACAGTGCTTGCCCTCTCCAAGGGAATTGTATGTGCCCATTCCAATGGCCACTACCCTATTAAGACGATAAACCTCCAAATCCCTGAGGCCATCCCAATATTTGTGGCTTCCCAGGACAAACAGGGGCAATCTGTGCCAATCTGAGCACATACCTGCACTCAGACCCTTAGACTGATGTCCCCAGAGGTAAAAAGGAACGAACACGCCCCTAGGCACCTATCGGATCCATTGCTTTGGTTTCCAGGCATCTCTCCTCAGAGGCCTGGATTTCAATAACAGCATATGGCTGTTACTTGACTCACCAATCAGAACAAATCTCATCTGCACATGGGAAACTTGCACGATGGAGCTGTGTGAAAGCCTATCTTTAGGAGAACCCTTCAGGGCCCCAGTGCCACCGCTTCATTCCAAGGTCTCCATAGACACAAAATCATATTAGGACACATCCATGGGAGAGTCCATTTCAACTCAGCCTCCTCGGTTGCTCCCCCGGATCCAGCAGATCTAACCTGTCTTGTTGCTTTGAGACAATTGGAATGCGAGGTGGGCTACCCTGCCATCCATACTTAGAACACCACATGGAATCATTGTCCTGGAGTCAACCAACAGGTCTCAATTGTCCTGCAGAAGAATCTTTGCAGTTGGGAGCTTCTCACAACTCCCATCGTGGGAAAACACCCATGGCCTCGTGATCCACCCCCACTTCAAGAAGAGGCCATCAGGGACAGAATGTCCAAACTGAGCGATCGCCTTATCCTCGCTGTGACTTTCTGATGCACGAGATCTCGATTCAGGTCTGTAGATTGTGCCTGCCATATCCTCACCCAGAAACTAGGCCTAGCTTGGGTTCTCAGACATCCTTCCTCAGACTACTGGCCCACAATTCCTCCAGTTTGGCAATCCAGAACTACAATGCAACACTCTGCCTGCCCTCCAGAAGAAAAACCTTGCCCTCTGGGGCTACCCAGAAAACCCAATTGAGGATCAACATGCACGCCATTCGGCTGTACCCCAAATATATAGGCTGACCTGGTCAATAATGCCCTTTCTGACACTGCCTGAGCCTGGAACTCCAGGCCCCACCATGACAGCTGGCCGCACACTGAGCACTTTGGACCCGCCATGGCTTTAGTTCGTCATCTCTTTTCAAACTCGGTTTTCAGGCTTCAGAACCTAGACCCTATCTCCAATCACTGCCCGTGTTTGAAAATGATGCAGAAATCAGAACTCTTTCCACATGGCAAGAAACCTTGTGGTTGGCATGTTGTCCAACGTTCAGTGCAGGAGAAACCAGCATTCACCCTGAGGTCCCGCCCATTCTTGAGTGCGAGGAGGGCATAAACACGCATTGTGACCCTCAGCGTGAGTCCTGTCCTCTAGTAAGTCCTCTCAGTGGCTGGACCATGATGGGCTTGACATATTCCTAGGGCCCAATTTTTAACCAGATTTCTGGTTGTCCAGTCGCCACTCCCTAGGGCTCCACTCTGGAATCCCTCATTTGGTGGGACACCTGAGGTTGAAAAACAAAACAAAACAAATCAACAACAACAGAACAACGGACTTCTTCCATCCCACAGAATGACCCCAAACTCTTTGGACGGGGCCAAACCCCCAGAGAGTAAGACTCGTCCATTACCCATGAAGTCACCCGGATATTTCACGACCATGAGTGACACGATATCCAGAGAGAAAAACTTGAGCAAGACCATCACACTCGCCCTTTTTTCATATCCCGAAGAGTTCTCCTCATGGTCTGTAGATCAGTCCTGCCATAGCTATGACCCGAAACACAAGCCGAGTTTTTGTTTTCAGAAAACTGTCCATACCGCCCTGGACCACACACCCTACAGGCTCCGGCCCCTGGAGCCAAACCTGACGACTGTGCTTGCCCTCTCCAAGGGAATTGTATGTGCCCATTTCAATGGCCACTACCCTACTAAGACGATAAACCTCCAAAGTCCCTGAGGCCATCCCAATATGTGTGGCGTCCCAGGACAAACAGGGGCAATCTGGGCCCATCTGAGCACCTACCGGCACTCAGACCCGTAGACTGATGTCCCCAGAGGTAAAAAGGAACGATCAGGCCCCTAGGCACATATCCGATCCATTGCTTTGGTTTCCAGGCATCTCTCCTCAGAGGAATGGATTTCAATAACAGCATATGGCTGTTTCTTCACACACCCATCAGAACAAATCTCATCTAAAAATGGGAAACTTGCATGATGGAGCTGTGTGAAAACCTCTCTTTAGGAGAACCCTTCAGGGCCCCAGTGCCACCGCTTCATTCCAAGGTATCCATAGACACAAAATCATATTAGGACACATCCACGGGAGAGTCCATTTCAACTAAGCCTCCTCGGTTGCTCCCCCAGATCCAGCAGATCTAACCTGTCTTGTTGCTTGGAGACAATTGGAATGAGAGGTGGGCTACACAGACATCCATCCTTAGAACCCTGCTCTGAATCGTTTTCCTGGAGCCAACCAACAGGACTCAATTGTCCTGCAGAAGAATCTTTGCAGTTGGGAGCTTCTCACAACTCCCATCGTGGGAAAACACCCATGGTCTCGCGATCCACCCCCCCCCTCAAGAAGGGGCCATCAGGGACAGAATGTCCAACCTGAGCGATCGTCTGATCCTCGCCCTGACTTCAGATGCACGAGATCTCAATTCAGGTCTGTAGATTGTGCCTGCCATATCCTCACCCAGAAACCTAGGCCTAGCTTGGGTTCTCAGACTTCCGTCCACAGACTACTGGCTCACAAGCCCTCCAGTTTGGCAATCCAGAACTACAATGCAGCACTCTACCTGCCCTGTAGAAGAAATACATTGCCATCTGGGGCTACCTAGAAACCCCAAATGAAGATCAACCTGCACGACACTTGGATATACCCAAAATATATAGGATGACCTGGGCAATAATGCCCTTTCTGACACAGCCCCAAATATTGTGATGGCCTCAGGGATTTTGGAGGTTTATCCTGTTAGTAAGGTTGTGGCCATTGGAATGGGCACATACAATTCATTTGGAGAGGGCAAGCACAGTCGCCAGGTTTGGCTCCAGCGGCCTGAGACTGTAGGGTGAGTAGGCCAGGGCTGTTTGGACAGTTGTCTGAATACACAACCTCGGCTTATGTTTCGGGTCATAGATCTGGCAGGACTGATCTACAGACCATGAGGAGAACTCTTCGGGATATGAAAAAAGGGCGAGTGTGAGGCTCTTGCTCAAGTTTTTGTCTCTTGATATCGTGTCACTCATGGTCGTGAAATTTCCGGGTGACTTCATGGGAAATGGACAAGTCTTACTCTCTGGGGGTTTGGCCCCGTCCAAAGAGTTTGGGGTCATTCTTTGGGATGGAAAAAGTCCGTTGTTCTGTTGTAGTTGATTTGTTTTGTTTTGTTTTTCAACCTCAGGTGTCCCACCAATGTGGGATTCCATAGTAGAGCCCTGGGGAGGGGAGACTGGACAACCAAAAATCTGGTTAAAAATTGGGGCCTAGGGACATGACAAGCCCATGATGGCCTCTAATGGTCCAGCCACTGAGAGGACGTACTAGAGGACAGGACTCACGCTGAGGGTCACAATGCCTGTTTATGCCCTCGTCGCACTCAAGAATGGGCGGGGCCTCAGGGTGAATGCTAGTTTCTCCTACACTGAACGTTGGAGAACATGCCAACCACAAGGTTTCTTGCCATGGGTAAGGAAGAGTTCTGATTTCTGCATCAGAGTCACCCCTGGGCAGTGATTGGAGTTAAGGCTAGGTTCTGAAGCCTAAAAACTGAGGTAGGGACGAGATGATGAACTAAGGCCAGGGCGGGTCTGATGTGCTCAGGGTGCGGTCAGCTGTCTGGGTGTTGGTCACGAGGTCCGGGCTCAGGTTGTCAGACAGTGCATTAGTGCCCAGGTTAGAGTATATATTTTGGGTGCATTCGAGTGCCGTATAGGTTCTGATCTGAAGAACTCTTCAGGATATGAATAATGAGCGAGTCTGAGGCGCGTGCTCAGGCTTTTGTCTCTGGATTTTGTATCAGCGATGGCCATGGAATGTTGGGGAGGCCTCATGGGCCATGGACGAATCTTGCTCTTTTTGAATTTGGCCCGATCCCAATTGTTTTTCATCAATCTGTGGGATGGGAGTACGCCTTTCAGGATTGTTACCTCAGGTGTCCCACTAAAAGAGGAATTCCAAAACAGAGCCCTGGGGAAGAGTGAAGGGACAACCCGAACTATGGTTAAAAATTGGGGCCTAGGCGCATGGCAAGCCCAATATGCTGTCTCTCCATCCAGCCACTGAGAGGCCTTACCTGAGGACTGGGCTCAGGCTGAGGGTCACAATGTGTGTTTGTGACCAATGTGGCCCAAAAGCATTGGCGGGGCCTCATGGGCCACACTGGTTTCAAGTACACTGAACCTTGGGCAACATACCAACCACAAGGTTTCTTGCCCTGGGGAAAGAGTTCTGATTTCTGCATCATTTTCAAACCCGGGCCGTGATTGGAGATAAGGTCTAGGTTCAGAAGCCTGAAAACCGAGGTGGAGTAGAGATGACGACCTAAGGCCATGGCGGGTCCGATGTGCTCAGTGTGCGGCCAGCTGTCTGGGTGGTGCCAGGAGGTACTGGCTCAGGTTGTGTCAGAAAAGGCATTAGTGCCCAGGTCAGTCTATATATTTGGGGTACAGCCGAATGGCGTGCCCCGTTGATCCTCATTTGGTGTTCCTGGGTAGCCCCAGAGGGCAATGTTTTTCTTCTGGAGGGCAGGCAGAGTGCTGCTTTGTAGATCTGGATTGCCAAACTGGAGGGCTTGTGGGCAGGTAGACTGAGGACGGAAGTCTGAGAACCCAAGCTAGGCCTAGGTTTCTGGGTGAGGATATGGCAGACAGAATCTACTGACCTGAATTGAGATCTCGTGCATCTGAAGTCAGGGCGAGGATCAGACGATCGCTCAGGTTGGACATTCTGTCCCTGATGTCCCCTTCTAGAAGGGGGGGTGGATCACGAGGCCATGGGGGTTTTCCCACGATGGGAGTTGTGAGAAGCCCCCAACTGCAAAGATTCTTCTGCAGGACAATTGAGACCTGTTGGTTGGCTCTAGGACAACAATTCCGAGCAGGGTTCTGAGGATGGATGGCTGGGTAGCACACCTCGCATTCCAATTGTCTCCAAGCAACAAGACAGGTTAGATCTGCTGGATCTGGGGGAGCAACCGAGGAGGCTGAGTTGAAATGGAATCTCCCGTGGATGTGTCCTAATATGATTTTGTGTCTATGGAGACCTTGGAATGAAGCGGTGGCACTGGGGCCCTGAAGGGTTCTCCTAAAGAGAGGTTTTCACACAGCTCCATCGTGCAAGTTTCCCATGTGTAGATGAGATTTGTTCTGATGGGTGAGTAAAGAAACAGCCATATGCTGTTATTGAAATCCAGGCCTCTGAGGAGAGATGCCTGGAAGTCAAACCAATGTATCCGATAGGTGCCTGGGGGCCTGTTCGTTCCTTTTTAACTCTGGGGACATCAGTCTACGGGTCTGAGTGCCGGTAGGTGCTCAGATGGGCCCTGATTGCCCCTGTTTGTCCTGGGAAGCCACAAATATTGGGATGGCCTCAGGGACTTTGGAGGTTTATCCTCTTAGTAGGGATTTGGCCAATGGAATGGGCACATACAATTCCCTTGGAGAGGGCAAGCACAGTCGTCAGGTTTGGCCCCAGGGTACTGAGCCTGTAGGGTGTGTAGGCCAGGGCTGTTTGGACAGTTGTCTGAAAACACAAACTCGGCTTGTGTTTCGGGTCATAGGTATGGCAGGACTGATCTACAGTCCATGAGGAGATCTCTTCTGGACATGAAAAAAGGGCGAGTGTGAGGCTCTTGCTCAAGTATTTGTCTCTGGATATCGGGTCACGCATGGTCGTGAAAGTTCCGGGTGACTTCAAGGGAAATATACGAGTCTTACTCTCTGGGGGATTGGCCCCGTCCAAAGAGTTTGGGGTCATTCTGTGGGATGGAAGAAATCCGTTGTTCTGTTGTTGTTGATTTGTTTTGTTTTGTTTTTCAACCTCAGCTTTCCCACCAAATGAGGGATTCCAGAGTAGAGCTCTGGGCAGGGGCGACTGGACAACCAGAAATCTGGTTAAAAATTCGGCCTAGGGACATGTCAAGCCCATTATGTCATCTAATGGTTCAGCCACTGAGAGGACGTACTAGAGGACAGGACTCAAGCTGAGGGTCACAATGCGTGTTTATCCCCTCGTCGCACTCAAGAATGGGCGGGGCCTCAGGGTGAATGCTGATTTCTCCTACACCGAATGTTGCACACTAGCCAACCACAAGGCTTCTTGCCATGGGTAAGGAAGAGTTCTGATTTCTGCATCTCATTCACCCCTGGGCAGTGATTGGAGATAAGGTCTAGGTTCTGAAGCCTGAAAACTGAGGGAGGGAAGAGATGATGACCTAAGGCCATGGCGGTTGATGTGGTCAGTGTGCGGTCAGCTGTCTGGGTGTTGGTCACGAAGTCCGGCCTCAGGTTTTTAGACAGTGCATTAGTGTGCAGGTTAGACTATATATTTTGGGTGCCTTCAAGTGCCGTGTGGGTTCTTATCTGAAGAACTCTTCAGGATATGAAGAATGAGCGAGTCTGAGGCGTGTGCTCAGGCTTTTGTCTCTGGATTTTGTATCAGAGATGGCCGTGGAATGTTGGGGAGGCCTCATGGGCCATGGACGAATATTGCTCTCTGAAGATTTGGCCCAATCCCTATTGTTTTTAGTCAATCTGTGGGATGGGAGGACTCCTTTCAGGTTTGTTACCTCAGGTGTGCCACTAAAAGATGAATTCCAAAGCAGAACCCTGGGGAAGAGTGAAGGGACAACCCGAACTATGGTTAAAAATTGGGGCTTAGGGGCATGGCAAGCCCAATATGCTGTCTCTCCATCCAGCCACTGAGAGGCTACCTGAGGACTGGGCTCAGGCTGAGGGTCACAATGTGTGTTTGTGACCAAGGTGGCCCGCAAGCATGGGCGGGGCCTCATGAGCCACACTGGTTTCAACTACACTGAGCTTGGGCAACATGGCAATCACAAGTTTTCTTGCCATAGTGAAAGTGTTCTGATTTCTGCATCATTTTCAAACCCGGGCCGTGATTGGAGATAAGGTCTAGGTTCTGAAGCCTGAAAACCGAGGTTGAAAAGAGATGACGACCTAAGGCCATGGCGGGTCCGATGTGCTCAGTGTGCAGCCAGCTGTCTGGGTGGGGCCTGGACGTACAGACTCAGAGTGTCAGAAGGGGCATTAGTGCCTAGGACAGCCTATATAATTGGAGTACAGCCGAATGGCGTGCCCCGTTGATCCTCATTTGTGGTTCATGGGTAGCCCCAGAGGGCAATGTTTTTCTTCTGGAGGGCAGGCAGAGTGCTGCATTGTAGTTCTGGAATGCCAAACTGGAGGGCTCGTGGGCCAGTAGTCTGAGGACGGAAATCTGAGAAACCAAGCTACGCCTAGGTTTCTGGGTGAGGATATGGCCAGCACAATCTACAGACCTGAATCGAGATCTCGTGCATCTGAAGAAAGGGCGAGGATCAGACGATCGCTCAGTTTGGACATTCTGTCCCTGATGGCCCCTTCGTGTTTGGGGGTGGATCACGAGGCCATGGGGGTTTTCCCATGATGGGAGTTGTGAGTAGCTCCCAACTGCAAAGATTCTTCTGCAGGACAATTGAGGCCTGTTGGTTGGCTCCAGGACAATGATTCCGAGCAGGGTTCTAAGGATGGATCGCTGTGTAGCCCACCTCGCATTCCAATTGTATCCAAGCAACAAGACAGGTTAGATCTGCTGGATCTGGGGGAGCAACCGAGGAGGCTGAGTTGAAATGGACTCTCCCGTGGATGTGTCCTAATATGATTTTGTGTCTAAGGAGACCTTGGAATGAAGTGGTGGCACTGGGGCCCTGAAGGGTTCTCCTAAAGAGAGGCTTTCACACAGCTCCCTCGTGCAAGTTCCCCATGTGTAGATGAGATTTGTTCTGATGGGTGAGTCAAGAAACAGCCATAATCTGTTATTGAAATCCAAGCCTCTGAGGAGAGTTGCCTGGAAACCAAAGCAATGAATCCGATAGGTGCCTAGGGGCCTGTTCGTTCCTTTTTACCTCTGGGCATATCAGTCTACAAGTGTGAGTGCAGGTAGGTTCTCAGATGGGCTCAGATTGCTCCTGTTTGTCCTGGGAAGCCAGTACTATTGGGATGGCCTCAGGGACTTTGGAGGTTTATCCTATTAGTAGAGTTGTGGGTATTGGAATGGGCACACAGAATTCCATTGGAGAGGGCAAGTACAGCGTCAGCTTGGCTCCAGGGGCATAAGCCTGTAGGGTGTGTAGGCCAGGGCTGTTTGGACATTTGTCTGAAAACAGAAACTCGGCTTATGTTTCGGGTCATAGGTATGGCAGGACTGATCTACAGACCATGAGGAGAACTCTTCGGGATATGAAAAAAGGGCGAGTGTGAGGCTCTTGCTCAAGTATTTATCTCTGGATATCATGCCATTCATGGTCATGACATTTCCGGGTGACTTCATGGGAAATGGACAAGTCTTACTCCCTGGGGGTTTGGCCCAATCCAAAGAGTTTGGGGTCATTCTGTGGGACGGAAGATATCCGTTTTTTGTTGTTTGATTTGTTTTGTTTTGTTTTTCAAACTCAGGGGTCCCACCAAATGAGGGATTCCAGAGTAGAGCCCTGGGGAGGGGAGATTTGACAACCAGAAATCTGGTTAAAATTGGGTCCTATGTACAGCTAGACTTGGATTTCAGGGCGAGGGCACGGCATGTACCCCCTGAAGATCTGAAGCAATATCTCATGCATCTGAAGTCAGAGCGAGGATCAGACGTTGGCTCAGCTTGCATTTTCTGTTCATGATGGCCCCTTCATGAAGGGAGCAGATCTCGAGAGCGTGGAGGTTTTCCCACGTTTTGAGTGGTGGGATGCCCCCTCCTACGATTCCTTCTGTGGGACAATTGAGACCTGTGGACAGCTCCAGGACATCCCATATGGATGAGTCCAGACCAACGTTCGAGGATGGATGCCTGGGAAGCCCGCCTCGCATTCCAATGGTCTCCTAGCGACAAGACAGTTTAGATCTGATGGCTCTGCGGGAGCAACCGGGGTGGCTGAGTTGAAATGGACTTTCCTGAGGATGGGTCTAATGTGTGTTTGTGTCCATGAGGGCCTTGGAATGGGGTGGTGGCACCGGGACCCTGAAGTATTCACCTCAGATTTTGACATAGCTCCCATGCACAAGTTTCCTTGTGGAGACGAGGTTTGTTCTGATGGGTGCCTCAGTAAAACCCCAATGCGATATTGGAATCCAGGCTTTTGAGGATATATGCCTGTAAACCAAAGCAATGGATCCGATTTTGGCCTAGGGTCCTGTCTGGTTCAATCTTCTTCTCTGGGGACATCCTTCTAGGGTATGAGTGGAGGTAGATGCTCAGCTGGTGTCAGACTGCCCTTTTTTGTCCCGGGCGACCTATACTATTGGGATGGCCTCAGGGACTTTGGAGGGTTCTCCTAATTTGTACGATTTTGGACAATGGAATGGGCAGAATTCCCATGGATTGGGTAGGCACAGTCCTAATGTGTGGCTCCAGGGTCCCCAGCTTGTTGGGTATGTGGCCCAGGACTTTGAGGAAAGAAGTCTGAAAACACAAACTCAGCTTATGTTTGAAGTACGTAGGTATGGCAGGACCGTTCTACAAACCATGAGAAGACATCTTCAGGATATGAAGTTAGTGTGAGCCTGAGGCGCTTGCTTGGGCTTTTGTCTCTGGATTTTGTATCAGCGATGGCCGTGGAATGTCGAGGAGGCCTCATGGGCCATGGTCGAATCTTGCTCTCTGTGGATTTGTCCCGATCCCAATTGTTTTTTGTCAATCTGTTGGATGGAGGACTCCTTTCATGGTTGTTACATCAGGTGTCCCACCAAAAGAGGAATTCCAAAGCAGAGCCCTGGGGAAGAGTGAAGGGACAACACGAACTATGGTTAAAAATTGGGGCCTAGGGCCATGACAAGCCCAATATGCTGTCTCTTCATCCAGCCACTGAGAGGCCTTACCTGAGGACTGGGCTAAGGCTGAGGGTCACAATCTGTGTTTGCTACCTATCTGGACCGTGAGCAATGGCGGGGCCTCAAGGGACACACTGGTTTCCACTACACTGAACGGTGGACAACAAGTCAAGCAAAAGTTTTCCTGCCATCGGGAAGGAGTTCTGATTTCTGCATCATTTTCAAACCTGGGCAGTGATTGGAGATAAGGGGTAGGTTCTGAAGCCTGAAAACTGATGTTGGGAAGGGATAACGACCTAAGGTCATGGCGGGCCTGAAGTTCTCAGTTTGTAGCCAGCTGTCTGGGTGGGCCTAGTAGGTCCAGGCTCAGGCTGTGTCAGAAAGCGCATTATTGCCCAGGTCATCCTATATATTTTGGATATAGCCAAGTGTCGTGCAGGTTGATATTCATTTGGGGTGTCTAGGTAGCCCCAGACGGCAATGTATTTCTTCTGCAGGGCAGGTAGAGTGCTGCATTGTAGTTCTGGATTGCCAAACTGGAGGGCTTGTGAGCCAGTAGTCTGTGGACAGAAGTCTGAGGACACAAGCAAGGCTTAGGTTTCTGGGTGAGGACATGGCAGGCACAATCTACAGACCTGAACCGAGATCTCGTGCATCTGACGTCAGGGTGAGGATCAGACGATCGCTCAGGTTGGACCTTATGTCCCTGATGGCCCCTTTATGAAGGGGGGGATCATGTGGCCATGGGGGTTCTCTCACGATGGGAGTTCTGAGAAGCTCCCAACTGCAAAGATTCTTCTGCAGGAGAATTTAGACCTGTTGGTTGGCTCCAGGCCAACGAATCCGAGCATGGTTTTAAGGATGGATGGCGGGGTAGGCCACCTCACATTCCAATTGTCTCCTAGCAACAAGACAAGTTAGATCTGCTGGATCTCGCGGAGAAACCGAATACGCTCCGTTGAAATGGACTCCCTGTGGATGGGTCCTAATGTGTTTTTGTGTCTATGGAGACCTTGTAATGGGGCAGTGGCACACAGGCCCTGAATGATTCTCCTAACTGGAGCTTTTGAGACATCTTCAAAGGATAATTTTCCCATGTGGAGAAGAGATTTGTTCGGATTGCTGCCTCATGAAATCCCCATATGCTAATATTGGAATCCAGGCCTCTGAGGAGAGATACCTGTAACCGAAAGCAATGAATCTGATTCAGGCCTAGGGGCCTGTCTGATTCAATCTTCTTCTCTGGGGACACCCATCTACGCTAAGTAGAGGTAGATGCTCAGCTGGTTTCAGATGGCCCTTGTTTGTCCTGGGCGGCCTACATTATTGGGATGTCCTTGGGGACTCTGGAGGTTTTTCCTAATTTGTACCATTGTGGACAATGGAATGGGCAGAATTCCCGTGGTATGGACAGGCACATTCCTGATGTGTGGCTCCAGGGGCCCCAGCTTGAAGGGTATGTGGGCCAGGAATGTGGGGACAGAAGTCTGAAAACACAAACTCGGCTTAGGTTTGGCAAGTAGGTATGGCAGGCCCGATCTACAGACCGTGAGGAGAACTCTTTGGGATACGACAAAAGAGCAAGTGTGAGGCGCTTGCTCAGAATTTTGTTTCTGGATTTGTTGTCAACGATGGCAATGATGTCAATGAGGCCTCCCCGAGATTCCAGAAGGGTGAGAGGGAGGCAGTCGCTCAGTCTTTTGTCTCTGGATATTTTGTCCACAATGGCCGCTTAATGTAGGAGTTGCCTCATGGGTCGTAGAAGTCTCCCTCTCTGGTAGTTTGTCCAGCCCCCAAGAGTTTGGGGTCATTCTGTGGGAAGGGAAGAGTCCTGTTTTCTGCTTCATGTGTCCCCCCAGTAGAGGGATTCTGGAGCATAGCAGTGGGTACTGACCACTGGAATACTCACTCTCTGGTTAAGCCTGGGGGCCTATGGATATGACTAGCCCCATAGGCAGGTTCTTGGTCCAGCCACTGAGAGGCGTTACTTTAATACGGGACTCACGCTACAGGTCACAATGCATGTCTGTGCCCTAGGCGGCCCTCAAGCACTGGCGTGGCCTTTCCGACAATGCAGGTTTTCCCACATTGAACGTTGGACAACATGCCAACCACAAGGTTTCTGGCCATGGGGTAGGAGGAATTCTAATTTCTGCATCACGTTCACACCTGGGCAGTGATTGGAGATAAGGTCTAGGTTCTGAGGCCTGAAAACCGAGGTTGGGAAGAGATGACGAACTACAGCCATAGCGGGTCCCTTGTGTCCAGGTTGGAGCCAGCTGTCTAGGTGTCGTTTGGGATGTCTTGTCTCACGCTATGCCAGACAGGGCATTAGTATTCTGGGTAGGCTGTATAATGCTTTACATCGAGTGGCATGCATTAGATAATCATTTGGGGTTTCTTATTAGCAGCATAGGGCAAAGTTTTTCTTCTGGAGGGCAGGCAGAGTGCTGCATTGTGGCTTCGGAATTCCCAAACTGGAGGGCTTGTGGGCCAGGAGAGTGAGGACAGAGTCTGAGAACACAAGCTAGGCTTAGGTTTCGGGGAATGGACATGGCAGGCACACTCTGCAGAGCTGAATTGAGATCTCATGAGTCTGAAGTCAGGTCGAGGATCAGACTTTGGCTCAGGTTGGAGTTTCTGTCCATGTAGGCCCTTTCATGAAGGGGGGGAGCATTATGAGGCCATGGGGCTTTCCCACTATTAGAGTTGTGAGATGCTCCAAACCGCAAGGAATCCTTCTGTGGGACAATTAAGATTTGTTGGATGGCTCCAGGACGTCTCATAAGGTATTTTTCCAGAACAGGGTTCTAAGTATGGATGCCTGGGCAGACAGCCTCAATTCCAATTGTCTCCTAGCAACAAGAAACGTTTGCTCTGCTGGCTTGGGGTAGCATCAGAGGCGGCTGAGTTGGAATGGACTTTCCTGAGGATGGTCTTAAATGAGTTGAAATGGACTTTCCTGAGGATGGTCTTAATGTTGGTTTGAGTCCATTGAGACCTTGGTATGGGGCAGTGGCACCAGGGCCCTGAAGGATTCTCCTAACCAGAGGTTATAACAAAGCTCCAATGAGCAAGTTTTCCATGGGGAGACGAGATTTGTTCTTATTGGTGCCTCAGGAAACCACCATTTGCTGGTATTGGAAATGAGGCCTCTGAGGAGAGATGCCTGGAAACCAAAGCAATGGATCTGATTAGGGCCTAGGGGCCTGTATGGTTCAATATTCTTCTATGGGGACATCTTTTGTCTAAGTGGAGGTAGTTGCTCAGCTGGTTTGAGATCACACCTGTTTGTCCTGGGCGGCCTACACTATTGGGATGGCCTCGGTAACTTTGGAGGTTTTTCCAAATTTGCAAGGTTGTGGCCAATGGAATGGGACGAATTCTCTTGAAAGAGAAGCACAGTCCTGAGGTGTGGCTCCAGGGACCCAAGTGTGGAGCGTGTGTGGTCCAGGGCTATTTGGACAAAAGTCTGAAAACACAAACTACACTTAGGTTTGGGTCTGTAGGTATGGCCGGCCCGATATATAGACCGTGAGGAGAACTCTTTGGGATATGAACAAAGGGCGAAAGTGAGGTGCTTGCTCATGCTTATTTTTTTCTGGATATGTGTCACCGATTGCCATGGAATGTCCGGGTGTCCTCATGGGCCATCGATGAAGCTCCCTTTCTGGGGATTTGACCCAATCCCAAGAGTTTGGGGTCATTCTGTGAGAAGGGAGGAGGCCTTTCTGTTTTTTTTTTTTTTTTTTACCTCAGGTGGACCACAAAAAGAGGGATTCCACAGCAGAGTCCTGGGGAGGGGCGACTGGACAAGCAGAACTCTGGTTAACATTGGAAACTAAGAACATGGCAAGCCCCATATGTGGACTCTTGGTCCAGACACTGAGAGGCCTTCCTTGAGCATAGGGCTCACATTGAGTTTCACAATGTGTTTTTGTGCCCAAGGAGCCCCTCAAGTCAGGGCATGGCCTAATGTACCATGCTGGTTTCTCCTACACTGAACGTTGCACAATATGGCAACCACAAGTTTTCTGGCCATGGGGAAGAAGGAGTTCTAATTTCTGCAACACTTTCACTCCTGGACTGTGATTGGATTTAAGGTCTAGGTTCTGAAGCCTGAAAACTGAGGTTGGGAAGAGATGAAGACCTAAGGCCATGGTGTGACTGATGTGCTCAGTGTTCGGCCACCTGTTGAGTGTGGGTTGGGAGGTGCAGGCTTAGGCTGTGGCAGACAGGGAATTAGTGCCCAGGCTAGACTGTATCATTGGGGTGCAGTCGAGTTTCGTGCAGGTTGGTACTCATTTGTGGTTTCTGGGTAGCCCCATGGGCAACGTTTTTCTTCTGGAAGGAAGACACAGTGCCACATAGTGGCTCCAGAATTCCCAAACTGGAAGGCTTGTGGGCCAGGAGTGTGAGGAAAAAATTCTGAGAACACAAGCCAGACTTAGATTTCGGGGTGAGGGGACGGCAGGAACCCTCTGCAGAGATTATTCGAGATCCCGTGTACCTGAAGACAGAGCTAGGATCAGACGTTGGCTCAGGTTGGAGTTTCTGTCCATGACGGCCCCTTCATGAAGGGGAGGGTGTCACGAGGCCATGGAGGTTTTCCCACGATGGGAATTGTGAGATGCTCCAAACCGCAATGATTCCTTCCGTGGGACAGTCGAGACCTGCTGGATGGCTCCAGGTCATCCCATAAGGAAGTTATCCAGAGCAGGGTTCTAAGGATGGATGCCTGGGCAGCCTGCCTCCCATTCCAGGTGTCTCATAGCACCAAGGCAAGTTCGATCTGCTGGATCTCGGGGATTAACCGAAGCGGGTGTGTTGAAATGGGTGAGTTGAGGATGGGTCATAATGTGCATTTGTGTCCATGGAGACCTTGGAATGGGGTGCTTGATCCGGGGCCTTGAGGGATGTTCATAACCGGAGGTTTTGACTGAGCTCTAAAGAGTACGTTTCCTATGTAGAGAATAGAATTGTTTTGATGAGTGCCTAAGGAATCTCCCATATGCTGGTATTGGAAACCAGGCCTCTGAGGAGAGATGCCTGGAAACAAAAGCAATGGATATGATTAGCGACTAGGTGCCTGTCCGGTTCAAGCTCCTTCCTGGGGATACGTGTCTATGGATCTGAGGGGAGGTAGTTGCTCGGCTTGTGTCAGATCGCCCCTGTTTGTCCTGGGCAGCCTATAATATTGGGAATGGCCTCGGAATTTTGGGGTTTCTCCTAATCTATAGGGTTGTAGCCAATGGAATGGGCAGAAATCCCTTGGAGAGGGCAGGCACAGTTCTGAGTTTGGCTCTAGGGGCCCAGCCAAGAGGGTGTGTGGGCCAGGCCTGTGGGGACAGAAGTCTGAAAACACAAATTCCGCTTAGGATTGGGGACATAGGTATGGCACGCCCAATCTACAGACCGTGATAACACTTCGGGATATGAAAAAGGGTGAGTTTGAGGTGCTTGCTCAGGTTTTATCTCCGGGTTTGTGTCAACAATGTGGGTCGAATGCTGGCGTGGCCTCATGGGTTGTGGACGGCTTTCCTTCTCTGAGGATTTGACCCAATCCCAAGAGTTTGGGTACATTTTGTGGGGTGGGAGGTGTCCTTTCTGTTTTTTATTTTATTTTATGTACCTCATGTGTGCCAATAAAAGAGGGATTCCCGAGCAGAGTCCTTGCTAGGGACAACTGGATAACCCCACCTCTGTTTAAGTTTGGGGGCCTAGGGGCATGGCAAGTCCAATATGTATGCTCTTGATTCAGACACTGAGAGGTCTTCCTTGAGGACAGGGCTCATGCTGAGGGTCACAATGCCTATTTGTGCCCAACAAGGCCCTCAAGCATGGGAAGGGCCTCATGGGCCACGCTGGATTCTCCTACACTGAACGTTGGAGAATATGCCAACCACAAGGTTTCCGGCCATGGCGAAGGAAGAGTTGTGATTTCTGCATCACGTTCACCCCTGGACAGTGATTGGAGTTTAGGTCTAGGTTCTGAAACCCGAAAACCGAGGTTGGGAAGAGATGAAGACCTAAGGACCTGATGGGTACAATGAGCTCAGTGTGTGGCTAGCTGTTGAGCGTAGGTCTGGAGGTGTGGGCTCATGCTGTGTCAGACAGGGCATTAGACAGGGTAGACTATATTTGGGATTCAGTCGAGTGGTGTTCAGTTGATCCTCATTCGGGTTACTAGGTAGCTCCATAAGGCAACGTTTTTCTTCTGGAGGGCAGGCAGAGTGCTGCATTGTGGCCCCAGTATTGCCAAACTGTAGGGCTTTTGGGCCAAGGGTTTGAGGACGGTAGTCTGAGAACACAAGCTAGGCTTAGTTTTTGGGGTGAGGGCACAGAAGGCACACTCTGCAGAGCTGAATCAAGATCTCATGCACCTGAAGCCAGGGCGAATATCAGACATTTGCTCAGGTTGGAGATTCTGTCCATGATGGCCCCTTTATAAAGTGGAGCGTCTCAAGAGGCCATGAAGATTTTCCCACAATGGGAGTTGTGAGATGCACCAGACTGCAAAGATTCCTTCTGTGGGACACTTGAGACCTGTTGGATGGCTCTAGGATGTCCCATATGGAACGACTCCAGAGTAGGGTTCTAAGGATGGATGCCTGGGCAGCCCGCCTCCCATTCTAGTTTTCTCCTAGCAACAACGCAGGTTTGATCTGCAGGCCCTGGGGGAGAAACCAAGGGGGATGAGTTGACATGGACTCTACCGAGGATAGATCATAATGTGGGTTTAAGTCCATGGAGAACTTGGAATGGGGCGCTTGATCCGGGGCCCAGAAAGATTCTCCTAAACAGAGGTTTTTATAGAGCTCCAAAGAGTACATTTCCTATGTGGAGACGAGATTTTTCTATGAGTGCCTCAGTAATCCCCCATATGCTGGTATTGGTAACCAGGCCTCTGAGGATAGATGCCTGGAAACAAAAGCAATGGATCTGATTAGGGCCTAAGTGCCTGTCCAGTTCAATCTTATTCTATCGGGATATCTGTCTCTGGGTCTGAGTGGAGGTAGTTTCCTAACTTGTGAAAGATCATCCATGTTTGTCCTCGCCAGCCAACACTATTGGGATGGCCTCGGGGAGTTTGGAGGTTTCCCTAATCTATAGGGTTGTGGCCAATGGAAATGGCAGAATTACCCTGGAGAGGGAAGCCACAGTCCTCAGGTGTGGCTCCAGGGGCCCGAGCTTGGATGGTGTGTGGGCCAGGACTGTGGGGACAGAAGTCTGAAAAGACAAACTCAGCTTAGGTTTGGGGATGTATGTATGAAGGCTCGATCTACAGACCGTGAGAATTTTCCGGGCTATGAACAAAGGGCGAGTATGTGGCGTTTGCTCAGGCTTTTGTCTCTGGATTTTGTGCCTACGGTGGCTGTGGAATGTCGGGGTGTCCTCAAGTGCCATGGACAAGTCTTTCTCTGGTGATTTGGCCTGATCCCAAGTGGTTGGGATCATTGTGTGGATGGGAAGTCCTTTCTGTATTTTTTTTTTTTTACCTCATGTGTCCCACCAAAGAGGGATTCCAGAGCAGTGCCCTGAGTAGGGGTGACTAGACATCTCTAACTCTGGTTGAGATTGGGGGACTAGGGGCTTGGCAAGCCCGATATGTGGGCTGTTGTTCCAGTCACTAAGAGGCTTTACATGAGGATAGGGCTCACGCTGAGGGTCACAATGTGTGTTTGTGCAAATTGTAGCCCTCAGGGATAGGTTGGGCCTCATAGTCCATGCTGCTTTCTCCTACAATGAACGTTGGACCACATGCCAACCACACGGTTTCTTGCCATGGCGAAGGAGAAGTTCTGATTCTTGTATCACGTTCACTCCTGAGCAGTGAGTGGAGATAAGGTCTAGGTTATGAAGGTGAAAACTGAGGTTGGGTAGAGATGATGGCCGATAGCCATTGTGGGTATGATATGCTCAGTGTACGGCCAGCTGTCTGGGTGTTGGACTGGAGGTCTGCCTTCAGGCTGTGTCAGACAGGGCTTATTGCACAGGTTAGATTTTATAATTGGGGTATGGTCGAGTGGCATGCAGGTTGTTACTCATTTGGCATATCTGGTTAGCCCTATAGGGCAACATATTTCTTCTGGAGGGCAGGCAGAGTGCTGCATTGTGTCTCCAGAATTGCCAAACTGGAGGGGTGTGGCCAGGATTGTGAAGACGGAAGTCTGAGAACACAAGTTAGGCTTAGGTTTCGGGGCGAGGGCACAGCAGGCACACTCTCAAGTGCTGAATCGAGATCTCGTGCTACTGAATTCAGGGCGCGGATCAGACTTTGGCTTAGGATGGAGTTTCTGTCCATGATGGCCCATTTATGAAGGTGTGGGGCATCATGAGGAAATGGAGGTTTTCTCACAGTGGGATTGTGTGATGCTTCAAACCACAAGGATTCATTCTGCGAGATAGTCAAGACAGGTTGGTTGGATTCAAGACGTCCTATAAAGAAATTCTCCAGAGCAGGGTTCTAAGGATGGATGCCTGGGCAGCCCACCTCGCATTCCAACTGTCTCCTAGTGACAAGGCAGGTTTGATCTGCTGGCTCTGGGTGAGCAGCCGAGGGGGCTGATTTGAAATGGACTCTCCTGTGGATGGATCATAATGTAAGTTTGTGTCTTTGGAGACCTTAGAATTGGGCCATGGTGCCAACGCCCTGAAGGATCCTCCTAACCTGAGGTATTGACACAGCTCCAAAGAGCTAGTTTCTCATGTGGAGATGAGATCTGTTCTGATTGTTTCCTTAGGAAATCCCCAAATTCTGATATTGGAAACCAGGCCTCTGAGGAGAGATACATAGAAACCAAAGCAATGGATCAGAAGTTGGCTCAGGTTGGAGTTTCTGTCCATGATGGCCCCTTTATAAAGGGGAGCATCTCATGAGGCCATGTAGGTTTTCCCACGATAGGAGTTGTGAGATGCTCCAATCTGCAAGGATTCCTTCTGCAGGACAGTCAAGACCTGTTGGAAGGCTCCCAGGACAACCCATATGGAACGGCGCCAGAGCAGGATTCCAACGATGGATGCCTAGGGAGTCTGCTTTGCATTCCAGTTGTCTCCTAGCGACAAGGCAGGTTTAATATTCTGGCTCTGGGGGAGTAATCAACGGGGCTGAGTTGAAATGTACTATCCTGCCGAATGGTCATAATGCGGGTTTGTGTCCTTGGAGACCTTGGAATAGGGCGGTGGCGCCGGTTACCTGAAGGTTTCTCCTAACTGGAGGTATTTCCAGAGCTCCAAAGGATAAGTTTCCCATGTGGAGACAAGATTTGTTCTGATTGGTATCTCTGGAATCCCCCATATGCTGGTATTGGAAAACAGGCCTCTGAGGAGAGATGCTTAGAAACAAAAGCAATGGAAGAATTACGTTCTAGGGGCCTGTCCAGTTTAATACCTTTCTCTTGGGATATCTGTCTACGGGTGAGTTGAGGTCGTTGCTCAGCTTGTGACAGATCACCCCTCTTTGTACTGGGCGGCCTACACTATTGGAATGGCCTCTGGGACTTTGGAGGTTTCTCCTAATCTGTAGGGTTGTGGCCAATGGAATGGGAAGAATTTCCTTGGAGAGGGCAGGCACATTCCTGAGGTGTGTCTCCAGGGGCCTCAGCCTGGAGGGTGTGTGGGACAGGGATGTCAGGATAGAAGTCTGAAAACACGGTTTGTTGACGTAGGTATGGCAGGCCCGATCTACAGAGTATGAGGAGAATTTTTTGGGCTATGACCTAAGGGTGAGGCTTATGTCTCTGGATTTTGTGTCAATAGTGGCCGTGGAATGTCGGGCTGGCCTCAAGGGCCATGGAGGAGTCTTTCTCTCTGGGGATGGCCTGATCCCAAGTGATTGGGGTCATTCTGTGGGTGGGAGGAGTCCTTTCTGTGTTTACTTACCTCAAATGTCCCACCAAAGAGGGATTCCAGAGAAGAGCCCTGAGTAGGGGTGACTAGATGTCTCTACCTCTGGTTAAGATTGGGTGACTTGGGGCATGGCAGCCCCATATGTGGGCTCATCGTCCAGCCACTGAGAGGCTTTACTTGAGGACAGGGTTCAAACTGAGGGTCCCAATGTGTGTTTGTGCCCACCGCAGCTCTTAAGCATGGGCAGGGCCTCAGGGACCCTACACTACACTCAGGGGCCCTACTACTACTCCTGTAGGCCCTACAGGGGTCCTACACTGAACTTTGGATAAGATGCCAACCACAAGATTCTGGCGAGAGGGAAGGAGGAGTTATGATTTCTGCATCACGTTCACCCATGGGAAATGAGTAGAGATAAGGTCTAGGTTTCTGTAGCCTGAAAACCAGGTTGGAAAGAGATGGCAACCTAAGGCCATGGCGGTTCAGATGTTCTCAGTGTACGGCAAGCTGTCTGGGTGTCGGTTGGGAATTCAGGCCTCACGTTGTGTCAGACAGGGCATTAGTGCACAGGCTAGACTATATAATTGGTGTACAATTGAGTGGCATGCAGGTTTATCCTCATTTGAGGTTTCTGGGTACACCCATAGGGCAACGTTTTTCTTCTAGATGGCAGGCATAGTGCAGCACTGTGTCATCGGAAATCCCAAAATTGAGGGCGTGAGGTCCAGGAGAGTGAGGACGGAAGTCTGAGAACACTAGCTATGCTTAGGTTTTGGGGTGAGGGCACAGCAGGTGCACTCTGAAGAGCTTAAACAAGATCTCGTGCATCTGAAGTCAAGGCGAAGATCAGCCGTTGGCTCAGGTTGGAGTTTCTTTCCATGATCCGACTCCATGAAGATTGGGGGCATCATGTGACCTTGGAAGCTTTCCATGATATGAGTTGTGAGGTAGTCCATGCACAAGAACTCCTGTGGGACAGTCGAGACCTGTTGGATGGCTCTAGCATGTCCCATAAGGAACGACGCAAGAGCAGGATTCTAAGGGTTCTAAGGATCTCTAAGGAGAGATTCCTGGAAACCAAAGCAATGGATCCGATAGGTGCCTATGGGCATGTTCGTTCCTTTTTACCTCTGGGGACATCAGTCTACGGGTCTGAGTGCCGGTAGGTGCTCAGATGGGCCCAGATTGCCCCTGTTTTTCCTGGATAGCCCCAAATATAGGCATGGCCTCAGGGACTTTGGAGGTTTATACTATTAGTAGGGTTGTGGCCATTGGAGTGGGCAAATACAATTCCCTTGGAGAGGGCAAGCATTGTCGTCAGGTTTGGCACCAGGGGCCTGAGCCTGTAGGGTGTGTAGGCCAGGGCTCTTTGGACAGTTGTCTGAAAACACAAATTCGGCTTATGTTTCGGGTCATAGGTATGGCAGGACTGATCTACAGACCATGAGGAGAACACTTCTGGGTATGAAAAAAGGGCTGGTGTGAGGCTCTTGCTCAAGTTTTTGTCTCTGGATATCGTGTCACTCATGGTCGTGAAATTTCTGGGTGACGTCACGGGAAATGGACGAGTCTTACTCTCTGGGGGTTTGGCCACTTCCAAAGAGTTTGGGGTCATTCTGTGGGATGGAAAAAGTCCGTTGTTCTGTTGTTGTTGATCTGTGTTGTTTTGTTTTTCAACCTCAGGTGCCCCACCAAATGAGAGATTCCAGAGTAGAGCCCTGGAAGGGGCGACTGGACAACCAGAAATCTGGTTAAAAATTGGGGCCTAGGGACATGTCAAGCCCATTATGACATCTAATGGTCCAGCCACTGAGAGGATGTACTAGAGGTCAGGACTCACGCTGAGGGTCAAAATGCATGTTTATGCCCTCGTCGTACTCAAGAATGGGCGGAGCCTCAGGGTGAATGCTGGATTCTCCAACACTGAACGTTGGACAACATGCCAACCACAATGTTTCTTGCCATGGTTAAGGAAGAGTTCTGATTTCTGCATCACAGTTACCCGTGGGCAGTGATTGGAGATAAGGTCTAGGTTCTGAAACCTGAAAACTGAGGTAGGGAAGAGATGATGACCTAAGGCCATGGCGTGTCTGATGTGCTCAGTGTGCAGTCAGCTGTCTGGGTGTTGTTCACGAGGACCGGGCTCAGGTTGTCAGACAGTGGATTAGTGCCCAGGTTAGACTATATATTTTGGGTGCCTTCGAGTGCCTTGTAGGTTCTTATCTGAAGAACTCTTCATGATATTAAGAATGCGCGAATCTGAGGCGCGTGCACAGGCTTTTGTCTCAGGATTTTGTATCAGCGATGGCCGTGGAATTTGGGGAGGCCTCTTGGGGCATAGACGAATCTTGCTCTCTGTGGTTTTGGCCCGAACCCAATTGTTTTTCATCAATCTGTGGGATGGGAGGACTCCTTTCAGGTTTGTTACCTCAGGTGTCCCACCTAAAGAGGAATTCGAAAGCAGAGCCCTGGGGAAGAGTGAAGGGACAACCCCAACTATGGTTAAAAATTAGGGCCTAGGGGCTTGGGAAGCCCAATATGATGTCTCTCCATCCAGCCACTGAGAGGCCTTACCTGAGGACTGGGCTCAGGCTGAGGGTCACAATGTGTGTTTGTGACCAATGTGGCCCGCCACATGGGCGGGGCCTCATCGGCTACACTGGTTTCAAGTACACTGACCTTGGACAACTAGCCAACCGCAAGGTTTCTTGCCATGGGGAAAGAGTTCTGATTTCTGCATCATTATCAAACCCGGGACGTGATTGCAGATAAGGTCTAGGTTCTGAAGCCTGAAAACCGAGGTTGAGAAGAGATGACGACCTAAGGCCATGGCGGGTCCGATGTTCTCAGTGTGCGGCAAGCTGTCTGGGTGGGGCCAGGAGGTCCAGACTCAGGCTGTGTCAGAAAGGGCATTAGTGCCCAGGTCAGCCTATATATTTGGGGTACAGCCGAATGGCGTGCCCCGTTGATCCTCATTTGGGGTTTCTGGGTAGCCCCAGAGTGCAATGTTTTTCTTCTGGAGGGCAGGCAGAGTGCTGCATTGTAGTTCTGGATTGCCAAACTGGAGGGCTTGTGGGCCAGCAGTCTGAGGACGGAAGTCTGTGAACCCAAGCTAGGCCTAGGTTTCTGGGTGAGGATATGGCAGGCACAATCGCCAGACCTGCATCGAGATCTCGTGCATCTGAAGTCAGGGCGTGGATCAGTGGATCGCTCAGGTTGGACATTCTGTCCCTGATGACCCATTTCTTGAAGCGGGAGTGGATCACGAGGCCATGGGGGTTTTCCCATGATGGGAGTTCTGAGAAGCTCGCAACTGCATAGATTCTTCTGAAGGACAATTGACACCTGTTGGTTGGCTCCAGGACAATGATTCCGAGCAGGGTTCTAAGGATGGATGGATGGGTAGCTCACCTCGCATTCCAATTGTCTCCAGCAACAAGACAGGTTAGATCTGATGGATCTGGGGGAGCAACCGAGGGGGCTGAGTTGAAATGGACTCTCCAGTGGGTGTGTCCTAATATGATTTTATGCCTATGGAGACCTTGGAATGAAGTGGTGGCACTGGGGCGCTGAAGAGTTCTCCTAAAGAGAGGCTTTCATACAGCTCAATCGTGCAAGTTTCCCATGTGTAGATGAGATTTGTTCTGATTGGTGAGTCAAGAACAGCCATATGCTGTTATTGAAATCCAGGCCTCTGAGGAGAGATGCCTGGAAACCAACGCAATGGATCCGATAGGAGCCTAGGGGCCTGCTCGCTCATTTTACCTCTGGGGACATCAGTGTACGGGTCTGAGTGCAGGTAGATTCTCATATGGGCCCAGATTGCCCCTGTTTTTCCTGGGAAGCCACAAATATTGGAATGGCCTCAGGGACTTTGGAGGTTTATCCTATTAGTATGGTTGTGGCCAGTATAATGGGCACATACAATTCCCTTGGAGAGGGCAAGCACAGTCGTCAGGTTTGGCTCCAGGGGCCTGAGCCTGTAGGGTGTGTAGGCCAGGGCTCTTTGGACAGTTGTCTGAAAAGACAAACTCGGCTTATGTTTCAGGTAATAGGTATGGCAGGACTGATCTACAGACCATGAGGAGAACTCTTCGGGATATGAATAAAGGGCGAGTGTGAGGCTCTTGCTCAAGTTTTTGGCTCTGGATATCGTGTCACTCATGGTCGTGAAAATTCCGGGTGACTTCATGGGAAATGGACGAGTCTTACTCTCTGGGGGTTTGGCCCCGTCCAAAGAGTTTGGGGTCATTCTGTGGGATGGAAGAAGTCCGTTGCTCTGTTGTTGTTGATTTGTATTATTTTGTTTTTCAACCTCAGGTGTCCCACCAAATGAGGGATTCCAGGGTAGAGTACTGGGGAGAGGCGACCGGACAACCAGAAATCTGGTTAAAAATTGGGGCCTAGGGACATGTCAAGCCCATGATGACATCTAATGGTCCAGCCTCTGAGAGGACGTACTAGAGGACAGGACTCACGCTGAGGGTCACAATGCGTGTTTATGCCCTCGTCGAACTCAAGAATGGGCGGGGCTTCAGGGTGAATGCTGGTTTCTCCTACACTGAACTTTGGACAACATGCCAACCACAAGGTTTCTTGCCATGGGTAAGGAAGATTTCTGATTTCTACATCACAGTGACCCGTGGGAAGTGATTGGAGATAAGATCTAGGTTCAGAAGCCTGAAAACTGAGGTAGGGAAGAGATGATGACCTAAGGCCATGGCAGGTCTGATGGGTTCAGTGTGCGGTCAGCTGTCAGGGTTTTGGTCACGAGTTCCGGGCTCATGTTGTCTGACAGTGCATTAGTGCCCAGGTTAGACTATATATTTTGGGTCATTCGAGTGCCGTGTAGGTTCTTATCTAAAGAACTCTTCAGGATATGAAGAATGAGCGAGTCTGAGGTGCGTGCTCAGGCTTTTGTCTCTGGATTTTGTATCAGCGATGGCCGTGGAATGTTGCGGAGGCCTCATAAGCCATGGACGAATCTTGCTCTCTGTTGATTTGGCCCGATCCCAATTTTTTTTCGTCAATCTGTGGGATGGGAGGACTCCTTTCAGGTTTGTTTCGTCAGGTGTCCCACCAAAGAGGAATTCCAAAGCAGAGCCCTGTGTAAGACTGAAGGTACAACCCGAACTATGGTTAAAAATTGGGGCCTAGGGGCATGGCAAGCCCAATATGCTGTCTCTCGATCCAGCCACTGAGAGGCCTTACCTGAGGACTGGGCTCAGGCTGAGGGTCACAATGTGTGTTTGTGACCAATGGGGACCACAAGCATGGGCGGGGCCTCCTGGGCCACACTTGTTTCAACTACACTGAACCTTGGACAACATGCCAACCACAAGGTTTCTTGCCATAGGGAAAGAGGTCTGATTTCAAATCCGGGCCTTGTTTGGAGATAAGGTCTAGGTTCTGAAGCCTGAAAACCCAGGTTGAGAAGAGATGACGACCTATGGCCATGATGGGTCCGATGTGATCAGTGTGCGGCCAGCTGTCTGGTGGGGCCAGGAGGTCCAGGCTCAGGCTGTGTCAGAAAGGGCATTAGTGCCCAGGTCAGCCTATATATATGGGGTAGAGCCGAATGGCGTGCCCCGTTGATCCTCATTTGGGGTTTCTGGGTAGCCCCAGAAGGCAATGTTTTTCTTCTGGAGGGCAGGCAGAGTGCTGCATTGTAGTTCTAGATTGCCAAACTGAGGGCTTGTGGGAAAGCAGTCTGAGGACGGAAGTCTGAGAACCCAAGCTAGGCCTAGGTTTCTGGGTGAGGATATGGCAGGCACAATCTACAGACCTGAATCGAGATCTCGTGCATCTGAAGTCAGAGTGAGGATCAGACGATCGCTCAGTTAGGACATTCTGTCCCTGATGGCCCCTTTTTGAAGGGGGGGTGGATCACGAGGCCATGGGTTTTACCCACGATGGGAGTTGTGAGAATCTCCCAACTGCAAAGATTCTTCTGCAGGACAATTGAGACCTGTTGGTTGGCTCCAGGACAACAATTCTGAGCAGAGTTCTAAGGATGGATGGCTGGGTAGCCCACCTCGCATTCCAATTGTCTCCACGCAACAAGACAGGTTAGATCTGCTGGATCTGGGGGAGCAACGGAGGAGGCTGAGTTGAAATGGACTCTCCCGTGGATGTGTCCTAATATGATTTTGTGTCTATGGAGACCTTGGAATGAAGCGGTGGCACTGGGGCCCTGAAGGGTTCTCCTAAAGAGAGGCTTTCACATAACTCCATAGTGCAAGATTCCTATGTGTAGATGAGATGTGTTCTGATGCATGAGTCAAGAAACAGCCATATGCTGTTATTGAAATCCAGGCCTCTGAGGAGAGATGCCTGGAAACCAAAGCAATGGATCCGATAGGTCCCTAAGGGCCTGTTCGTTCCTTTTTACTTCTGGGGACAACAGTCCACGGGTCTGAGTGCCGGTAGTTGCTCAGATGGGCCCAGATTGCCCCGTTTGTCCTGGGAAGCCACAAATATTGGGATGGCCTCAGGGACTTTGGAGGTTTATCCTCTTAGTAGGGTTGTGGCCATTGGAATGGGCAGACACATTTCCCTTGGAGAGGGCAAGCACAGTCGTCAGGTTTGGGTCCAGGGGCCTGAGCCTGTAAGTTGTGTAGGCCAGGGCTCTTTGGACAGTTGTCTGAAAACACAAACTCGGCTTATGTTTCGGGTCATAGGTATGGCAGGACTGATCTACAGACCATGAGGAGAACTCTTCGGGATATGAAAAAAGGGCGAGTGTGAGGCTCTTGCGCAAGTTTTTGTCTCTGGATATCGTGTCACTCATGGTCTTGAAATTTCCGGGTGACTTCATGGGAAATGGACGAGTCTTACTCTCTTTGGGTTTGGCCCCATCCAAAGAGTTTAGGGTCATTCTTTGGGATGGAAGAAGTCTGTTGTTTTGTTGTTGTTGATTTGTTTTGTTTTTCAAACTCAGGTGTCCCATCAAATGGGGGATTCCAGAGTAGAGCCCTGGGAAGGGGCGACTGGACAACAGAAATCTGGTTAAAATTTGGGGCCTAGGGACATGTCAAGCCCATTATGACATCTAATGGTCCAGCCTCTGAGAGGACGTACTAGAGGACAGGACTCACGCTGAGGGTTACAATGCGTGTATATGCCCTCGTCGCACTCAAGAATGGGCGGGGCCTCAGGGTGAATGCTGGTTTCTCCTACACTGAACGTTGGACAACATGCCAACCACAAGATTTTTTGCCATGGGTAAGGAAGATTTCTGATTTCTGCATCACAGTGACCCGTGGGAAGTGATTGGAGATAAGATCTAGGTTCTGAAGCCTGAAAACTGAGGTAGGGAAGAGATGATGACCTAAGGCAATGGCAGGTCTGATGGGCTCAGTGTGCGGTCAGCTGTCTGGGTGTTCGTCACGAGGTCCGTGCTCAGGTTGTCAGACAGTGCATTAGTGCCCAGGTTAGACTATATATTTTGGGTGCATTCGAGTGCCGTGTAGGTTCTTATCTGAAGAACTCTTCAGGATATGAAGAATGAGCGAGTCTGAGGCGTGTGCTCAGGCTTTTGTCCCTGGAATGTGTATCAGGGATGGCCGTGGAATGTTGGGGAGGCCTCATGGGCCATGGACGAATCTTGCTCTCTGTGGATTTGGCCCGATCCCAATTGTTTTTCGTCAATCTGTGGGATGGGAGGACTCCTTTCAGGTTTGTTACCTCAGGTGTCCCACCAAAAGAGGAATTCCAAAGCAGAGCCCTGGGCAAGAGTGAAGGGACAACCCGAACTATGGTTAAATATTGAGGCCTAGGGGCATGGCATGCCCAATATGCTGTCTCTCCATCCAGCCACTGAGAGGCCTTACCTGAGGACTGGGCTCAGGCTGAGGGTCACAATGTGTGTTTGTGACCAATGTGGCCCGCAAGCATGGGCGGGGCCTCTTGGTCCACACTGGTTTCAACTACACTGAACCTTGGACAACATGCCAACAACAAGGTTTCTTGCCATGGGGAAAGAGATCTGATTCCTGCATCATTTTCAAACCCGGGCGGTGATTGGAGATAAGGTCTAGGTTCTGAAGTCTGAAACCGAGGTTGAGAAGAGTTGATGACCTAAGGCCATGACCGGTCTGATGTGCTCTGTGTGCGGCCTGCTGTCTGGGTGGGACCTGGCGTTCCAGGTTCAGGCTGTGTCAGAAAGTGCACTAGTGCCCAGGTCAGCCTATATATTTGGGGTACAGCCAAATGGCATGCAGGTTGATCCTCATTTGGGGTTTCTGGGTAGCCCCAGAGTGCAATGTTTTTCTTCTGGAGGGCAGGCAGAATGCTGCATAGTAGTTCTGGATTGCAAAATTGGAGGGCTTGTGGGCCAGTAGTCTGAGAACCGAAGTCTGAGAACCCAAGCTAGGCCTAGGTTTCTGGGTGAGGATATGGCAGGCACAATCTACAGACCTGAATCGAGATCTCGTGCATCTGAAGTCAGGGCGAGGATCAGACGATCGCTCAGGTTGGACATTCTGTCCCTGATGGCCCCTTCTTGAAGGGGGCGTTGGATCACGAGGCCTTGGGTGTTTTCCCACAATGGGAGTTGTGAGAAGCTCCCAACTGCAAAGATTCTTCTTCAGGACAATTGAGACCTGTTGGTTTGCTCCAGGACAACAATTCCGAGCTGGGTTCTACGGAGGAATGGCTGGGTTGCCCACCTCGCATTCCAATTGTCTACAAGCAACAAGACAGGTTAGATCTGCTGGATCTGGGGGAGCAACCGTGGAGGCTGAGTTGAAATGGACTCTCCCGTGGATGTGTCCTAATATGATTTTGTTTCTATGGAGACCTTGGAATGAAGCCTGGGGCCCTGAAGGGTTCTCCTAAAGAGAGGCTTTCACACAGCTCCATCGTGCAAATTTCCCATGTGTAGATGAGATATGTTCTGAAGGGTGAGTCAAGAAACAGCCATATGCTGTTATTGAAATCCAGGCCTCTGAGGAGAGATGCCTGGAAGCCAAAGCAATGGATCCGATAGGTGCCTAGGGGCCTGTTCGTTCCTTTTTACCTCTGGGGACATCAGTCTATGGGTCTGAGTGCCGGTAGGTGCTCAGATGGGCCAAGATTGCCCCTGTTTGTCCTGGGAAGCCACAAATATTGGGATGTCCTCAGGGACTTTGGAGGTTTATCCTATTAGTAGGGTTGTGGCCATTGGAATGGAGAAATACAATTCCCTTGGAGCGGGCAAGCACAATCGTCAGGTTTGGCTCCAAGGTCCTGAGCCTGTAGTGTGTGTAGGCCAGGGCTCTTTGGACAGTTGTCTGAAAAGACAAACTCGGCTTATGTTTCGGGTCATAGGTATGGCAGGACTGATCTACAGACCATGAGGAGAACTCTTCGGGATATGAAAAAAGGGCGAGTGTGAGGCTCTTGCTCAAGTTTTTGGCTCTGGATATCGTGTCACTCATGGTCGTGAAATTTCCGGGTGACTTCATGGGAAATGGACGAGTCTTACTCTCTGGGGGTTTGGCCCCGTCCAAAGTGTTTGGGGTCATTCTGTGGGATGGAAGTAGTCCGTTGCTCTGTTGTTGTTGATTTGTTTTATTTTGTTTTTCAACCTCAGGTGTCCCACCAAATGAGGGATTCCAGGGTAGAGTACTGGGGAGAGGCGACCGGACAACCAGAAATCTGGTTAAAAATTGGGGCCTAGGGACATGTCAAGCCCATGATGACATCTAATGGTCCAGCCTCTGAGAGGACGTACTAGAGGACAGGACTCACGCTGAGGGTCACAATGCGTGTTTATGCCCTCGTCGAACTCAAGAATGGGCGGGGCTTCAGGGTGAATGCTGGTTTCTCCTACACTGAACTTTGGACAACATGCCAACCACAAGGTTTCTTGCCATGGGTAAGGAAGATTTCTGATTTCTACATCACAGTGACCAGTGGGAAGTGATTGGAGATAAGATCTAGGTTCTGAAGCCTGAAAACTGAGGTAGGGAAGAGATGATGACCTAAGGCCATGGCAGGTCTGATGGGTTCAGTGTGCGGTCAGCTGTCAGGATTTTGGTCACGAGGTCCGGGCTCATGTTTTCAGACAGTGCATTAGTGCCCAGGTTAGACTATATATTTTGGGTCATTCGAGTGCCGTGTAGGTTCTTATCTAAAGAACTCTTCAGGATATGAAGAATGAGCGAGTCTGAGGTGCGTGCTCAGGCTTTTGTCTCTGGATTTTGTATCAGCGATGGCTGTGGAATGTTGCGGAGGCCTCCTAAGCCATGGACGAATCTTGCTCTCTGTTGATTTGGCACGATCCCAATTGTTTTTCGTCAATCTGTGGGATGGGAGGACTCCTTTCAGGTTTGTTTCGTCAGGTGTCCCACCAAAGAGGAATTCCAAAGCAGAGCCCTGTGGAAGACTGAAGGTACAACCCGAACTATGGTTAAAAATTGGGGCCTAGGGGCATGGCAAGCCCAATATGCTGTCTCTCCATCCAGCCACTGAGAGGCCTTACCTGAGGACTGGGCTCAGGCTGAGGGTCACAATGTGTGTTTTGTGACCAATGGGGACCACAAGCATGGGCGGGGCCTCCTGGGCCACACTGGTTTCAACTACACTGAACCTTGGACAACATGCCAACCACAAGGTTTCTTGCCATAGGGAAAGAGGTCTGATTTCAAATCCGGGCCTTGATTGGAGATAAGGTCTAGGTTCTGAAGCCTGAAAACCCAGGTTGAGAAGAGATGACGACCTATGGCCATGATGGGTCCGATGTGATCAGTGTGCGGCAAGCTGTCTGGGTGGGGCCAGGAGGTCCAGGCTCAGGCTGTGTCAGAAAGGGCATTAGTGCCCAGGTCAGCCTATATATTTGGGGTACAGCCGAATGGCGTGCCCCGTTGATCCTCATTTGGGGTTTCTGGGTAGCCCCAGAAGGCAATGTTTTTCTTCTGGAGGGCAGGCAGAGTGCTGCATTGTAGTTCTAGATTGACAAACTGAGGGCTTGTGGGAAAGCAGTCTGAGGACGGAAGTCTGAGAACCCAAGCTAGGCCTAGGTTTCTGGGTGAGGATATGGCAGGCACAATCTACAGAACTGAATCGAGATCTCGTGCATCTGAAGTCAGAGTGAGGATCAGACGATCGCTCAGTTTGGACATTCTGTCCCTGATGGCCCCTTCTTGAAGGGGGGGTGGATCACGAGGCCATGGGTTTTACCCACGATGGGAGTTGTGAGAAGCTCCCAACTGCAAAGATTCTTCTGCAGGACAATTGAGACCTGTTGGTTGGCTCCAGGACAACAATTCCGAGCAGAGTTCTAAGGATGGATGGCTGGGTAGCCCACCTCGCATTCCAATTGTCTCCACGCAACAAGACAGGTTAGATCTGCTGGATCTGGGGGAGCAACGGAGGAGGCTGAGTTGAAATGGACTCTCCCGTGGATGTGTCCTAATATGATTTTGTGTCTATGGAGACCTTGGAATGAAGCGGTGGCACTGGGGCACTGAAGGGTTCTCCTAAAGAGAGGCTTTCACATAACTCCATCGTGCAAGATTCCCATGTGTAGATGAGATGTGTTCTGATGCGTGAGTCAAGAAACAGCCATATGCTGTTATTGAAATCCAGGCCTCTGAGGAGAGATGTCTGGAAACCAAAGCAATGGATCCGATAGGTCCCTAAGGGCCTGTTCGTTCCTTTTTACTTCTGGGGACAACAGGCCACGGGTCTGAGTGCCGGTAGTTGCTCAGATGGTCGCAGATTGCCCCGTTTGTCCTGGGAAGCCACAAATATTGGGATGGCCTCAGGGACTTTGGAGGTTTATCCTCTTAGTAGGGTTGTGGCGATTGGAATGGGCAGACACATTTCCCTTGGAGAGGGCAAGCACAGTCGTCAGGTTTGGGTCCAGGGGCCTGACTCTAGGTTGTGTAGGCCAGGGCTCTTTGGACAGTTGTCTGAAAACACAAACTCGGCTTATGTTTCGGGTCATAGGTATGGCAGGACTGATCTACAGACCATGAGGAGAACTCTTCGGGATATGAAAAAAGGGCGAGTGTGAGGCTCTTGCGCAAGTTTTTGTCTCTGGATATCGTGTCACTCATGGTCTTGAAATTTCCGGGTGACTTCATGGGAAATGGACGAGTCTTACTCTCTGGGGGTTTGGCCCCGTCCAAAGAGTTTAGGGTCATTCTTTGGGATGGAAGAAGTCTGTTGTTCTGTTGTTGTTGATTTGTTTTGTTTTTCAACCTCAGGTGTCCCACCAAATGGGGGATTCCAGAGTAGAGCCCTGGGAAGGGGCGACTGGACAACAGAAATTTGGTTAAAATTTGGGGCCTAGGGACATGTCAAGCCCATTATGACATCTAATGGTCCAGCCTCTGAGAGGACGTACTAGAGGACAGGACTCACGCTGAGGGTTACAATGCGTGTATATGCCCTCGTCGCACTCAAGAATGGGCGGGGCCTCAGGGTGAATGCTGGTTTCTCCTACACTGAACGTTGGACAACATGCCAACCACAAGGTTTTTTTCCATGGGTAAGGAAGATTTCTGATTTCTGCATCACAGTGACCCGTGGGAAGTGATTGGAGATAAGATCTAGGTTCTGAAGCCTGAAAACTGAGGTAGGGAAGAGATGATGACTTAAGGCCATGGCAGGTCTGATGGGCTCAGTGTGCGGTCAGCTGTCTGGGTGTTGGTCACGAGGTCCCTACTCAGGTTGTCAGACAGTGCATTAGTGCCGAGGTTAGACTATATATTTTGGGTGCATTCGAGTGCCGTGTAGGTTCTTATCTGAAGAACTCTTCAGGATAAGAAGAATGAGCGAGTCTGAGGCGTGTGCTCAGGCTTTTGTCCCTGGAATGTGTATCAGGGATGGCCGTGGAATGTTGGGGAGGCCTCCTGGGCCATGGACGAATCTTGCTCTCTGTGGATTTGGCCCGATCCCAATTGTTTTTCGTCAATCTGTGGGATGGGAGGACTCCTTTCAGGTTTGTTACCTCAGGTGTCCCACCAAAAGAGAAATTCCAAAGCAGAGCCCTGGGCAAGAGTGAAGGGACAACCCGAACTATGGTTAAAAATTGAGGCCTAGGGGCATGGCATGCCCAATATGCTGTCTCTCCATCCAGCCACTGAGAGGCCTTACCTGAGGACTGGGCTCAGGCTGAGGGTCACAATGTGTGTTTGTGACCAATGTGGCCCGCAAGCATGGGCGGGGCCTCTTGGGCCACACTGGTTTCAACTACACTGAACCTTGGACAACATGCCAACAACAAGGTTTCTTGCCATGGGGAAAGAGATCTGATTCCTGCATCATTTTCAAACCCGGGCGGTGATTGGAGATAAGGTCTAGGTTCTGAAGTCTGAAACCGAGGTTGAGAAGAGTTGACGTCCTAAGGGCCATGACCGGTCTGATGTGCTCTGTGTGCGGCCTGCTGTCTGGGTGGGGGACCTGGCGTTCCAGGCTCAGGCTGTGTCAGAAAGTGCACTAGTGCCCAGGTCAGCCTATATATTTGGGGTACAGCCAAATGGCATGCAGGTTGATCCTCATTTGGGGTTTCTGGGGTAGCCCCAGAGTGCAATGTTTTTCTTCTGGAGGGCAGGCAGAATGCTGCATAGTAGTTCTGGATTGCAAAATTGGAGGGCTTGTGGGCCAGTAGTCTGAGAACCGAAGTCTGAGAACCCAAGCTAGGCCTAGGTTTCTGGGTGAGGATATGGCAGGCACAATCTACAGACCTGAATCGAGATCTCGTGCATCTGAAGTCAGGGCGAGGATCAGACGATCGCTCAGGTTGGACATTCTGTCCCTGATGGCCCCTTCTTGAAGGGGGCGTTGGATCACGAGGCCTTGGGTGTTTTCCCACAATGGGAGTTGTGAGAAGCTCCCAACTGCAGAGATTCTTCTTCAGGACAATTGAGACCTGTTGGTTTGCTCCAGGACAACGATTCCGAGCTGGGTTCTAAGGAGGAATGGCTGGGTTGCCCACCTCGCATTCCAATTGTCTACAAGCAACAAGACAGGTTAGATCTGCTGGATCTGGGGGAGCAACCGTGGAGGCTGAGTTGAAATGGACTCTCCCGTGGATGTGTCCTAATATGATTTTGTTTCTATGGAGACCTTGGAATGAAGCCTGGGGCCCTGAAGGGTTCTCCTAAAGAGAGGCTTCACACAGCTCCATCGTGTAAATTTCCCATGTGTAGATGAGATATGTTCTGAAGGGTGAGTCAAGAAACAGCCATATGCTGTTATTGAAATCCAGGCCTCTGAGGAGAGATGCCTGGAAGCCAAAGCAATGGATCCGATAGGTGCCTAGGGGCCTGTTCGTTCCTTTTTACCTCTGGGGACATCAGTCTATGGGTCTGAGTGCCGGTAGGTGCTCAGATGGGCCAAGATTGCCCCTGTTTGTCCTGGGAAGCCACAAATATTGGGATGTCATCAGGGACTTTGAAGGTTTATCCTATTAGTAGGGTTGTGGCCATTGGAATGGAGAAATACAATTCCCTTGGAGCGGGCAAGCACAGTCGTCAGGTTTGGCTCCAAGGTCCTGAGCCTGTAGTGTGTGTAGGCCAGGGCTCTTTGGACAGTTGTCTGAAAAGACAAACTCGGCTTATGTTTCGGGTCATAGGTATGGCAGGACTGATCTACAGACCATGAGGAGAACTCTTCGGGATATGAAAAAAGGGCGAGTGTGAGGCTCTTGCTCAAGTTTTTGGCTCTGGATATCGTGTCACTCATGGTCGTGAAATTTCCGGGTGACTTCATGGGAAATGGACGAGTCTTACTCTCTGGGGGTTTGGCCCCGTCCAAAGTGTTTGGGGTCATTCTGTGGGATGGAAGAAGTCCGTTGCTCTGTTGTTGTTGATTTGTTTTATTTTGTTTTTCAACCTCAGGTGTCCCACCAAATGAGGGATTCCAGGGTAGAGTACTGGGGAGAGGCGACCGGACAACCAGAAATCTGGTTAAAAATTGGGGCCTAGGGACATGTCAAGCCCATGATGACATCTAATGGTCCAGCCTCTGAGAGGACGTACTAGAGGACAGGACTCACGCTGAGGGTCACAATGCGTGTTTATGCCCTCGTCGAACTCAAGAATGGGCGGGGCTTCAGGGTGAATGCTGGTTTCTCCTACACTGAACTTTGGACAACATGCCAACCACAAGGTTTCCTGCCATGGGTAAGGAAGATTTCTGATTTCTACATCACAGTGACCCGTGGGAAGTGATTGGAGATAAGATCTAGGTTCTGAAGCCTGAAAAACTGAGTAGGGAAGAGATGATGACCTAAGGCCATGGCAGGTCTGATGGGTTCAGTGTGCGGTCAGCTGTCAGGATTTTGGTCACGAGGTCCGGGCTCATGTTTTCAGACAGTGCATTAGTGCCCAGGTTAGACTATATATTTTGGGTCATTCGAGTGCCGTGTAGGTTCTTATCTAAAGAACTCTTCAGGATATGAAGAATGAGCGAGTCTGAGGTGCGTGCTCAGGCTTTTGTCTCTGGATTTTGTATCAGCGATGGCTGTGGAATGTTGCGGAGGCCTCCTAAGCCATGGACGAATCTTGCTCTCTGTTGATTTGGCACGATCCCAATTGTTTTTCGTCAATCTGTGGGATGGGAGGACTCCTTTCAGGTTTGTTTCGTCAGGTGTCCCACCAAAGAGGAATTCCAAAGCAGAGCCCTGTGTAAGACTGAAGGTACAACCCGAACTATGGTTAAAAATTGGGGCCTAGGGGCATGGCAAGCCCAATATGCTGTCTCTCGATCCAGCCACTGAGAGGCCTTACCTGAGGACTGGGCTCAGGCTGAGGGTCACAATGTGTGTTTGTGACCAATGGGGACCACAAGCATGGGCGGGGCCTCCTGGGCCACACTGGTTTCAACTACACTGAACCTTGGACAACATGCCAACCACAAGGTTTCTTGCCATAGGGAAAGAGGTCTGATTTCAAATCCGGGCCTTGATTGGAGATAAGGTCTAGGTTCTGAAGCCTGAAAACCCAGGTTGAGAAGAGATGACGACCTATGGCCATGATGGGTCCGATGTGATCAGTGTGCGGCAAGCTGTCTGGGTGGGGCCAGGAGGTCCAGGCTCAGGCTGTGTCAGAAAGGGCATTAGTGCCCAGGTCAGCCTATATATTTGGGGTACAGCCGAATGGCGTGCCCCGTTGATCCTCATTTGGGGTTTCTGGGTAGCCCCAGAAGGCAATGTTTTTCTTCTGGAGGGCAGGCAGAGTGCTGCATTGTAGTTCTAGATTGACAAACTGAGGGCTTGTGGGAAAGCAGTCTGAGGACGGAAGTCTGAGAACCCAAGCTAGGCCTAGGTTTCTGGGTGAGGATATGGCAGGCACAATCTACAGACCTGAATCGAGATCTCGTGCATCTGAAGTCAGAGTGAGGATCAGACGATCGCTCAGTTTGGACATTCTGTCCCTGATGGCCCCTTCTTGAAGGGGGGGTGGATCACGAGGCCATGGGTTTTACCCACGATGGGAGTTGTGAGAAGCTCCCAACTGCAAAGATTCTTCTGCAGGACAATTGAGACCTGTTGGTTGGCTCCAGGACAACAATTCCGAGCAGAGTTCTAAGGATGGATGGCTGGGTAGCCCACCTCGCATTCCAATTGTCTCCACGCAACAAGACAGGTTAGATCTGCTGGATCTGGGGGAGCAACGGAGGAGGCTGAGTTGAAATGGACTCTCCCGTGGATGTGTCCTAATATGATTTTGTGTCTATGGAGACCTTGGAATGAAGCGGTGGCACTGGGGCCCTGAAGGGTTCTCCTAAAGAGAGGCTTTCACATAACTCCATCGTGCAAGATTCCCATGTGTAGATGAGATGTGTTCTGATGCGTGAGTCAAGAAACAGCCATATGCTGTTATTGAAATCCAGGCCTCTGAGGAGAGATGCCTGGAAACCAAAGCAATGGATCCGATAGGTCCCTAAGGGCCTGTTCGTTCCTTTTTACTTCTGGGGACAACAGTCCACGGGTCTGAGTGCCGGTAGTTGCTCAGATGGTCGCAGATTGCCCCTGTTTGTCCTGGGAAGCCACAAATATTGGGATGGCCTCAGGGACTTTGGAGGTTTATCCTCTTAGTAGGGTTGTGGCCATTGGAATGGGCAGACACATTTCCCTTGGAGAGGGCAAGCACAGTCGTCAGGTTTGGGTCCAGGGGCCTGAGCCTGTAAGTTGTGTAGGCCAGGGCTCTTTGGACAGTTGTCTGAAAACACAAACTCGGCTTATGTTTCGGGTCATAGGTATGGCAGGACTGATCTACAGACCATGAGGAGAACTCTTCGGGATATGAAAAAAGGGCGAGTGTGAGGCTCTTGCGCAAGTTTTTGTCTCTGGATATCGTGTCACTCATGGTCTTGAAATTTCCGGGTGACTTCATGGGAAATGGACGAGTCTTACTCTCTGTGGGTTTGGCCCCGTCCAAAGAGTTTAGGGTCATTCTTTGGGATGGAAGAAGTCTGTTGTTCTGTTGTTGTTGATTTGTTTTGTTTTTCAACCTCAGGTGTCCCACCAAATGGGGGATTCCAGAGTAGAGCCCTGGGAAGGGGCGACTGGACAACAGAAATTTGGTTAAAATTTGGGGCCTAGGGACATGTCAAGCCCATTATGACATCTAATGGTCCAGCCTCTGAGAGGACGTACTAGAGGACAGGACTCACGCTGAGGTTTACAATGCGTGTTTATGCCCTCGTTGTACTCAAGAATGGGCCGGGCCTCAGGGTGAATGCTGGTTTCTCCTACACTGAACGTTGGACAACATGCCAACCACAAGGTTTTTTTCCATGGGTAAGGAAATTTTCTGATTTCTGCATCACAGTGACCCGTGGGAAGTGATTGGAGATAAGATCTAGGTTCTGAAGCCTGAAAACTGAGGTAGGGAAGAGATGATGACTTAAGGCCATGGCAGGTCTGATGGGCTCAGTGTGCGGTCAGCTGTCTGGGTGTTGGTCACGAGGTCCCTACTCAGGTTGTCAGACAGTGCATTAGTGCCCAGGTTAGACTATATATTTTGGGTGCATTCGAGTGCCGTGTAGGTTCTTATCTGAAGAACTCTTCAGGATAAGAAGAATGAGCGAGTCTGAGGCGTGTGCTCAGGCTTTTGTCCCTGGAATGTGTATCAGGGATGGCCGTGGAATGTTGGGGAGGCCTCATGGGCCATGGACGAATCTTGCTCTCTGTGGATTTGGCCCGATCCCAATTGTTTTTCGTCAATCTGTGGGATGGGAGGACTCCTTTCAGGTTTGTTACCTCAGGTGTCCCACCAAAAGAGGAATTCCAAAGCAGAGCCCTGGGCAAGAGTGAAGGGACAACCCGAACTATGGTTAAAAATTGAGGCCTAGGGGCATGGCATGCCCAATATGCTGTCTCTCCATCCAGCCACTGAGAGGCCTTACCTGAGGACTGGGCTCAGGCTGAGGGTCACAATGTGTGTTTGTGACCAATGTGGCCCGCAAGCATGGGTGGGGCCTCTTGGGCCACACTGGTTTCAACTACACTGAACCTTGGACAACATGCCAACAACAAGGTTTCTTGCCATGGGGAAAGAGATCTGATTCCTGCATCATTTTCAAACCCGGGCGGTGATTGGAGATAAGGTCTAGGTTCTGAAGTCTGAAACCGAGGTTGAGAAGAGTTGACGACCTAAGGCCATGACCGGTCTGATGTGCTCTGTGTGCGGCCTGCTGTCTGGGTGGGACCTGGCGTTCCAGGCTCAGGCTGTGTCAGAAAGTGCACTAGTGCCCAGGTCAGCCTATATATTTGGGGTACAGCCAAATGGCATGCAGGTTGATCCTCATTTGGGGTTTCTGGGTAGCCCCAGAGTGCAATGTTTTTCTTCTGGAGGGCAGGCAGAATGCTGCATAGTAGTTCTGGATTGCAAAATTGGAGGGCTTGTGGGCCAGTAGTCTGAGAACCGAAGTCTGAGAACCCAAGCTAGGCCTAGGTTTCTGGGTGAGGATATGGCAGGCACAATCTACAGACCTGAATCGAGATCTCGTGCATCTGAAGTCAGGGCGAGGATCAGACGATCGCTCAGGTTGGACATTCTGTCCCTGATGGCCCCTTCTTGAAGGGGGCGTTGGATCACGAGGCCTTGGGTGTTTTCCCACAATGGGAGTTGTGAGAAGCTCCCAACTGCAAAGATTCTTCTTCAGGACAATTGAGACCTGTTGGTTTGCTCCAGGACAACGATTCCGAGCTGGGTTCTAAGGAGGAATGGCTGGGTTGCCCACCTCGCATTCCAATTGTCTACAAGCAACAAGACAGGTTAGATCTGCTGGATCTGGGGGAGCAACCGTGGAGGCTGAGTTGAAATGGACTCTCCCGTGGATGTGTCCTAATATGATTTTGTTTCTATGGAGACCTTGGAATGAAGCCTGGGGCCCTGAAGGGTTCTCCTAAAGAGAGGCTTTCACACAGCTCCATTGTGCAAATTTCCCATGTGTAGATGAGATATGTTCTGAAGGGTGAGTCAAGAAACAGCCATATGCTGTTATTGAAATCCAGGCCTCTGAGGAGTGTTGTCTGGAAAACAAATCAATGGATCCGATAGGTGCCTAGGGGCCTCTTCATTCCTTTTTACGTCTGGGGACATCATTCTACCGGTCTGAGTGCCGGTAGGTGCTCAGATGGGCCCAGATTGCCCCTGTTTGTCCTAGGAAGACACAAATATTGGGATGGCCCAAGGACTTTGGATGTTTATACTCTTAGAAGGGTTGTGGGCATTGGAGTGGGCACATACAATTCCCTTGGAGAGGGCAAGCACAGTCGTCAGGTTTGGCTCCAGGGTCCTGAGCCTGTAGGGTGTGTAGGCCAGGGCTGTTTGGACAGTTGTCTGAAAACACAAACTCGGATTATGTTTCGGGTCATAGGTATGTCAGGACTGATCTAAAGACCATGAGGAGAACTCTTCGGGATATGAAAAAAGGGCGCGTGTGAGGCTCTTGCGCAAGTTTTTGTCTCTGGATATCGTGTCACTCATGGTCTTGAAATTTCCGGGTGACTTCATGGGAAATGGACGAGTCTTACTCTCTGTGGGTTTGGCCCCGTCCAAAGATTTTAGGGTCATTCTTTGGGATGGAAGAAGTCTGTTGTTCTGTTGTTGTTGATTTGTTTTGTTTTTCAACCTCAGGTGTCCCACCAAATGGGGGATTCCAGAGTAGAGCCCTGGGAAGGGGCGACTGGACAACAGAAATTTGGTTAAAATTTGGGGCCTAGGGACATGTCAAGCCCATTATGACATCTAATGGTCCAGCCTCTGAGAGGACGTACTAGAGGACAGGACTCACGCTGAGGGTTACAATGCGTGTATATGCCCTCGTCGCACTCAAGAATGGGCGGGGCCTCAGGATGACTGCTGGTTTCCCCTACACTGAACGTTGGACAACATGCCAACCACAAGGTTTCTTGCCATGGGTAAGGAAGAGTTCTGATTTCTGCATCACAGTCACCCCTGGGCAGTGATTGGAGATAAGGTCTAGGTTCTGAAGCATGAAAACTGAGGTAGGGAAGAGATGATGACCTAAGGCCATGGCGGGTCTGAAGTGGTCAGTGTGCGGTCAGCTGTCTGGGTGTTAGTCACGAGGTCCGGGCTCATGTTGTCAGAAAGTGCATTAGTGCCCAGGTTAGTCTATATATTTTGGGTGCATTTGAGTGCCGACTAGGTTCTTATCTGAAGAACTCTTCAGGATATGAAGAATGAGCGAGTCAGAGGTGCGTGCTCAGGCTTTTGTCTCTGGATTTTGTATCAGCGATGGCCGTGGAATGTTGGGGAGGCCTCATGGGCCATGGATGAATCTTGCTCTCTGTGGATTTGGCCAGATCCCAATTGTTTTTCGTCAATCTGTGGGATGGGAGGACTCCTTTCAGGTTTGTTACCTCAGGTGTCCCACCAAAAGAGGAATTCCAAAGCAGAGCCCTGGGGAAGAGTGAACGGACAACCCGAACTATGGTTAAAAATTGGGGCTTAGGGGCATGGCAAGCCCAATATGCTGTCTCTCCATCCAGCCACTGAGATTCCTTACCTGAGGTTGGGCTCAGGCTGAGGGTCACATTGTGTGTTTGTGACCAATGTGGCCCGCAAGCATGGACTGGGCCTCATGGGCCACACGGGTTTCAACTACACTGAACCTGGGTCAACATGTCAGTCACAAGGTTTCTTGCCATGGGGAAAGAGTTCTGATTTCTGCATCATTTTAAACCCTGGCCGTGATTGGAGATAAGGTCTAGGATCTGTAGCCGGAAAACCGAGGTTGAGAAGAGATAACGACCTAAGGCCATGACGGGTCCATTGTGCTCAGTGTGCGGCCAGCTGCTGGGTGCGGCCGAGACGTCCAGGTTTAGGCTGTGCCAGAAAGGGCTTTAGTGCCGAGATCAGGCTATATATTGGGGTTCAGCCGAATGGCGTGCAGGTTGATCCTCATTTGGGTTTTCTGGGTAGCCCCAGAGGGCAATTTTTTTCTTCTGGAGGGCAGGCAGAGTGCTGCATTGTAGTTCTGGATTGCCAAACTGGAGGATTTGTGGTTCAGTAGAATGAGGACGGAAGTCTGAGAAGCCAAGCTAGGCCTAGGTTTCTGGGTGAGGATATGGCAGGCACAATCTACAGACCTGAATCGAGATCTCGTGCATCTGAAGTCAGGGCGAGGATCAGACGATCTCTCAGGTTGGACATTCTGTCCCTGATGGCCCCTTTTTGAAGGGGGGAGTAGATCACGAGGCCATGTTGCTTTTCCCACGATGGGAGTTGTGAGAATCTCCCAACTGCAAAGATTCTTCTGAAACAATTGAGACCTTTTGGTTGGCTCCAGGACAACGATTCCAAGCAGGGTTCTAAGGATGGATGGCTGGGTAGACCACCTCACTTTCCAATTGTCTCCAAGCAACTAGACAGGTTAGATCTGCTGGATCTGGGGGAGCAACCGAGGAGGCTGAGTTGAAATAGACTCTCCCGTGGATGTGTCCTAATATGATTTTGTGTCTATGGAGACCATGGAATGACGCGGTGGCACTGGGGCCCTGAAGGGATCTCCTAAAGAGAGGCTTTCACACAGCTCCATCATGCTCGTTTCCCATGTGTAGATGAGATTTGTGCTGATGGGTGAGTCAAGAAACGGCCATATGCTGTTATTGAAATCCAGGCCTCTGAGGAGAGATGCCTGGAAACCAAAGCAATGGATCCGATAGGTGCCTAGTGGCCTGTTCGTTCCTTTTTACCTCTGGGGACATCAGTCTACGGTTCTGAGTGCCGGTAGGTGCTCAGATGGGCCCAGATTGCCCCTGTTTGTCCTGGGAAGCCACAAAAATTGGGATGGCCTCAGGCACTTTGGAAGTTTATCCTATTAGTAGGGTTGTGGCCATTGGAATGGGCACATACGATTCCCTTGTAGAGGGCAAGCAAAGGCGTCAGGTTTGGCTCCTCTGGCCTGAGCCTGTAGGGTGTGTAGGCCAGGGCTGTTTGGACAGTTGTCTGAAACCACAAACTCGGCTTATGTTTCGGGTCATAGGTATGGCAGGACTGATCTACAGACCATGAGGAGAACTCTTCTAGATATGAAAAAAAGGGCGAGTGTGAGGCTCTTGCTCATGTTTTTGTCTCTGGATATCGTGTCACTAATGGTCGTCAAATTCCCGGGTGACTTCATGGGAAATGGACGAGTCTTACTCTGGGGGTTTGGCCCCGTCCACGGAGTTTGGGGTCACTCTGTGGGATGGAAGAAGTCCAGTTTTTTTTTTTGTTGTTGTTGATTTGTTTTGTTTTGTTTTTCAAACCCCACCAAATGAGAGATTCTAGAGTAGAGCCCTGTGGAGTTGTGACTGGACAACCAGATATCTGGTAAAAATTGGGGCCTAGGGACATGTCAAGCCCATTATGACATCTAATGTTCCAGCCACTGAGAGGATTTACCAGGGGTCAGGAATCACGCTGAGGGTGTCCTACACTGAACGTAGGACAACATGGCAACCACAAGGTTTCTTTCCTTAGGTAAGCAGGAGTTCTGATTTCTGCATCACAGTCACCCCTGAGCAGTGATTGGAGATAAGTCTAGGTTCTGAAGCCTGAAAACTGAGGTAGAGCAGAGATGATGACCTATGGCTATGGCGGGTCTGATGTGCTCAGTGTGTGGTCAGCTGTCTGGGTGTTGCTCAGGAGGTCCCGCTCAGGTTGTGTCAGACAGTGCATTACTGCCCAGGTTATACTATATAATTTGGGTACATTCGAGTGCCGTGTAGGTTTATTCACATTTAATGTGCCCGGGCAGCTCATTAGGCAATATATTTTTTTCTAGAGTGCAGGAAGAGTGCTGCAATGATGGTCCGGAATTGCCAAACTTGTAGGCTTCGGGGCCAGGAGTGTGAGGATGGAAGTCTGAGAACACAAGGTAGACTTGGGTTTCAGGGCGAGGGCACGGCATGTACCCCCTGAAGATCTGAAGCAATATCTCATGCATCTGAAGTCAGAGCGAGGATCAGACGTTGGCTCAGCTTGGATTTTCTGTTCATGACGGCCCCTTCATGAAGGGAGCGGATTCTCGAGAGCGTGGGGGTTTTCCCACGTTGGGAGTGGTGGGATGCCCCCTCCTAGGATTCCTTCTGCGGGACAATTGAGACCTGTTGGACAGCTCCAGGACATCCCATATGGATGAGTCCAGACCAACGTTCGAGGATGGATGCCTGGGAAGCCCGCCTCACATTCCAATTGTCTCCTAACGACAAGACAGTTTAGATCTGATGGCTCTGCGGGAGCAACCGGGGTGGCTGAGTTGAAATGGACTTTCCTGAGGATGGGTCTAATGTGTGTTTGTGTCCATGAGGGCCTTGGAATGGGGAGGTGGCACCGGGACCCTGAAGTATTCTCCTCAGCTTCTGACACAGCTCCCATGCACAAGTTTCCTTGTGGAGACGAGGTTTGTTCTGATGGGTGCCTCAGGAAAACCCCAATGCTGGTATTGGAATCCAGGGTTTTGAGGAGACATGCCTGTAAACCAAAGCAATGGATCCAATTTGGGCCTAGGGTCCTGTCTGGTTCAATCTTCTTCTCTGGGGACATCCATCTAGGGTATGAGTGGAGGTAGATGCTCAGCTGGTGACAGACTGACCATTTTTTCCCCGGGCGACCTATACTATTGGGATGACCTCAGAGTCTTTGGATGGTTCTCCTAATTTGTACGATTTTGGACAATGGAATGGGCAGAATTCCCATGGATTGGGTAGGCACAGTCCTAATGTGTGTCTCCAGGGTCCCCAGCCTGTATGGTGTGTGGCCCAGGACTTTGAGGACAGAAGTCTGAAAACACAAACTCAGATTATGTTTGGGGACGTAGGTATGGCAGGCCCGATCTACAAACCATGAGAACACATCTTCAGGATATGAAGATAGTGCGAGTCTGAGGCACTTGCTCAGGCTTTTATCTCTGGATATTGTATCATCAATGGCCGTGGAATGTCGAGGAGGCCTCATGGGCCATAGACGAATCTTGCTCTCTGTGGATTTGGCCCGATCCAATTGTTTTTCGTCAATCTGTGTGATGGAGGACTCCTTTCAGGGTTGTTACATCAGGTGTCCCATCAAAAGAGGAATTCCAAAGCAGAGCCCTGGGGAAGAGTGAAGGGACAACACGAACTATGGTTAAAAATTGGGGCCTAGGGCCATGGCAAGCCCAATATGCTGTCTCTTCATCCAGCCACTGAGAGGCCTTACCTGAGGACTGGGCTAAGGCTGAGGGTCACAATGTCTGTTTGCTACCTATCTGGACCACGAGCAATGGCGGGGCCTCAAGGGACACACTGGTTTCCACTACACTGAACGTTGGACAACAAGCCAACCACAAGTTTTCCTGCCATCGGGAAGGAGTTCTGATTTCTGCACCATTTTCAAACCTGGGCAGTGATTGGAGTTAAGGTCTAGGTTCTGAAGCTTGAAAACTGAGGTTGGGAAGGGATAACGACCTAAGGCCATGGGGGGTCTGAAGTTTTCAGTTTGTAGCCAGCTGTCTGGTTTGGCCTAGGAGGTCCAGGCTCAGGCTGTGTCAGAAAGGGCATTATTGCCCAGGTCATCCTATATATTTTGGGTATAGCCAAGTGTCGTGCAGGTTGATCTTCATTAGGGGTTTCTGGTTAGCCACAGAGGGCAATGTATTTCTCCTGCAGGGCAGGTAGAGTGCTGAATTGTAGTTCTGGATTGCCAAACTGGAGGGCTTGTGAGCCAGTAGTCTGTGGACAGAAGTCTGAGGACACAAGCAAGGCTTAGGTTTCTGGGTGAGGACATGGCAGGCACAATCTACAGACCTGAACCGAGATCTCGTGCATCTGAAGTCAGGGTGAGGATCAGACGATTGCTCAGGTTGGACCTTATGTCCCTGATGGCCCCTTTATGAAGGGGGGGGGATCATGTGGCCATGGGGGTTCTCTCACGATGGGAGTTCTGAGAAGCTCCCAACTGCAAAGATTTTCTGCAGGACAATTGAGACCTGTTGGTTGGCTCCAGGCCAACGATTCCGAGCAGGGTTTTAAGGATGGATGGCGGGGTAGGACACCTCACATTCCAATTGTCTCCTAGCAACAAGACAAGTTAGATCTGCTGGATCTCGCGGAGCAACCGAATACGCTCAGTTGAAATAGACTCTCCTGTTGATGGGTCCTAATGTGCTTTTGTGTCTATGGAGACCTTGTAATGGGGCAGTGGCACACAGGCCCTGAAGGATTCTCCTAACTGGAGGTTTTGATACATCTTCAAAGGATAATTTTCCCATGTGGAGAGGAGATTTGTTCTGATTGCTGCCTCATGAAGTCCCCATATGCTAATATTGGAAACCAGGCCTCTGAGGAGAGATACCTGTAAGCGAAAGCAATGAATCTGATTCAGGCCTAGGGGCCTGTCTGATTCAATCTTCTTCTCTGGGGACATCCATCTACGCTGAGTAGAGGTAGATGCTCAGCTGGTTTCAGATGACCCTTGTTTGTCCTGGGCGGCCTACATTATTGGGATGTCCTTGGGGACTCTGGAGGTTTTTCCTAATTTGTACGGTTGTGGACAATGGAATGGGCAGAATTCCCGTGGTATGGACAGGCACAGTCCTGATGTGTGGCTCCAGGCGCCCCAGCCTGAAGGGTCTGTGGGCCAGGAATGTGGGGACAGAAGTCTGAAAACACAAACTCGGCTTAGGTTTGGGAAGTAGGTATGGCAGGCCCGATCCACAGACCGTGAGGAGAACTCTTCGGGATACGACAAAAGAGCGAGTGTGAGGCGCTTGCTCAGACTTTTGTCTCTGGATTTGTTGTCAACGATGGCTGTGGAATCTTGGGGAGGCCTCATGGGCCATGGACGAGACTTCCTCTCTGTGAATTTGGTCCAATCCCAATTGTTTGGGGTCAATCTGAAGGATGGGAGGAGTCCTTTTAGTTTTGTTACCTTAGGTGTCCCACCAAAAGAGGGATTCCAAAGCAGAGCTCTGGGGAGGGATGAATGGACAACCCGAACAATCCAATTGGGGTGAGGTCGAGAACCGAGCAGGTTGATCCTCATTTGGGGTTTATGGAGATCCCCATAGAGCAAAGTTTTTCTTCTGGAGGGCCAGCATAGGGCTGCATTTTGGTTCCAGAATTCCAAGTCTTGAGGACATGTTTGTCAGAAGTGTGAGGAAGGAAGTCTGAAAACACAAGGTAGCACGAGGTTTGGGCCCACTGTGCAGAGGCTGAATCGAGATCTCCTGCATCTGAGGTCAGGGCGAGTATCAGATGTTGCCTCAAGCTGGAGTTTGTGTCCATGACGGCCCCTTCCTGAAGGGGGTGGGGGCGTCATGAGGCCAGGGAGGTTTCCCTACGCTGGGAGTTGTGAGCTGCTCCAAACTTCAAAGTTTCCTTCTTCAGGACTGTCGAGTACTATTGGATGGTTCCAGGATGCCCCATACAGAAAGACTCGAGAGCAGGGGCCTAAGCATGGATGCCGAGAAACGCCAACTCACCTTCCCATTGCCTGGTCGAGACAAGGCACGCTCAATCTGCGGGCTCTTGGGTGAGCTACCCAGAAGGCTGAGTTTAAATGGACATTCCTGAGGATGAGTCATAATGTGGGTTGGTGGCCATGGAGACCTTGGAATGTGGCAGTAGCTAAGGGACTCTGCAGGATTCTCCAACCCGAAGGGTTTGACACAACTCCAACAAGGAAGCTTTCCATGCGGAGATGAGAGGTGTTCTGTCTGGTGCCTCAGGATAGCCCCATATGCTGGTCTTCGAACCCAGGCCTCTGAGGAGTGATACCTGGACACCAAAGCAAGAGTTCATAATAGGGCCTAGGGGCCTGTCTGGTTCAATCTTCTGTCTCTGCGGATATCAGTCTGTGTGTCTGCATGGAGGTAGTAGTTGCTCAGCTGGTGTCATAATGCCCCTGTTTGTCCGGTGCGGCTTGCGGTAGTGGGATGTCCTTGGGGACCTTGAGGTTTCTACTATTTTGTAGAGTTGTGGCCAATGGAACGGGCAGTTTCTTAGGAGAGAGCAGGCACAGTTCTGTGGTGTGGCTCCAGAGACCCCAGCCTGGAGGCGGTGTGGGCCACGGCTGTGCAGACAGACATCCAAAAACCCAAACTCAGCTCAGGTTTGGGGCCGAGGTTATGGCAGGCCTGATCTACAGTCCGTGAGGGGAGCTCCTCTGGATATGAAAGAAGGGTGAGAGGGAGGCAGTCGCTCAGTCTTTTGTCTCTGGTATTTTTTTGTCCACAATGGCCGTTTAATGTAGGAGTTGCCTCATGGGTCGTAGAAGTCTCCCTCTCTGGTAGTTTGTCCAGCCCCCAAGAGTTTGGGGTCATTCTGTGGGAAGGGAAGAGTCCTGTTTTCTGCTTCATGTGTCCCCCCAGTAGAGGGATTCTGGAGCATAGCAGTGGGTACTGACAACTGGAATACTCACTCTCTGGTTAAGCCTGGGGGCCTATGGATATGACAAGCCCCATATGCAGGATCTTGGTCCAGCCACTGAGAGGCGTTACTTTAATACGGGACTCACTCTACAGGTCACAATGCATGTCTGTGCCCTAGGCGGCCCTCAAGCACTGGCGTGGCCTTTCCGACAATGCAGGTTTACCCACATTGAACGTTGGACAACATGCCAACCACAAGGTTTCTGGCCATGGGGAAGGAGGAATTCTAATTTCTGCATCACGTTCACCCCTGGGCAGTGATTGGAGATAAGGTCTAGGTTCTGAAGCCTGAAAACCGAGGTTGGGAAGAGATGACGAACTACAGCCATAGCGGGTCCCTTGTGTCCAGGTTGGAGCCAGCTGTCTAGGTGTCGTTTGGGATGTCTTGTCTCAGGCTGTGCCAGACAGGGCATTACTATTCAGGGTAGGCTGTATAATTGCTTTAGAGTCGAGGGGAATGCATTCGATAATCATTTGGGGTTTCTTATTAGCAGCATAGGGCAAAGTTCTTCTTCTGGAGGGCAGGCAGAGTGCTGCATTGTGGCTTCGGAATTCCCAAACTGGAGGGCTTGTGGGCCAGGAGAGTGAGGACAGAAGTCTGAGAACACAAGCTAGGCTTAAGTTTCGGGGAATGGACATGGCAGGCACACTCTGCAGAGCTGAATTGAGATATCATGAGTCTGAAGTCAGCTCGAGGATCAGACTTTGGCTCAGGTTGTAGCTTCTGTCCATGTAGGCCCCTTCATGAAGGGGGGGGCATTATGAGGCCATGGGGATTTTCCCACTATTAGAGTTGTGAGATGCTCCAAACCGCAAGGATTCCTTTCTGTGGGACAATTAAGATTTGTTGGATGGCTCCAGGACGTCTCTTAAGGTATTTTTCCAGAACAGGGTTCTAAGTATGGATGCCTGGGCAGACAGCCTCAATTCCAATTGTCTCCTAGCAACAAGAAACGTTTGATCTGCTGGCTTGGGGTAGCATCAGAGGGGGCTGAGTTGAAATGGACTTTCCTGAGGATGGTCTTAAATGAGTTGAAATGGACTTTCCTGAGGATGGTCTTAATGTTGGTTTGAATCCATTGAGACCTTGGTATGGGGCAGTGGTACCAGGGCCCTGAAGGATTCTTCTAACCAGAGGTTATAACAAAGCTCCAATGAGCAGGTTTTCCGTGGGGAGACGAGATTTGTTCTCATTGGTGCCTCAGGAAACCCATTTGCTGGTATTGGAAATGAGGCCTCTGAGGAGAGAAGCCTGGAAACCAAAGCAATGGATCTGATTAGGGCCTAGGGGCCTGTCCGGTTCAATATTCTTCTCTGGGGACATCTTTTGTCTGAGTGGAGGTAGTTGCTCAGCTGGTTTGAGATCACACCTGTTTGTCCTGGGCGGCCTACACTATTGGGATGGCCTCGGTAACTTTGGAGGTTTTTCCTAATTTGCAAGGTTGTGGCCAATGGAATGGGAAGAATTCTCTTGAAAGGGAAGCACAGTCCTGAGGTGTGGCTCCAGGGACCCAAGCGTGGAGCGTGTGTGGTCCAGGGCTATTTGGACAAAAGTCTGAAAACACAAACTCCACGTAGGTTTGGGTCTGTAGGTATGGCCGGCCCGATATATAGACCATGAGGATAACTCCTCGGGGTATGAACAAAGGGCGAAAGTGAGGTGCTTGCTCATACTTATTTTTTTCTGGATATGTGTCACCGATTGCCATGGAATGTCCGGGTGTCCTCATGGGCCAACGATGAGGCTCCCTTTCTGGGGATTTGTCCCAATCCCAAGAGTTTGGGGTCATTCTGTGGGAAGGGAGGAGGCCTTTCTGTTTTTTTTTTTACCTCAGGTGGACCACCAAAAGAGGGATTCCACAGCAGAGTCCTGGGGAGGGGCGACTGGACAACCAGACCTCTGGTTAACATTGGGACCTAAGAACATGGCAAGCCCCATATGTGGGCTCTTGGTCCAGACCCTGAGAGGCATTCCTTGAGCATAGGGCTCACATTGGGTTTCACAATGTGTTTTTGTGCCCAAGGAGCCCCTCAAGTCAGGGCGTGGCCTAATGTACCATGCTGGTTTCTCCTACACTGAACGTTGCACAATATGGCAACCACAAGTTTTCTGGCCATGGGGAAGAAGGAGTTCTAATTTCTGCAACACTTTCACTCCTGGACTCTGATTGGATTTAAGGTCTAGGTTCTGAAGCCTGAAAACTGAGTTTGGGAAGAGATGAAGACCTAAGGCCAAGGTGTGTCTGATGTGCTCAGTGTTTGGCCAGCTGTTGAGTGTGGGTTGGGAGGTGCAGGCTCAGGCTGTGGCAGACAGGGAATTAGTGCCCAGGCTAGACTGTATCATTGGGGTGCAGTCGAGTTTCGTGCAGGTTGGTACTCATTTGTGGATACTGGGTAGCCCCAGAGGGCAACGTTTTTCTTCTGGAAGGAAGACACAGTGCCACATAGTGGCTCCAGAATTCCCAAACTGGAAGGCTTGTTGGCCAGGAGTGTGAGGAAAAAATTCTGAGAACACAAGCCAGACTTAGATTTCAGGGTGAGGGGACGGCAGGAACCCTCTGCAGAGATGATACGAGATCTGGTGTACCTGAAGACAGAGCTAGGATCAGACGTTGGCTCAGGTTGGAGTTTCTGTCCATGACGGGCCCTTCATGAAGGGGAGGGTGTCACGAGGCCATGGAGGTTTTCCGACGATGGGAATTGTGAGATGCTCCAAACCGCAATGATTCCTTCCGTGAGACAGTCGAGACCTGCTGGATGGCTCCAGAACATCCCATAAGGAAGTTATCCAGAGCAGGGTTCTAAGGATGGATGCCTGGGCAGCCTGCCTCCCATTCCAGGTGTCTCATAGCGCCAAGGCAAGTTCGATCTGCTGGATCTAGGGGAGTAACCGAGGCGGGTGTGTTGAAATGGGTGAGTTGAGTATGGGTCATAATGTGTATTTGTGTCCATGGAGACCTTGGAATGGGGTGCTTGATCCGGGGCCTTGAGGGATGTTCATAACCGGAGGTTTAGATGGAGCTCTAAAAAGTACGTTTCCTATGTAGAGAAGAGAATTGTTTTGATGAGTGCCTAAGGAATCTCCCATATGCTGGTATTGGAAACCAGGCCTCTGAGGAGAGATGCCTGGAAACAAAAGCAATGGATATGATTAGGGCCTAGGTGCCTGTCCCGCTCAATCTCTTTCCTGGGGATACGTGTCTATGGATCTGATGGGAGGTAGTTGCTCGGCTTGTGTCAGATCGCCCCTGTTTGTCCTGGGCAGCCTATAATATTGGGAATGGCCTCGGGATTTTGGAGTTTCTCCTAATCTATAGGGTTGTGGCCAATGGAATGGGCAGAAATCCCCTGGAGAGGGCAGGCACAGTTCTGAGTTTGGCTCTAGGGGCCCAGCCTTGAGGGTGTGTGGGCCAGGCCTGTGGGGACAGAAGTCTGAAAACACAAATTCCGCTTAGGATTGGGGACATCGGTATGGCACGCCCAATCTACAGACCGTGATAACACTTCGGGATATGAAAAAGGGTGAGTTTGAGGTGCTTGCTCAGGTTTTGTCTCTGGATTTGTGTCAACAATGTGGGTCGAATGCTGGCGTGGCCTCATGGGTTGTGGACGGCTTTCTTTCTCTGAGGATTTGACCCAATCCGAAGAGTTTGGGTACATTCTGTGGAATGGGAGGAGTCCTTTCTGTTTTTTATTTTATTTTATGTACCTCATGTGTGCCAATAAAAGAGGGATTCCAGAGCAGAGTCCTTGGGAGGGACAACTGGATAACCCCACCTCTGTTTATGTTTGGGTGCCTAGGGGCATGGCAAGTCCAATATGTGGGCTCTTAATTCAGACACTGAGAGGTCTTCCTTGAGGACAGGGCTCATGCTGAGGGTCACAATGCCTATTTGTGCCCAACAAGGCCCTCAAGCATGGGAAGGGCCTCATGGGCCACGCTGGATTCTCCTACACTGAACGTTGGAGAATATGCCAACCACAAGGTTTCCGGCCATGGCGAAGGAAGAGTTGTGATTTCTGCATCACGTTCACCCCTGGACAGTGATTGGAGTTTAGGTCTCGGTTCTGAACCCCAAAAACCGAGGTTGGGAAGAGATGAAGACCTAAGGACCTGATGGGTACAATGAGCTCAGTGTGTGGCTAGCTCTTGAGCATAGGTCTGGAGGTGTGGGCTCATGCTGTGTCAGACAGGGCATTAGACAGGGTAGACTGTATATTTGGGGTGCAGTCGAGTGGCGTACAGTTGATCCTCATTCGGGTTTCTAGGTAGCTCCATAAGGCAACGTTTTTCTTCTGGAGGGCAGGCAGAATGCTGCATTGTGGCCCCAGTATTGCCAAACTGTAGGGCTTTTGGGCCAGGGGTGTGAGGACGGTAGTCTGAGAACACAAGCTAGGCTTAGTTTTTGAGGTGAGGGCACAGAAGGCACACTCTGCAGAGCTGAATCAAGATCTCATGCACCTGAAGCCAGGGCGAATATCAGACGTTTGCTCAGGTTGGAGTTTCTGTCCATGATGGCCCCTTTATAAAGTGGAGCGTCTCAAGAGGCCATGAAGATTTTCCCACAATGGGAGTTGTGTGATGCACCAGATTGCAAATATTCCTTCTGTGGGACACTTGAGACCTGTTGGATGGCTCTAGGATGTCCCATATGGAACGACTCCAGAGTAGGGTTCTAAGGATGGATGCCTGGGCAGCCCGCCTCCCATTCTAGTTGTCTCCTAGCAACAAGGCAGGTTTGATCTGCAGGCCCTGGGGGAGAAACCAAGGGGGATGTGTTGAAATGGACTCTACCGAGGATAGATCATAATGTGGGTTTAAGTCCATGGAGACCTTGGAATGGGGCGCTTGATCCGGGGCCCTGAATGATTCTCCTAAACAGAGGTTTTTATAGACCTCCAAAGAGTACATTTCTTATGTGGAGAAGAGATTTTTCTATGAGTGCCTCAGTAATCCCCCATATGCTGGGATTGGTAACCAGGCCTCTGAGGAGAGATGCCTGGAAACAAAAGCAATGGATCTGATTAGGGCCTAAGTGCCTGTCAAGTTCAATCTTATTCTATCGGGATATCTGTCTCTGGGTCTGAGTGGAGGTAGTTTCCTAACTTGTGAAAGATCATCCCTGTTTGTCCTGGGCAGCCAACACTATTGGGATGGCCTCGGGGAGTTTGGAGGATTTTCCTAATCTATAGGGTTGTGACCAATGGAAATGGCAGAATTCCCTTGGAGAGGGAAGCCACAGTCCTCAGGTGTGGCTCCAGGGGCCCCAGCTTGGATGGGGTGTGGGCCAGGACTGTGGGGACAGATGTCTGAAAACACAAACTCAGCTTAGGTTTGGGGATGTAGTATGAAGGCTCAATCTACAGACCATGAGAATTTTACGGGCTATGAACAAAGGGCGAGTCTGTGGCGTTTGCTCAGGCTCTTGTCTCCGGATTTTGTGGCTACGGTGGCCATGGAATGTCGGGGTGCCCTCAAGGGCCATGGAAAATTCTTTCTCTGGTGATTTGTCCTGATCCCAAGTGGTTGGGATCATTCTGTGGATGGGAAGAGTCCTTTCTGTATTTTTTTTTTTTTTTACGTCATGTGTCCCACCAAAGAGGGATTCCAGAGCAGAGCCCTGAGTAGGGGTGACTAGACATCTCTAACTCTGGTTGAGATTGGGGGACTAGGGGCTTGGCAAGCCCCATATGTGGGCTGTTGTTCCAGTCACTAAGAGGCTTTACATGGGGATAGGGCTAACGCTGAGGGTCACAATGTGTGTTTGTGCAAATTGTAGCCCTCAGGGATAGGTGGGGCCTCATAGTCCATGCTGCTTTCTCGTATAATGAACGTTGGACAACATGCCAACCACAAGGTTTCTTGCCATGGCGAAGGAGAAGTTCTGATTCTTGTATCACGTTCACTCCTGAGCAGTGAGTGGAGATAAGGTCTAGGTTCTGAAGGTGAAAACTGAGGTTGGGTAGAGATGATGGCCGAAAGCCATTGTGGGTTTGATATGCTCAGTGTCCGGCCAGCTGTCTGGGTGTTGGCCTGGAGGTCTGTCTTCAGGCTGTGTCAGACAGGGCTTTAGTGCACAGGCTAGATTGTATAATTGGGGTATGGTCGAGTGGCATGCAGGTTGTTACTCATTTGGCGTTTCTGGTTAGCCCGATAGGGGAACATTTTTCTTCTGGAGGGCAGGCAGAGTGCTGCATTGTGTCTCCAGAATTGCCAAACTGGAGGGGTGTGGCCAGGATTGTGAAGACGGAAGTCTGAGAACACTAGTTAGGCTTAGGTTTCGGGGCGAGGGCACAGCAGGCACACTCTCAAGTGCCTAATCGAGATCTCGTGCTACTGAATTCAGGGCGAGGATCAGATTTTGGCTTAGGATGGAGTTTCTGTCCATGATGGCCCATTTATGAAGGTGTGGGGCATCATGAGAAAATGGAGGTTTTCTCACAGTGGGATTGTGTGATGCTTCAAACCACAAGGATTCATTCTGCGAGACAGTCAAGACAGGTTGGTTGGATTCAAGACGTCCCATAATGAAATTCTCCAGAGCAGGGTTCTAAGGATGGATGCCTGGGCAGCCCACCTCGCATTCCAACTGTCTCCTAGTGACAAGGCATGTTTGATCTGCTGGCTCTGGGTGAGCAGCCGAGGGGGCTGATTTGAAATGGACTCTCCTGAGCATGGATCATAATGTAAGTTTGTGTCCTTGGAGACCTTGGAATTGGGCCATGGTGCCAGCGCCCTGAAGGATCCTCCTAACCTGAGGTATTGATACAGCTCCAAAGAGCAAGTTTCTCATGTGGAGATGAGATCTGTTCTGATTGTTTCCTTAGGAAACGCCCATATTCTGATATTGGAAACCAGGCCTCTGTAGAGAGATACATAGAAACCAAAGCAATGGATCAGAAGTTGGCTCAGGTTGGAGTTTCTGTCCATGATGGCCCCTTTATAAAGGGGAGCATCTCATGAGGCCATGTAGGTTTTCCCACGATAGGAGTTGTGCGATGCTCCAATCTGCAAGGATTCCTTCTGCGGGACAGCCAAGAACTGTTGGAAGGCTCCCAGGACATCCCATATGGAACGGCGCCAGAGCAGGATTCCAACGATTGATGCCTAGAGAGTCTGCTTTGCATTCCAGTTGTCTCCTAGCGACAATGCAGGTTTGATATTCTGGCTCTGAGGGAGTAATCAACAGGGCTGAGTTGAAATGTACTCTCCTGCCGAATGGTCATAATGCGGGTTTGTGTCCATGGAGACCTTGGCATAGGGCGGTGGCTCCGGTTACCTGAAGTTTTCTCCTAACTGGAGGATTTTACAGAGTTCCAAAGGATAAGTTTCCCATGTGGAGACAAGATTTGTTCTGATTGGTATCTCTGGAATCCCCCATATGCTGGTATTGGAAAACAGGCCTCTGAGGAGAGATGCTTAGAAACAAAAGCAATGGAACCAGTTACGTTCTAGGGGCCTGTCCAGTTTAATACATTTCTCTTGGGATATCTGTCTACGGGTGAGTTGAGGTCATTGCTGAGCTTGTGACAGATCACCCCTCTTTGTACTGGGTGGCCTACACTATTGGAATGGCCTCTGGGACTTTGGAGGTTTCTCCTAATCTCTAGGGATGTGGCCAATGGAATGGGAAGAATTTCCTTGGAGAGGGCAGAAACAGTCTTGAAGTGTGTCTCCAGGGGCCTCAGCCTGGAGGGTGTGTGGGACAGGGATGTCAGGATAGAAGTCTGAAAACACAAACTCGGCTTAGGTTTGGGGACGTAGGTATGGCAGGCCCGATCTACAGAGTATGAGGAGAATTTTTTGGGCTATGACCTAAGGGTGAGGCTTATGTCTCTGGATTTTGTGTCAATAGTGGCCGTGGAATGTCGGGCTGGCCTCATGGGCCATGGACGAGTCTTTCCCTCTGGGGATGTCCTGATCCCAAGTGATTGGGGTCATTCTGTGGGTGGGAGAAATCCTTTCTGTGTTTACCTAACTCAAATGTCCCACCAAATGTCCCACCAAAGATGCCAACCAAAGAGGGATTCCAGAGGAGAGCCCTGAGTAGGGGTGACTAGATGTCTCTACCTCTGGTTAAGGTAGGGTGACTTGAGGCATGGCAGGCCCCAAATGCGGGCTCATGGTCCAGCCACTGAGAGGCTTTACTTGAAGACAGGGCTCAAACTGAGAGTCCCAATGTATGTTTGTGCCCACCGCAGCTCTTAAGCATGGGCAGGGCCTCAGGGACCCTACACTACCCTCAGGGGCCCTACTACTATCCTGTAGGCCCTACAGGGGTCCTACACTGAACTTTGGATAAGATGCCAACCACAAGATTCTGGCGAGAGGGAAGGAGGAGTTATGATTTCTGCATCACGTTCACCCATGGGAAATAAGTAGAGATAAGTTCTAGGTTTCTGTAGCCTGAAAACCGGGTTGGAAAGAGATGGCAACCTAAGGCCATGGCGGTTCAGATGTTCTCAGTGTACGGCAAGCTGTCTGGGTGTCGGTTGGGTTGTGTCAGACAGGGCATCAGTGCACAGGCTAGACTATATAATTGGTGTACAGTTGAGTGGCATGCAGGTTTATCCTCATTTGAGGTTTCTGGGTAGACCCATAGGGCAACGTTTTTCTTCTAGAGGGCAGGCAGAGGTCAGCACTGTGTCAACGGAAATCCCAAAATGGAGGGCGTGTGGTCCATGAGAGTGAGGACGGAAGTCTGAGAACACTAGCTATGCTTAGGTTTTGGGGTGAGGGCACAGCAGGTACACTCTGAAGAGCTTAATCAAGATCTGATGCATCTGAAGTCAAGGCGAAGATCAGCCTTTGGCTCAGGTTGGAGTTTCTTTCCATGATCCGACTTCATGAAAATTGGGGGCATCATGTGACCTTGGAAGATTTCCATGATATGAGTTGTAAGGTGGTCCATGCACAAGTACTCCTGTAAGACAGTCGAGTCCTGCTGGATGGCTCAAGGATGTCCGATAAGGAACGATGCAAGAGCAGGGTTCTAAGGGTTCTAAGGATCTCTAAGGAGAGATATCTGGAAACCAAAGCAATATATCCGATAGGTGCCAATGGGCCTGTTCGTTCCTTTTTAAATCTGGGGACATCAGTCTACGGGTCTGAGTGCCAGTAGATGCTCAGATGGGCCCAGATTGCCCCTGTTTGTCCTGGGAAGCCACAAATATTGGGATGGCCTCAGGGACTTTGGAGGTTTATCCTATTACTAGGGTTGTGGTAATTGGAATGGGCAGATACAATTCACTTGGAGAAGGCAAGCACATTCGTCAGGTTTGGATCCAGGGGCCTAAGCCTGTAGGGTGTGGAGGCCAGGGCTGTACAAAGAGTTTGGGGTCATTATGTGGGAAGGAAGAAGTCCGTTGTTCTGTTGTTGTTCATTTGTTTTGTTTTGTTTTTCAACCTCAGGTGTCCCACCAAATGAGGGATTCCAGAGTAGAGCCCTTGGAGGGGCGACTGGACAACCAGAAATCTGGTTAAAAATTGGGGCCTAGGGACATGTCAAGCCCATTATGACATCTAATGGTCCAGCCACTGAGAGGACGTCCTAGAGGACAGGACTCACGCTGAGGGTCACAATGCGTGTTTATGCCCTCATCGCACTCAAGAATGGGCGGGGCCTCAGGGTGAATGCTGGTTTCTCCTACACTGAACGTTGGACAACATGCCAACCACAAGGTTTCTTGCCATGGGTAAGGAAGAGTTCTGATTTCTGCATCACAGTCACCCCTGGGCAGTGATTGGAGATAAGGTCTAGGTTCTGAAGCCTGAAAACTGAGGTAGGGAAGAGATGATGACCTAAGGCCATGGCAGGTCTGATGTGGTCAGTGTGCGGTCAACTGTCTGGGTGTTGGTCAGGAGGTCCGGGCTCAGGTTTTCAGACAGTGCATTAGTGCCCAGGTTAGAATATATATTTTGTGTGCATTCGAGTGCCGTGTAGTTTCTTATCTGAAGAACTCTTCAGGATTTGAAGAATGAGCGAGTCAGAGGCGCGTGCTCAGGCTTTTGTCTCTGGATTTTGTATCAGCGATGGCCGTGGAATGTTGGAGAGGCCTCTAGGGCCATGGACGAATCTTGCTCTCTGTGGACTTGGCCCGAACCCAATTATTTTTCATCAATCTGAGGGATGGGAGGACTCCTTTCAGGTTTGTTACCTCAGGTATCCCACCAAAAGAGGAATTCCAAAGCAGAGCCCTGGGGAAGAGTGAAGGGACAACCCGAACTATGGTTAAAAATTGGAGCCTAGGGGCATGGCAAGCCCAATATGCTGTCTCTCCATCCAGCCACTAAGAGGCCTTACCTGAGGGCTGGGCTCAGGCTGAGGGTCACAATGTGTGATTGTGACCAATGTGGCCTGCAAGCATGGGCGGGATCTCATGGGCCACACTGGTTTCAACTACACTGAACCTTGGACAACATGCCAACCACAATGTTTCTTGCCATGGGGAAAGAGTTCTGTTTTCTGCATCATTTTCAAACCCGGGCCGTGATTGGAGATAAGGTCTAGGTTCTGAAGCCTGAAAACTGAGATTGAGAAGAGATGACGATCTAAGGCCATGGCAGGTCCGATGTGGTCAGTGTGCGGCCAGCTGTCTGGGTGGGGCCAGGAGGTCCAGGCTCAGGCTGTGTCAGAAAGGGCATTAGTGCCCAGGTCAGCCTATATATTTGGGGTACAGCCGAAATGCGTGCAGGTTGATCCTCTCTTGTGTTTTCTGGGTAGCCCCAGAGGGCAATGTGTTTCTTCTGGAGGGCAGGCAGAGTGCTGCATTGTAGTTCTGAATTGCCAAACCTGAGGGCTTGTGAGACAGTATTCTGAGGATGGAAGTCTGAGAACCCAAGCTAGCCTAGGTTTCTGAGTGAGGATATGGCAGGCACAATCTACAGACATGAATCGAGATCTCGTGCATCTGATATAAGGGCGAGGATCAGACGATCGCCCAGGTTGGACATACTGTCCTGATGGCGCCTTCTTGAAGGGGGGGTGGATCAGGAGGCCATGGGAGTTTTCCCTGGAAGGGAGTTGTGAGAAGCTCCCAACCGCAAAGATTCTTCTGCAGGACAATTGAGTCCTTTTGGTTGGCATGATATCCAACGTTCAGTGTAGGAGAAACTTGAGCAAGAGCCTCACACTCTCCCTTTTTTCATATCCGAAGAGTTCTCCTCATGGTCCGTAGATCAGTTCTGCCATACCTATAACCTGAAACATAAGCCGATTTTGTGTTTTCAGACAACTGTTCAAACAGCCCTGGCTTACACACCCTACAGGCTTAGGCCCCAGGGGCAAAAACTGACGACTGTTTTTGCCCTGTCCAAAAGAATTGTATGTGCCCGTTCCAATGCCCACAACCCTACTAATAGGATAAACCTCCAAAGTCCCTGTGGCCATCCCAATATTTGTGGCTTCCCAGGACAAACAGGGGCACTCTCGGCCCATCTGAGCACCTACTTGCCCTCAGACCCATAGACGGATGTCCCCAGAGGTAAAAAGAAACGAACAGGCCCCTAGGCATCTATCAGATCCATTGGTTTGGCTTGTAGGCAACTCTCCTGGATTTCAATAACAGCATATGTCTGTTTCTTGACTCTCCCATCCGAACGAATCTCATCGAAACATGGGAAACTTGCACGAAGGAGCTGTGTGAAAGCCTCTCTTTAAGAGAACCCTTCAGGGCCCCAGTGAAACCGCTTCATTCCAACGTCACCATAGACACAAAATCATATTAGGACACTTCCACGGGAGAGTCCATTGCAACTCAGCCTCCTCGGTTGCTCCCCCATTCCAACAGATCTAACCTGTCTTGTTGCATGGAGACAATTGGAATGCGAGGTGGGCTACCCAGCCATACATCCTTAGAACCCTGCTCGGAATCGTTGTACTGGGCCAACCAACAGGTCTCAATTGTCCTGCAGAAGAATCTTTGCAGTTGGTAGCTTCTCACAACTCCCATCGTGGGAAAACCCCCATGGCCAGTGATCCAACCCCCCTTCAAAGGGGCCATCAGGGACAGAATGTCCTACCTGAGCGATCGTCTGACCCTCGCCCTGACTTCAGATGCACGAGATCTCGATTCAGGTCTGGAGATTGTGCCTACCATATCCTCACCCATAATCCTAGGCCTAGCTTGGGTTCTCAGTCTTCCTTCCTCAGACAACTGGCCCAAAATCCATCCAGTTTGGCAATCCAGACTACAATGCAGCACTCTGCCTGCCCGTCAGAAGAAAAACATTGCCCAATGGGGCTACCCAGAAACCCCAAATCAGGATCAACCTGCACGCCATTCCGCTGTACCCAAAATATATAAGCTGACCTGGGCACTAATGCCCTTTCTGACACAGATTGAGCCTGGACCTCCCGGCCCCACCCAGACAGCTGGCCGCACACTGAGCATATCGGACACCACATGGCCTTAGGTCGTCCTCTCTTCTCAACCTCGGTTTTCAGGCTTCAGAACCTAGACCTTATCTCCAATCACGGCCCCGGTTTGAAAATGATGCAGAAATCAGAACTCTTTCCCCATGGCAAGAAACCTTGTGGTTGGCATGTTTTCCAAGGGTCAGTGTAGTTAAAACCAGTGTGGCCCATGAGGCCCCGCCCATGCTTGCGGGCCACATGGTCAGAAACACACATTGTGACCCTCAGCCTGTTCCCAGTCCTCAGGTAAGGCCTCTCGTGGCTGGATGGAAAGACAGCATATTGGGCTTGCCATGCCTCTACGTCCCAATTTTTAACCATAGTTCGGGTTGTCCCTTCACTCTTCCCCAGGGCTCTGCTTTGGAATACCTCTTTTGGTGGGACACCTGAGGTAACAAACCTGAAAGGAGTCCTGCCATTGCACAGATGGACGAAAAACAATTGGGATCGTGCCAAGCCCCAGATAGCAAGATTCGTCCATGGCCCATGAGGCCTCCCCAACATTTCACGGCCATCGCTGATACAAAATCCAGAGACAAAAGCCTGAGCACGCGCCTCAGACTCGCTCATTATTCATATCCTGAAGAGTTCTTCAGATAAGAACCTACACGTCACTCGAAGGCACTCAAAATATAGTGTCTAACCTGGGCCCTAATGCACTGTCTGACAACATGAGCCCGGACGTCGTGACCAACACCCAGACAGCTGACCGCACACTGAGGACATCAGACCCGCCATGGCCTTAGGTCATCATCTCTTCCCTACCTCAGTTTTCAAGCTTCAGAACGTAGACCTTATCTCCAATCATTGCCCAGGGGTGACTGTGATGCAGAAATCAGTACTCTTCCTTACCCATGGCAAGAAACCTTGTGGTTGGCATTTTGTCCAACGTTCAGTGTAGGAGAAACCAGCATTCACCCTGAGGCCCCGCCTATTCTTAAGTGCAACGAGGGCATAAACACGCACTGTGACCCTCAGCGTGAGTCCTGTCCTCTAGTACGTCCTCTCAGTGGCTGGACCATTAGATGTCATAATGGGCTTGACATGTCCCTAGGCCCCAATTTTTAACCAGATTTCTGGTTCCTAAGTTGCCCATCCCAGGGCTCTACTCTGGAATCACTCATTTGGTGGGACACCTGAGGTTGAAAAACAAAACAAAACAAATCAACAACAGAACAACGGACTTCTTCCATCACACAGAATGACCCCAAACTCTTTGGACGGCGACAAACCCCCAGAGAGTAAGACTCGTCCATATCCCATGAAGTCACCCGGAAATTTCACGACTATGAGTGACACTATATCCAGAGACAAAAACTTGAGCAAGAGCCTCACACTCGCCCTTTTTTCATATCCCGAAGAGTTCGCCTCATGGTCTGTAGATCAGTCCTGCCATACCTATGACCCGAAACATAAGCCGAGTTTGTGTTTTCAGACAACTGTCCAAAGAGCCCTGGCCTACACACCCTACAGGCTCAGGCCCCTGATGCCAAACCTGACGACGTTGCTTGCCCTCTCCAAGGGAATTGTATGTGCCCATTCCAATGGCCACAACCGTACTAAGAGGATAAACCTCCAAAGTCCCTGAGGCCATTCCAATATTTGTGGCTTCCCAGGACAAACAGGGGCAATATGGGCCCATCGGAGCACCTGCCGGCAGTCAGACCCGTAGACTGATGACCCCAGAGGTAAAAAGGAACGAACAGGCCCCTAGGCACCTATCGGATCCATTGCTTTGGTTTCCAGGAATCTCTCCTCAGAGGCCTGGATTTCAATAACAGCATTCGCCTATTTCTTGACTCACCCATTAGAACAAATCTCATCTACACATGGGAAACTTGCACGACGGAGCTGTGTGAAAGCCTCTATTTAGGAGAACCCTTCAGGGCCCCAGTGCCACCACTTCAGTCTAAGGTCTCCACAGACACAAAATCATATTAGGACACATCCACCGGAGAGTCCTATTCAACTCAGCCTCCTCGGAGATCCAGTAGATCTAACCTGTCTTGTTGCTTCTAGACAATTGGAATGCGAGGTGGGCTACCCAGCCTTCCATCCTTAGAACCCTGCTTGGAATCATTGTCCTGGAGCCAACCAACAGGTCTCAATTGTCCTGTAGAAGAATCTTTGCAGTTGGCAGCTTCTCACAACTCCCATCGTGGGAAAACCACCATGGCCTCGTGATCCACCCCCCCTTCAAGAGTGGCCATCAGGGACAGAATGTCCAACCTGAGCGATCGTCTGATCCTCGCCCTGAATTCAGATGCAAGAGATCTCGATTCAGGTCTCACCCAGAAACCTAGGCATAGCTTGGGTTCTCAGACTTCCGTCCTCAGACTACTGGGCCACAAGCCCTCCAGTTTGGCAATCCAGAACTATAATGCAGCACTCTGCCTGCCCTCCAGAAGAAGAACATTGCGCTCGGTGGCTACCCAGAAACCCTAAAAGAGGATCAACCTGCACGTAAATCGGCTGTACCCCAAATATATAGGCTGACCTGGGCACTAATGCACTTTCTGCGACAGCCTGAGCCAGGACCTCCGGGCCCCAGCCAGACAGCTGGCCGCACACTGAGCACATAGGACCAGCCATTGCCTTAGGACGTTATCTCTTCCCAACCTCGCTTTTCAGGATTCACATCCTAGACCTTATCTCCAATCACTGCCCAGGTTTGAAAATGATGCCGAAATCAGAACTCCTTCCCAATGGCAATAACCTTGTGGTTGGCTTGTTGTCCAACGGTCAGTGTAGTGGAAACCTGTTTGACCGATGAGGCCCCGCCATTGCTCGCGGTCCACATAGGTGGCAAACTCACATTGTGACCCACAGCCTTAGCCCAGCCCTCAGGTAAGGCCTCTCAGTGGCTGGATGAAGAGACAGCATATTGGGCTTGCCATGCCCATAGGCCCCAATTTTTAACCATAGTTCGGGTTGTCCCTTCATTCTTCCCCAGGGCTCTGCTTTGGAATTCCTCTTTTGGTGGGACACCTGATTTAACAACCCTGAAAGGAGTCCTCCATCCAACAGATTGACGAAAAACAATTGGGATCGGGCCAAATCCACAGAGAGCAAGATTCGTCCATGGCCCATGAGGCCTCCTCGACATTCCACGGCCATCGCTGAAACAAAATCGAGAGAAAAAATTCTGAGCAAGCGCCTCAGACTCGCACTTTCTTCATATCCTGAAGATGTCTTCTCATGGTTTGTAGATCGGGCCTGCCATACCTACGTCCCCAAACATAAGCTGAGATTGTGTTTTCAGACTTCTGTCCTCAAAGTCCTGGGCCACACACCATCCAGGCTGGGGACCCTGGAGCCACACATTAGGACTGTGCCTACCCAATCCATGGGAATTCTGCCCATTCCATTGTCCAAAATCGTACAAATTAGGAGAACGCTCCAAAGTCCCGGAGGCCATCCCAATAGTATAGGTCGCCCGGGACAAAAAAGGTCAGTCTGACACCAGCTGAGCATCTACCTCCACTCATACCCTAGATGGATGTCCCCAGAGAAGAAGATTGAACCAGACAGGACCCTAGGCCAAAATCGGATCCATTGCTTTGGTTTACAGGCATGTCTCCTCAAAACCCTGGATTCCAATACCAGCATTGGGGTTTTCCTGAGGCACCCATCAGAAACAAACTCGTCTCCACAAGGAAACTTGTGCATGGGAGCTATGTCAAAAACTTGGGAGAATACTTCAGGGTCCCGGTGCCACCGCCCCATTCCAAGGCCCTCATGGACACAAACACACATTAGACCCATCCTCAGGAAAGTCCATTTCAACTCAGCAACCCCGGTTGCTCCCGCAGAGCCATCAGATCTAAACTGTCTTGTCGCTAGGAGACAATTGGAATGCGAGGCGGGCTTCCCAGGCATCCATCCTCGAACGTTGGTCTGGAATCATCCATATTGGATGTCCTGGAGCTGTCCAACAGGTCTCAATTGTCCCGCAGAAGGAATCCTTGGAGGGGGCATCCCACCACTCCCAACGTGGGAAAACCTCCACGCTCTCGAGAATCCGCTCGAGAAGGGGCCGTCATGAACAGAAAATCCAAGCGGAGCCAACGTCTGATCCTCGCACTGACTTCAGAAGCATGAGATATTGCTTCAGATCTTCAGGGGTTCATGCCGTGCCCTCGCACTGAAACCCAAGTCTAGCTTGTGTTCTCAGACTTCCACCCTCACACTCCTGGCCCCGAAGCCCACAAGTTTGGCAATTCCGGACCATCATTGCAGCACTCTGCCTGCCCTCTAGAAAAAATATATTGCCTAATGAGCTGCCCGGGCACATTAAATGAGAATAAACCTACACGGCTCTCGAATGTACCCAATTTATATAGTCTAACCTGGGCAGTAATGCACTGTCTGACACAACCTGAGCCAGGACCTCCTGAGCAACACCCAGACAGCTGACCGCACACTGAGCACATCAGGCCCGCCATGGCCTTAGGTCATCATCTCTGCCCTACCTCAGTTTTCAGGCTTCAGAACCTAGACCTTATCTGCAATCACTGCCCAGGGGTGACTGTGATGCAGGAATCAGAACTCCTGCCTCCCCAAGGCAAGAAACCTTGTGGTTGCCATGTTGTCCTATGTTCAGTGTAGCAGAAACCAGCATTCACCCTGAGGTCATGCCCATTCTTGAGTGCGACGAGGGCATAAACACGCATTGTGACCCTCGGTGAGTCCTGACCCCTAGTAAATCCTCTCAGTGGCTGGACCATTAGATGTCATAATGGGCTTGACATGTCCCTAGGCCCCAATTTTTAACCAGATTTCTGGTTGTCCAGTCACAACTACCCAGGGATCTACTCTGGAATCCCTCATTTGGTGGGACACCTGAGGTTGAAAAACAAAACAAAATAAAATCAACAACAACAAAATAAACGGACTTCCTCCATCCCACAGAGTGACCCCAAACTCCTTGGAAGGGGCCAAACCCCCAGAGAGTAAGACTCGTCCATTTCCCATGAAGTCACCCGGAAATTTCACGACCATGAGTGACACAATATCTAGAGACAAAAACGTGAGCAAGAGCCTAACACTCGCCCATTTTTCATATCCCAATGTGTTCTCCTCATGGTCTGAGATCAGTCCTGCCATACCTATGACCTGAAACATAAGCCGAGTTTGCGTTTTCAGACAACTGTCCCAAAAGCTCTGGCCTACACACCCTACTGGTTCAGGCCCCTGAGGCCAAACCTGAAGATTGTGCTTGCCCTCTCCAAGGGTATTGTATGTGCCCATTCCAAAGGCCGCAAACCTACTAAGAGGATAAATCTCCAAAATTCCTGAGGTCATCCCAATAGTTGTGGCTTCCCAGGACAAACAGGGGCAATCTGAGCCCATCTGAGCACCTACCTGCACTCAGACCCGTAGACTGATATCCCCAGAGGTAATAAGGAACGATCAGGCCCCTAGACACCTATCAGATCCATGGCTTTGGTTTTGAGGCATCTCTCCTCAGGGGCCTGGATTTCAATAGCAGCATATGGCTGTTTCATGACTCACCATCAGAACAAATCTCATCTACACATGGGAAACTGCACGATGTAGCTGTGTGAAAGCCTCTCTTTAGGAGAACCCTTCAGGGCCCCAGGCATCATTTCAAGGTCTCCATAGACACAAAATCATATTAGGACACATCCACGGTAGAGTCCATTTCAACTCAGCCTCCTCGGTTGCTCCCCCAGATCCAGCAGATCTAACCTGTCTTGTTGCTTGGAATCAATTGTAATGCGAGGTGGGCTACCCAGCCATCCATCCTTAGAACCCTGATCGGAATCATTGTCCTGGAGCCAACCAAAAGGTCTCAATTGTCCTGCAGAAGAATCTTTGCAGATGGGAGCTTCTCACAACTCCCATCGTGGGAAAAACCCCTTGGCTTCGTGTTCCACCCCCCCCCTTCATGAAGGGGCCATCAGGGACAGAATGTCCAAACTGAGCGATCGTCTGATCCTCGCCCTGACTTCAGATGCACGAGATCTCGATTCAGGTCTGTAGATTGTGCCTGCCATATCCTCACTCAGAAACCTAGGCCTAGCTTGGTTTCTCAGACTTCAGTCCTCAGACTACTTGCCCAGAAGCCCTCTAGTTTGGCAATCCAGAACTACAATGCAGAACTCTGCCTGCTCTCCAGAAGTAAACCATTGCCTTCTGGGGCTACCCAGAAACCCCAAATGAGGATCAACCTGCACGCCATTCGGCTGTACCCCACATATATAGGCTGACCTGGGCACTAATGCCCCTTCTGACACAGCCTGAGCCTGGACCTCCTGGCCCCACCCAGACAGCTGGCCGCAAACTGAGCACATCGGACCCGCCATGGCCTTAGGTCGTCATCTCTTCTCAATCTCGGTTTTCAGGCTTCAGAACCTAGACCTTATCCCCAATCACGGACCGGGTTTGAACATGATGCAGAAATCAGAACTCTTTCCCCATGGCAAGAAACCTTGTGGTTGGCATGTTGTCCAAGGTTCATTGTACTTGAAACCAGTGTGGCCCATGAGGCCCCGCCCTTGCTTGTGGGCCACATTGTTCACAAACACACATTGGCACCCTCAGTTTGAGCCCTGTCCTCAAGTAAATCCTCTCAGTGGCTGGACCATGAGACCGCATATGGGGCCTGCCATGCCCCAAGTCACCCAATCTTAACCAGAGGTAGAGACATCTAGTCACCCCTACTCAGGGCTCTCCTCTGGAATCCCTCTTTGGTGGGACATTTGAGGTAAGTAAACACAGAAAGGATTCCTCCCACCCACAGAATGACCCCAATCACTTGGGATCAGGCCATCCCCAGAGAGAAAGACTCCTCCATGGCCCTTGTGGCCAGCCCGACATTCCACGGCCATTATTGACACAAAATCCAGAGACATAAGCCTCACCCTTAGGTCATAGCCCAAAAAATTCTCCTCATAGTCTGTAGATCGGGCCTGTCATACCTACGTCACCAAACCGTGTTTTCAGACTTCTATCCTGACATCCCTGTCACACACACCCTCCAGGCTGAGGCCCCTGGAGCCTCACCTCAGGTCTGTGCCTGCCCTCTCCAAGGAAATTCTTCCCATTCCATTGGCCACAACCCTACAGATTAGGAGAAACTTCCAAAGTCCCAGAGGCCATTCCAATAGTGTAGGCCGCCCAGTACAAAGAGGGGTGATCTGTCACAAGCTGAGCAACGACCTCAACTAACCCGTAGACAGATATCCCAAGAGAAAGGTATTAAACTGGACAGGCCCCTAGAACGTAATTGGTTCCATTGCTTTTGTTTCTAAGCATCTCTCCTCAGAGGCCTGTTTTCCAATACCAGCATATGGGGGATTCCAGAGATACCAATCAGAACAAATCTTGTCTCCACATGGGAAACTTATCCTTTGGAGCTCTGTAAAAACCTCCAGTTAGGAGAAAGCTTCAGGTAACCGGATCCACCGCCCTATTCCAAGGTCTCCATGGACACAAACCCGCATTATGACCATTCGGCAGGAGAGTACATTTCAACTCAGCCCCGTTGATTACTCCCCCAGAGCCAGAATATCAAACCTGCCTTGTCGCTAGGAGACAAATGGAATGCAAAGCAGACTCTCTAGGCATCCATCGTTGAAATCCTGCTCTGGCGCCGTTCCATATGGGATGTCCTGAGAGCCCTCCAACAGGTCTTGACTGTCCCGAAGAAGGAATCCTTGCAGACTGGAGCATCTCACAACTCTTATCGTGGGAAAACCTACATGGCCTCATGAGATGCTCCCCTTTATAAAGGGGCCATCATGGACAGAAACTCCAACCTGAGCCAACTTCTGATCCATTGCTTTGGTTTCTATGTATCTCTCCTCAGAGGCCTGGTTTCCAGTATCAGAATATGGGGGTTTCCTAAGGGAACAATCACAACAGATCTCATCTCCACATGAGAAACTTGCTCTAAGGAGCAGTGTCAATACCTCAGGTTAGGAGGATCCTTCAGGGCGCTGGCACCATGGCCCAATTCCAAGGCCTCCAAGGACACAAACTTACATTATGATCCATCCTCAGGAGAGTCCATTTCAAATCAGCCCCCTCGGCTGCTCACCCAGGGCCAGCAGATCAAACATGCCTTGTCACTAGGAGACAGTTGGAATGCGAGGTGGGCTGCCCAGGCATCCATCCTTAGAACCCTGCTCTGGAGAATTTCTTTATGGGACGTCTTGAATCCAACCAACCTGTCTTGACTGTCTCGCAGAATGAATCCTTGTGGTTTGAAGCATCACACAATCCCACTGTGAGAAAACCTCCATTTCCTCATGATGCCCCACACCTTCATAAATGGGGCATCATGGACAGAAACTCCATCCTAAGCCAAAGTCTGATCCGTGCCCTGAATTCAGAAGCACGAGATCTCGATTCAGCACTTGAGAGTGTGCCTGCTGTGCCCTCGCCCCGAAACCTAAGCCTAACTTGTGTTCTCAGACTTCCGTCTTCACAATCCTGGCCACACCCCTCCAGTTTGGCAATTCTGGAGACACAATGCAGCACTCTGCCTGCCCTCCAGAAGAAAAATGTTGCCCTATAGGGCTAACCAGAAACGCCAAATGAGTAACAACCTGCATGCCACTCGACCATACCCCAATTATACAATCTAGCCTGTGCACTAAAGCCCTGTGTGACACAGCCTGAAGGCAGACCTCCAGTCCAACACCCAGACAGCTGGCCGTACACTGAGCATATCAAACCCACAATGGCTTTCGGCCATCATCTCTACCCAACCTCAGTTTTCACCTTCAGAACCTAGACCTTATCTCCACTCACTGCTCAGGAGTGAACGTGATACAAGAATCAGAACTTCTCCTTCGCCATGGCAAGAAACCTTGTGGTTGGCATGTTGTCCAACGTTCATTATACGAGAAAGCAGCATGGACTATGAGGCCCGACCTATCCCTGAGGGCTACAATTTGCACAAACACACATTGTGACCCTCAGCGTGAGCCCTATCCTCATGTAAAGCCTCTTAGTGACTGGAACAACAGCCCACATATGGGGCTTGCCAATCCCCTAGTTCCCCAATCTCAACCAGAGATAGAGATGTCTAGTCACCCCTACTCAGGGCACTGCTCTGGAATCCCTCTTTGGTGGGACACCTGAGGTAAAAAAAAAAATACAGAAAGGACTCTTCCCATCCACAGAATGATCCCAACCACTTGGGATCAGGCCAAATCACCAGAGAAAAATTTGTCCATGGCCCTTGAGGACACCCCGACATTCCACGGCCACCGTAGGCACAAAAACCAGAGACAAGAGCCTGAGCAAACGCCACATACTCGCCCTTTGTTCATAGCCCGGAAAATTCTCAGGGTCTGTAGATCGAGCCTTCATACATACATACATCCCCAAACCTAAGCTGAGTTTGTGTTTTCAGACTTCTGTCCCCACACCATCCAAGCTTGGGCCCCTGGAGCCACACCTGAGGACTGTGGCTTCCTCTCCAGGGGAATTCTGCCATTTCCATTGGCCACAACCCTTAGATTAGGAGAAACCTCCAAACTCCCCGAGGCCATACCAATAGTGTTGGCTGCCCAGGACAAACAGGGATGATCTTTCACAAGTTAGGAAACTACCTCCACTCAGACCCAGAGACAGATATCCCCATAGAATAATATTGAAATGGACAGGCACTTAGGCCCTAATCAGATCAATTGCTTTTGTTTCCAGGCATCTCTTCTCAGAGGCCTGGTTACGAATACCAGCATATGGGGGATTACTGAGGCACTCATAGAAAAATCTCGTCTCCACATAGGAAATGTACTCTTTGGAGCTCTATAAAAACCTCTGCTTAGGAGAATCTTTCAGGGCCCCGGATCAAGCGCCCCATTCCAAGGTCTCCATGGACTTAAACCCACATTATGATCTATCCTCGGTAGAGTCCATGTCAACTCATCCCCCTTGGTTTCTCCCTCAGGGCCTGAAGATCAAATCTGCCTTGCTGCTAGGAGACAACTAGAATGGGAGGCGGGCTGCCCAGGCATCGATCCTTAGAACCCTACTCTGGAGTCGTTCCATATGGGACATCCTAGAGCCATCCAACAGGTCTCAAGTGTCCCACAGAAGGAATCTTTGCAGTCTGGTGCATCTCACAACTCCCATTGTGGGAAAATCTTCATGGCCTCTTGAGACGCTCCACTTTATAAAGGGGCCATCATGGACAGAAACTCCAACCTGAGCAAATGTCTGATATTCGCCCTGGCTTCAGGTGCATGAGATCTTGATTCAGCTCTGCAGAGTGTGCCTTCTGTGCCCTCACCCCAAAAACTAAGCCTAGCTTGTGTTCTCAGACTACCGTCCTCACACCCCTGGCCCAAAAGCCCTACAGTTTGGCAATACTGGGGCCACAATGCAGCACTCTGCCTGCCCTCCAGAAGAAAAACGTTGCCTTATGGAGCTACCTAGAAACCCGAATGAGGATCAACTGAACGCCACTCGACTGCACCCCAAATATACAGTCTACCCTGTCTAATGCCCTGTCTGACACAGCATGAGCCCACACCTCCAGACCTACGCTCAACGGCTAGCCACTCACTGAGCTCATTGTACCCATCAGGTCCTTAGGTCTTCATCTCTTCCCAACCTCGGTTTTCGGGTTTCAGAACCTAGACCTAAACTCCAATCACTGTCCAGGGGTGAACGTGATGCAGAAATCACAACTCTTCCTTCGCCATGGCCGGAAACCTTGTGGTTGGCATATTCTCCAACGTTCAGTGTAGGAGAATCCAGCGTGGCCCATGAGGCCCTTCCCATGCATGAGGGCCTTGTTGGGCACAATAGGCATTATGACCCTCAGCATGAGCCATGTCCTCAAGGAAGACCTCTCAGTGTCTGAATCAAGAGCCCACATATTGGACTTGCCATGCCCCTAGGCCCCCAAACTTAAACAGAGTTGGCGTTATCCAGTTGTCCCTACCAAGGACTCTGCTCTGGAATCCCTCTTTTATTGGCACACATGAGGTACATAAAATAAAATAAAAAAACAGAAAGGACACCTCCCATCCCACAGAATGTACCCAAACTCTTGGGATTGGGTCAAATCCTCAGAGAAGGAAAGCCGTCCACAACCCATGAGGCCACGCCAGCATTCGACCCACATTGTTGACCCAAATCCAGAGACAAAACCTGAGCAAGCACCTCAAACTCACCCTTTTTCATATCCCGAAGTGTTATCACGGTCTGTAGATTGGGCGTGCCATACCTATGTCCCCAATCCTAAGCGGAATTTGTGTTTTCAGACTTCTGTCCCCACAGGCCTGGCCCACACAACCTCAAGGATGGGCCCCTAGAGCCAAACTCAGAACTGTGCCTGCCCTCTCCAGGGGATTTCTGCCCATTCCATTGGCCACAACCCTATAGATTAGGAGAAACTCCAAAATCCCAAGGCCATTCCCAATATTATAGGCTGCCCAGGACAAACAGGGGCGATCTGACACAAGCCGAGCAACTACCTCACCACAGATCCATAGACACGTATCCCCAGGAAAGAGATTGAACCGGACAGGCACCTAGGCCCTAATCATATCCATTGCTTTTGTTTCCAGGCATCTCTCCTCAGAGGCCTGGTTTCCAATACCAGCATATGGGAGATTCCTTAGGCACTCATCAAAACAATTCTCTTCTCTACCTAGGAAACGTACTCTTTAGAGCTCCATCAAAACCTCCAGTTATGAACATCCCTGAAGGCCCCGGATCAAGCACCCCATTCCAAGGTCTCCATGGACACAAATGCACATTATTACCCATCCTCAACTCACCCATTTCAACACACCCGCCTCGGTTACTCCCCTAGATACAGCAGATCGAACTTGCCTTGGCGCTATGAGACACCTGGAATGGGAGGCAGGCTGCCCAGGCATCCATCCTTAGAACACTGCTCTGGATAACTTCCTTATGGGATGTCCTGGAGCCATCCAGCAGGTCTCGACTGTCCCACGGAAGGAATCATTGCGGTTTGGAGCATCTCACAATTCCCATCGTGGGAAAACCTCCATGGCCTCGTGACACCCTCCCCTTCATGAAGGGGCCGTCATGGACAGAAACTCCAACCTGAGCCAACGTCTGATCCTAGCTCTGTCTTCAGGTACACGGGATCTCGAATCATCTCTGCAGACGGTTCCTGCCGTCCCCTCACCCCGAAATCTAAGTCTGGCTTGTGTTCTCAGAATTTTTTCCTCACACTGCTGGCCCACAAGCCTTCCAGTTTGGGAATTCTGGAGCCACTATGTGGCACTGTGTCTTCCTTCCAGAAGAAAATCGTTGCCCTCTGGGGCTACCCAGTAACCACAAATGAGTACCAACCTGCAGGAAACTCGACTGCACCCCAATGATACAGTCTAGCCTGGGCACTAATTCCCTGTCTGCCACAGCCTGAGCCTGCACCTCCCAACCCACACTCAACAGCTGGCCGAACACTGAGCACATCAGTCACACCATGGCCTTAGGTCTTCATCTCTTCCCAACCTCAGTTTTCAGGCTTCAGAACCTAGACCTTAAATCCAATCACAGTCCAGGAGTGAAAGTGTTGCAGAAATTAGAACTCCTTCTTCCCCATGGCCAGAAAACTTGTGGTTGCCATATTGTGCAACGTTCAGTGTAGGAGAAACCAGCATTGTACATTAGGCCACGCCCTGACTTGAGGGGCTCCTTGGGCACAAAAACACATTGTGAAACTCAATGTGAGCCCTATGCTCAAGGAAGGCCTCTCAGTGTCTAGACCAAGAGCCCACATATGGGGCTTGCCATGTTCTTAGGTCCCAATATTAAACAGAGTTCTGGTTGTCCAGTTGCCCCTCCCCAGGACTCTGCTGTGGAATCCCTCTTTTGGTGGTCCACCTGAGGTAGAAAAAAAAAACAAAAAACAAAAAAAAAAAAACAGAAAGGCCTCCTCCCTTCCCACAGAATGACCCCAAACTCTTGGGATTGTGTCAAACCCCCGGAAAGGGAGCCTCATCGATGGCCCATGAGGACACACGGACATTTCATGGCAATCGGTGACACATATCCAGAAAAAAATAAGCATGAGCAAGCACCTCACTTTCGCCCTTTGTTCATATCCCGAAGAGTTCTCCTCACGGTCTATATATCGGGCCGGCCATTTCTACAGACCCAAACCTAAGTGGAGTTTGTGTTTTCAGACTTTTGTCCAAATAGCCCTGGACCACACACGCTCCACACTTGGGTCCCTGGAGCCACACCTCAGGACTGTGCTTCCCTTTCAAGAGAATTCTTCCCATTCCATTGGCCACTACCTTGCAAATTAGGAAAAACCTCCAAAGTTACCGAGGCCATCCCAATAGTGTAGGCCGCCCAGGACAAACAGGTGTGATCTCAAACCAGCTGAGCAACTACCTCCACTCAGACAAAAGATGTCCCCAGAGAAGAATATTGAACCGGACAGGCCCCTAGGCCCTAATCAGATCCATTGCTTTGGTTTCCAGGCATCTCTCCTCAGAGGCCTCATTTCTAATACCAGCAAATGGTGGTTTCCTGAGGCACCGATAAGAACAAATCTCGTCCTCCCATGGAAAACTTGCTCATTGGAACTTTGTTATAACCTCTGGTTAGGAGAATCCTTCAGGGCCCTGGTGCCACTGCCCCATACCAAGGTCTCAATGGACTCAAACCAACATTAAGACCATCCTCAGGAAAGTCCATTCCAACTCAGCCCCCTATGATGCTACCCCAAGCCAGCAGATCAAACGTTTCTTGTTGCTAGGAGACAATTGGAATTGAGGCTGTCTGCCCAGGCATCCATACTTAGAACCCTGTTCTGGAAAAATACCTTAGGAGACGTCCTGGAGCCATCCAACAAATCTTAATTGTCCCACAGAAGGAATCCTTGTGGTTTGGAGCATCTCACAACTCTAATAGTGGGAAAACCCCCATGGCCTCCTAATACCCCCCCCCCTTCATGAAGGGGCCAACATGGACAGAACCTCCAACCTGAGCCAAAGTCTGATCCTCGACCTGACTTCAGACTCATGAGATCTCAATTCAGCTCTGCAGAGTGTGCCTGCCATGTCCATTCCACGAAACCTAAGCCTAGCTTGTGTTCTCAGACTTCCATCCTCACTGTCCTGGCCCACAAGACCTCCAGTTTGGGAATTCCGAAGCCACAATGCAGCACTCTGCCTGCCCTCCAGAAGAAAAACTTTGCCCTATGCTGCTAATGAGAAACCCCAAATGATTATCTAATGCATGCCACTCGACTGTAAAGCAATTATACAGCCTACCCTGAATACGAATGCCCTGTCTGGCACAGCCTGAGACAAGACATCCCAAACAACACCTAGACAGCTGGCTCCAACCTGGACACAAGTGACCCGCTATGGCTGTAGTTCGTCATCTCTTCCCAACCTCGGTTTTCAAGCTTCAGAACCTAGACCTTATCTCCAATCACTGCCCAGGGGTGAACGTGATGCAGAAATTAGAATTCCTCCTTCCCCATGGCCAGAAACCTTGTGGTTGGCATGTTGTCCAACATTCAATGTGGGAAAACCTGCATTGTCGGAAAGGCCCCGCCAGTGCTTGAGGGCCTCCTAGGGCACAGACATGCATTGTGACCTGTAGCGTGAGTCCCGTATTAAAGTAACGCCTCTCAGTGGTTGGACCAAGATCCTGCATATGGGGCTTGTCATATCCATAGCCTCCCAGGCTTTACCAGAGAGAGAGTATTCCAGTTGTCAGTACCCACTGCTATGCTCCAGAATCCCTCTACTGGGGGGACACATGAAGCAGAAAACAGGACTCTTCCCTTCCCACAGAATGACCCCAAACTCTTGGGGGCTGGACAAACTACCAGAGAGGGAGACTTCTACGACCCATGAGGCAACTCCTACATTAAACGGCCATTGTGGACAAAATATCCAGAGACAAAAGACTGAGCGACAGCCTCCCTCTCACCCTTCTTTCATATCTAGAGGAGCTCCCCTCACGGACTGTAGATCAGGCCTGCCATAACCTCGGCCCCAATCCTGAGCTGAGTTTGGGTTTTTGGATGTCTGTTTGCACAGCCGTGGCCCACATCGCCTCCAGGCTGTGGTCTCTGGAGCCACACCACAGAACTGTGCCTGCTCTCTCCTAAGAAACTGCCCGTTCCATGGGCCACAATTCTACAAAATAGTGGAAACCTCAAGGTCCCCAAGGACATCCCACTACCGCAAGCCGCACTGGAGAAACAGGGGCATTATGACACCAGCTGAGCAACTACTACCTCCATGCAGACACGCAGACTGATATCCGCAGAGACAGAAGATTGAACCAGACAGGCCCCTAGGCCCTATTATGAACTCTTGCTTTGGTGTCCAGGTATCACTCCTCAGAGGCCTGGGTTCGAAGACCAGCATATGGGGCTAACCGGAGGCACCAGACAGAAAATCTCTCATCTCCGCATGGAAAGCTTCCTTGTTGGAGTTGTGTCAAACCCTTCGGGTTGGAGAATCCTGCAGAGTCCCTTAGCTACTGCCACATTCCAAGGTCTCCATGGCCACCAACCCACATTATGACTCATCCTCAGGAATGTCCATTTAAACTCAGCCTTCTGGGTAGCTCACCCAAGAGCCCGCAGATTGAGCGTGCCTTGTCTCGACCAGGCAATGGGAAGGTGAGTTGGCGATCCTCGGCATCCATGCTTAGGCCCCTGCTCTCGAGTCTTTTTGTATGGGGTATCCTGGAACCATCCAATAGTACTCGACTGTCCTGAAGAAGGAAACTTTGAAGTTTAGAGCAGCTCACAACTCCCAGCGTAGGGAAAACTCCCAGGCCTCATGACGCCCCCACCCCCTTCAGGAAGGGGCCGTCATGGACACAAACTCCAGCTTGAGGCAACATCTGATACTCGCCCTGAACTCAGATGCAGATCTCGATTCAGCCTCTGCACAGTGGGCCCAAACCTCGTGCTACCTTGTGTTTTCAGACTTCCTTCCTCACACTCCTGGCAAACATGTCCTCAAGACTTGGAATTCTGGAACCAAAATGCAGCCCTATGCTGTCCCTCCAGAAGAAAAACGTTGCTCTATGGGGATCTCCATAAACCCCAAATGAGGATCAAGCTGCTCGGTTCTCGACTTCACCCCAATTGGATTGTTTGTGTTGTCCATTCATCCCTCCCCAGAGCACTGCTTTGGAATCCCTCTTTTGCTGGGACATCTGAGGTAACAAAACTAAAAGGACTCCTCCCATCCTTCAGATTGACCCCAAACAATTGGGATTGGACCAAATTCACAGAGAGGAAGTCTCGTCCATGGCCCATGAGGCCTCCCCGAGATTCCACAGACATCGTTAACAACAAATCCAGAGACAGAAATCTGAGCAAGTGCCTCACACTCGCTCTTTTGTCGTATCCCGAAGAGTTCTCCTCACGGTCTGTGGATCGGGCCTGCCATACATACTTCCCAAACCTAAGCCGAGTTTGTGTTTTCAGACTTCTGTTCCCATATTCCTGGCCCACAGACCCTTCAGGCTGGGGCCCCTGGAGCCACACATCAGGACTGTGCCTGTCCATACCACGGGAATTCTGCCCATATCATTGTCCACCATCGTACAAATTAGGTAAATCCTCCAGAGTCCCCAAGGACATCCCAAAAATGTAGGCCGCCCAGGACAAACAAGGGTCATCTGAAACCAGCTGAGCATCTACCTCTACTCAGCGTAGATGGATGTCCCCAGAGAAGAAGATTGAATCAGACAGGCCCCTAGGCCTGAATCAGATTCATTGCTTTCGGTTACAGGTATCTCTCCTCAGAGGCCTGGTTTCGAATATTAGCATATGGGGATTTCATGAGGCAGCAATCAGAACAAATCTCTTCTCCACATGGGAAAATTATCCTTTGAAGATGTCTCAAAACCTCCAGTTAGGAGAATACTTCAGGGCCTGTGTGCCACTGCCCCATTATAAGGTCTCCATAGACACAAAAACTCATTAGGACCCATGCACAGGATAGTCCCTTTCAACTGAGTGTATTCGGTTGCTCCCCGAGATCCAGCAGATCTAACTTGTCTTGTTGCTAGGAGACAATTGGAATGTGAGGTGGCCTACCCCGCCATTGATCCTTAAAACCCTGCTCGGAATCATTGGCCTGGAGCCAACCAACAGGTCTCAATTGTCCTGCAGAAGAATCTTTGCAGTTGGGAGCTACTCAGAACTCCCATCGTGAGAGAACCCCCATGGCCTCATCATCGCCCCCCTTCATAAAGGGGCCATCAGGGACATAAGGTCCAACCTGAGTGATCGTCTGATCCTCACCCTGACTTCAGATGCACGAGATCTCGCTTCTGGTCTGTAGATTGTGCCTGCCATGTCCTCACCCAGAAACCTAAGCCTTGCTTGTGTCCTCAGACTTCTGTCCACAGACTACTGGCTCACAAGCCCTCCAGTTTGGCAATCCAGAATTACAATGCAGCACTGCACCTGCCCTGCAGAAGAAATACATTGCCCTCTGGGGCTACCTAGAAACCCCAAGTGACGATCAACCTGCACAACACTTGGCTATACCCCAAATATATAGGATGACCTGGGCAATAATGCCCTTTCTGACACAGCCAGAGCCTAGACCTCCTGGGCCCACCCAGACAGCTGGCTAAAAACTGAGAACTTAAGACCCCCAATGGCCTTAGGTCGTTATCCCTTCCCAAACTCAGTTTTCAGGCTTCAGAACCTAGACCTTATCTCCAATCACTGCCCAGTTTTGAAAATGAGACAGAAATCAGAACTCCTCCCGATGGAAGGAAATCTTGTGGTTGGCTTGTTGTCCAACGTTCAGTGTAGTGGAAAAAAGTGTGTCCCTGAGAACCCGCCATTGCTCGTGGTCGAGATAGGTAGCAAACACACATTGTGACCCTCAGCCTATGCCCAGTCCTCAGCTAAGGCCTCTCAGTGGCTGGATGAAGAGACAGCATATTGGGCTTGCCATGCCCCCAGGTCCCAATTTTTAACAATAGTTCGTGTTGTCCCTTCACTCTTCCCCAGGGCTCTGCTTTGGAATTCCTCTTTTGGTGGGACACCTGAATTAACAACCCTGAAAGGAGTCCTCCATCCAACAGATTGACGAAAAACAATTGGGATCGGGCCAAATCCACAGAGAGCAAGATTCGTCCATGGCCCATGAGGCCTCTTCGACATTCCACGGCCATCGCTGATACAAAATCCAGAGACAAAAGCCTAAGCAAGCGCCTCAGACTCGCACTATCTTCATATCCTGAAGATGTCTTCTCATGGTTTGTAGATCGGGCCTGCCATACCTACGTCCCCAAACATAAGCTGAGTTTGTGTTTTCAGACTTCTGTCCTCAAATTCCTGGGCCACATACCCTCCAGGCTGGGGACCCTGGAGCCACACATTAGGACTGTGCCTACCCAATCCATGGGAATTCTGCCCATTCCATTGTCCAAAATCGTACAAATTAGGAGAACCCTCCAAAGTCCATGAGGCCATCCCAATAGTATAGGTCGCCCGGGACAAAAAAGGGCAGTCTGACACCAGCTGAGCATCTAACTCCACTCATACCCTAGAAGGATGTCCCCAGAGAAGAAGATTGAACCAGACAGGACCATAGGTCAAAATCGGATCCATTGCTTTGGTTTACTGGCATGTCTCCTCAAAACCCTGGATTTCAATACCAGCATTGGGGTTTTCCTGAGGCACCCATCAGAACCAAACTCGTCTCCACAAGGAAACTTGTGCATGGGAGCTATGTCAAAAGCTGAGGAGAATACTTCAGGGTCCCGGTGCCACCGCCCCATTCCAAGGCCCTCATGGACACAAACACACATTAGACCCATCCTCAGGAAAGTCCATTTCAACTCAGCCACCCCGGTTGCTCCCTCAGAGCCATCAGATCTAAACTGCCTTGTCGCTAGGAGACAACTGGAATGCGAGGCGGGCTTCCCAGGCATCCATCCTCGAACGTTGGTCTTGACTCATCCATATGGGATGTCCTGGAGCTGTCCAACAGGTCTCAATTGTCCTGCAGAAGGAATCCTTGGAGGGGGCATCCCACCACTCCCTACGTGGGAAAACCTCCACAGCCTCGAGATTCGGCTCCCTTCATGAAGGGGCCGTCATGAACAGAAAATCCAAGCTGAGCCATCGTCTGATCCTCGCTCTGACGTCAGATGCATGAGATATTGATTCAGATCTTCAGGGGGTACATGCCGTGCCCTCGCCCTGAAACCCAAGTCTAGCTTGTGTTCTCAGACTTCCATCCTCACACTCCTGGCCCAGAAGCCTACAAATTTGGCAATTCCGGACAATCATTGCAGCACTCTGCCTGCCCTCTAGAAAAAATAGATTGCCTAATGAGCTGCCCGGGCACATTAAATGAGAATAAACCTACACGGCACTCGAATGTACCGAAATTATATAGTCTAACCTGGGCAGTAATGCACTGTCTGACACAACCTGAGCCGGGACCTCCTGAGCAACACCCAGACAGCTGACCGCACACTGAGCACATCAGACCCGCCATGGCCTTAGGTCATCATCTCTGCCCTACCTCAGTTTTCAGGCTTCATAACCTAGACCTTATCTCCAATCACTGCCCAGGGGTGACTGTGATGCAGAAATCAGAACTCCTGCTTACCCAAGGCAAGAAACCTGTGTTGCCATGTTGTCCTACGTTCAGTGTAGGAGAAACCAGTATTCACCCTGAGGTCACGCCCATTCTTGAGTGCGACGAGGGCATAAATACGCATTGTGACCCTCAGCGTGATTCCTGACCTCTAGTAAATCCTCTCAGTGGCTGGACCATTAGATGTCATAATGGGCTTGACATGTCCCTAGGCCCCAATTTTTAACCAGATTTCTGGTTGTCCAGTCACAACTCCCAGGGCGATACTCTGGAAACCCTCATTTGGTCGGACACCTGAGGTTGAAAAACAAAACAAAACAAATCAACAACAAAAAAAAAAAACGGACTTCTTCCATCCCACGTAGTGACCCCAAACTCCTTCGACTGGGCCAAACCCCCAGAGAGTAAGACTCGTCCAATTCCCATGAAGTCACCCGGATATTTCACGACAATGAGTGACACAATATCTAGAGACAAAAGGTGAACAAGAGCCTCACACTCGCCCATTTTTGATATCCCAAACTGTCCTCCTCATGGTCTGTAGATCAGTCCTGCCATACCTATGACCTGAATCATAAGCCGAGTTTGTTTTCAGACAACTGTCCTAACAGCTCTGGCCTACACACCCTACAGCCTCAGGCCACTGAGGCCAAACCTGAAGACTGTGCTTGCCCTCTCCAAGGGAATTGTATGTGCCCATTCCAATGGCCAAAACCCTACTAAGAGGATAAACCTCCAAAATTCCTGAGGCCATCCCAATAGTGGTGGATCCCAGGACAAACAGGGGCAATCTGAGCCCATCTGAGCACCTACCTGCACTCAGACCCGTAGACTGATATCTCCAGAGGTAATAAGGTACGAATAGGCCCCTAGGCAACTATCGGATCCATTGCTTTGGTTTCGAGGCATCTCTCCTCAGAGGCCTGGATTTCAATAACAGCATATGGCTGTTTCTTGACTCACCATCAGAACAGATCTCATCTACACATGGGAAACTTGCACGATGGAGCTGTGTGAAAGCCTCTCTTTAGGAGAACCCTTCAGGGCCCCAGTACCACCGCTTCATTCCAAGGTCTCCATAGACACAAAATCATATTAGGTCACATCCAAGAGAGTCCATTTCAACTCAGCCTCTTCGGTTGCTCCCCCAGATCCAGCCGATCTGACCAGTCTTGTTGCTTGGAGACAATTGGAATGCGAGGTGGGCTACGCAGCCATCCATCCTTAGAACCCTGCTCAGAATCGTTGTCCTGGAGCCAACCAACAGGTCTCAATTGTCCGGCAGAAGAATCTTTGCAATTGGGAGATTCTCACAACTCCCATCGTCGGAAAAACCCCATGGCCTCGTGATCCCCCAGCTTCAATATGGGGCCCTCAGGGAAAAAATGTCCAACCTGAGCGATCGTCTAATCCTCGCCCTGACTTCAGATGCTCGAGATCTAGATTCAGGACTATAGATTGTGCCGGCCATATCCTCACCCAGAAACCTAGGCCTAGCTTGGGTTCTCAGACATCCGTCCTCAGACTACTGGCCCAAAAAACCTCCAATTTGGCAATTCAGAACTACAATGCAGCACTCTGCCTGCCCTCCAGAAGAAAAACATTGCCACATGGGGCTACCGAGAAACCCCAAATGGGGATCAACCTGCACGCCGTTCGGCTGTACCCCAAATATATAGGCTGACCTGGGCACTAATGCCCTTTCTGACAAGGCCTGATCCTGGACCTCCTGGCCCCACCCAGACATCTGGCCACACACTGAGCACATCGGACCCGCCATGGCCTTAGGTCGTCATCTCTTCTCAATCTCGGTTTTCAGGCTTCAGAACCTAGACCCTATCTCCAATCAAGGCCTGGGTTTGAAAATGATGCAGAAATCAAAACTCTTTCCCCATGGCAAGAAACCTTGTGGCTGGCATGTTGTCCAAGGTTCAGTGTACTTGAAACCAGTGTGGGCCATGAGGCCCCGCCCATGCGTGTGGGCCCCATTGGTCACAAACACACACTGTGACCCTCAGCCTGAGCCCAGTCCTCAGGTAAGGCCTCTCAGTGGCTGGATGGAGAGACAGCATATTGGGCTTGCCATGCCCCTAGGCCCCAATTTTTAACCATAGTTCGGGTTGTCCCTTCACTCTTCCCCAGGGCTCTGCTTTGGAATTCCTCTTTTGGTGGGACTCCTGATGTAACAAACCTGAAAGGAGTCCTCCCATCCCACAGATTGACGAAAAACAATTGGGATCAGGCCAAATCCACATAGAGCAAGATTCGTCCATGGCCCATAAGGCAACCCCAACATTCCACGGCCATCGCTGATACAAAATCCAGAGACAAAAGCCTGAGCACGCGCCTCAGACTCGCTCATTTTTCATATCCTGAAGAGTTCTTCAGATAAGAACCTACACGGCACTCGAATGCACCCAAAATATATAGTCTAACCTGGGCACTAATGCACTGTCTGACAAACTGAGCAAGGACCTCGTGACAAACACCCAGACAGCTGACCACACACTGAGCACATCTGACCCGCCATGGCCTTAGGTCATCATCTCTTCCCTACCTAAGTTTTCAGGCTTCAGAACCTAGTCCAGATCTTCAATCACTGCCCAGGGGTGACTGTGATGCAGAAATCAGAATTCTTCCTTACCCATGGCAAGAAACCTTGTGCTTGGCATGTTGTCCAACGTTCAGTGTAGGAGAAACCAGCATTCAGCCTGAGGCCCCGCCCATTCTTGAGTGCGACGAGGGCATAAACACGCATTGTGACCCTCAGCGTGAGTCCTGTCCTCTAGTACGTCCTCTTAGTGGCTGGACCATTAGATGTCATAATGGGCTTGACATGTCCCTAGGCCCCAAATTTTAACCAGATTTCTGGTTGTCCAGTCACAAATCCCCAGGGCTCTACTCTGGATTCCCTCATTTGGTGGGACACCTGAGGTTGAAAAACAAAACAAAACAAATCAACAACAACAAAAAAAGCAGACTTCTTCCATCCCACAGAGTGACCCCAAACTCCTTGGACGGGGCCAAACCTCCACAGAGTAAGACTCGTCCATTTCCCGTGAAGTCACCCGGAAATTTCACGACCATATGTGACACGATATCCAGAGACAAAAACTTGAGCAAGAGCCTCACACTCGCCCTTTTTTCATATCCCGAAGAGTTCTCCTCATGGTCTGTAGATCAGTCCTGCCATACCTATGACCCGAAACATAAGCCGAGTTTGTGTTTTCAGACAACTGTCCAAACAGCCCTGGCATACACACCCTACAGGCTCCGGCCCCTAGAGCCAAACCTGACGACTGTGCTTGCCCTCTCCAAGGGAATTGTGTGTGCCCATTCCAATGGCCACAACCCTCCTAATAGGATAAACCTCCAAAGTCCCTGAGGCCATCCCAATATTTGTGGCTTCCCAGGACAAACAGGGGCAATATGGGCCCATCTGAGCACCTACTGGCACTCAGACCCGTAGACTGATGTCCCCAGAGGTATTAAGGTACGAACAGGCCCCTAGGCACCTATCGTATACATTACTTTGGTTTCCACGCATCTCTCCTGAGAGGCCTGGATTTCAATAACAGCATATGGCTGTTTCATGACTCACCAATCACAACAAATCTCATCTACACATGGGAAACTTGCACGATGGAAACATGTGAAAGCCTCTCTTTAGGAGAACCCTTCACGGCCCCAGTTCCACCACTTCATTTCAAGGTCTCCATAGACACAAAATCATATTAGGACACATCAACGGGAGAGTCCATTTCAACTCAGCCTCCTCGGTTCGTACCACAGATACAGCAGATCTAACCTGTCTTGTTGCTTGAGGACAATTGGAATGCGAGGTGGGCTACCCAGCATTCCATCCTTAGAACCCTGCTTGGTATCATTGGCCTGGAGGCAACAAACAGGTCTCAATTGTCCTGCAGAAGAATCTTTGCAGTTGGGAGCTTCTCACAACTCCCATCGTGGGAGAACACCTTGGCCTCGTGATCCACCTCCCCCTTCAAGAAGGCGATCGTCTGATCCTCGCCATGACTTCAGATACACGAGATCTCGATTCAGGTCTGTAGATTGTGCCTGCCATATCCTCACCCGAAACCTAGGCCTAGCTTGGGTTCTCAGACTTCCATTATCAGACTACTGGCCCACAAGCCCTCCAGTTAGGCAATCCAGATCTACAATGCAGCACTCTGCCTGCCTTCCAGAAGAAAAATATTGCCCTCCGGGTCTACCCAAAAACACCAAATGAGGATCTACCTGCACGATATTCGGCTGTACCCCACATATATAGGCTGACCTGGGCACTATTGCCCTTCTGACACAGCCTGAGCCTGGACCTCCTGGCCCCACCTAGACAGCTGGCCGCAAACTGAGCACATCGGACCCGCCTTGGCCTTAGGCCGTCATCTCTTCTCAACCTCGGTTTTCAGACTTCAGAACCTAGACCTTATCTCCAATCACGTCCTGGGTTTGAAAATGATGCAGATCAGAACTCTTTCCCATGGCAAGAAACCTTGTGGTTGGCATGTTGTCCAAGGTTCAGTGTAGTTGAACCAGTGTGGCCCATGAGGCCCCGCCCATGCATGTGGTCCCCATTGGTCACAAACACACATTGTGACCCTCAGCCTGAGCCCAGTCCTCAGGTAAGGCCTCTCAGTGGCTGGATGGAGAAACAGCATATTGGGTTTGCCAAGCCCCAGGCTCCAATTTTTAACCATAGTTCGGGTTGTCCCTTCACTCTTCCCCAGGGCTCAGCTTTGGAATTCCTCTTTTTGGGACACCTGAGGTAACAAACCTAAAAGGAGTCCTCCCATCCCACCGATTGACGAAAAGCAATTGGGATCGGGCCAAGTCCACAGAGAGCAAGATACGTCCATGGCCCATGAGGCCACCCCAACATTCCACGGCCATCGCTGACACAAAATCCAGAGACAAAAGCCTGTGCACGCTCCTCAGATTCGCTCATTCTTCATATCCTGAAGAGTTCGTCAGATAAGAACCTACACGGCATTCGAATGCACCCAAAATATATAGTCTAACCTGGGCACTAATGCACTGTTTGACAACCTGAGCCCGAACCTCGTGACCAACACCCAGACAGCTGACAGCACACTGAGCCCATCAGACCCGCCATGGCCTTAGGTCATCATCTCTTCCCTACCTCAGTTTTCAGGTCAGAACCTAGACCTTATCTCCAATCACTGCCCAGGGGTGACTGTGATGCAGAAATCAGAACTCTTCCTTACCTATGGCAAGAAACCTTGTGGTTGGCATGTGGTCCAACGATCAGTGTAGGAGAAACCAGCATTCACCCTGAGGCCCCGCCCATTCTTGAGTGCGACGAGGGCATAAACACGCATTGTGACCCTCAGCGTGAGTCCTGTCCTCTAGTACGTCCTCTCACTGGCAGGCCCATTAGATGTCATAATGGGCTGGACATGTCCCTAGGCCCCAATTTTTAACCAGATTTCTGGTTGTCCAGTCGCCACTCCCCAGGGCCCTACTCTGGAATCCCTCATTTTGTGGGACACCTGAGGTTCAAAAACAAAACAAAACAAATCAACAACAACAGAACAAGGGATTTCTTCCTTCCCACAGAATGACCCCAAACTCTTTGGATGGGGTCAAACCCCCAGAGAGTAAGACTCGTCCATTTCCAATGAAGTCACCCGGAAATTTCACGACCATGAGTGACACGATATCCAGAGACAAAAAACTTGAGCAAGAGCCTCACAGTCGCCCTTTTTTCATATCCCGAAGAGTTCTCCTCATGGTCTGTAGATCAGTCCTGCCATACTTATGACCCGAAACATAAGCCGAGTTTGTGTTTTCAGACAACTGTCCAAACTGCCCTGGCCTACACACCCTACAGGCTCAGGCCCCAGGAGCCAAACCTGACGACTGTGTTTGCCCTCTCCAAGGGAATTGTATGTGCCCATTTCAATGGCCACAACCCTACTAATAGGTTAAACCTCCAAAGTCCCTGAGGCCATCCCAATATTTGTGGCTTCCCAGGAAAAACAGGGGCAATCTGGGCCCATCTGAGCACCTACCCGCACTCAGACCCGTAGACTGATGTCCCAGGAGGTATAAAGGAACGAACAGGCCCCTAGGCACCTATCGGATCCATTGCTTTGGATTCCAGGCATCTCTCCTCAGAGGCCTGGATTTCAATAACAGCATATGGCTCTTTATTGTCTCATCCATCAGAACAAATCTCATCTACACATGGGAAACTTGCATGATGGAGCTGTGTGAAAGCCTCTCTTTAGGAGAACAATTCAGAGCCCCTGTGCCACCGCTTCATTCCAAGGTCTCCATAGACACAAAATCATATTAGGACACATCCACAGCAGAGTCCATTTCAACTCAGCCTCTTCAGTAGCTCCCCAGATCCAGCAGATCTAACCTGTCTTGTTGCTTGGAGACAATTGGAATGCGAGGTGGGCTACCCAGCCCTCCATCCTTAGATCCCTCCTCGGAATCGTTTCCTGGAGCTAACCAACAGGTCTCAATTTTCCTGCAGAAGAAACTTTGCAGTTGGGAGCTTCTCACAACTCCCATAGTGGGAAAACCAGCATGGCCTCTTGATCAACGCCCCCCTTCAAGAAGGGGCCATCAGGGACAGAATGTCCAACCTGAGCGATCGTCTGATCCTCGCCCTGACTTCAGATGCTCGAGATCTCGATTCAGGTCTCACCCAGAAACCTAGGCCTAGCTTGGGTTCTCAGACTTCCGTCCTCAGACTACTGGCCCACAAGCCCTCCAGTTTGGCAATCCAGAACTACAGTGCAGCAGTCGGCCTGCCCTCCAGAAGAAAAACATTGCCATCTGGGGCTACCCAGAAACCCCAAATGATATTCAACCTGCACGCCATTTAGCTGTACCCCAAATATATAAGCTGACCTGGGCACTAATGCCCTTTCTGAGACAGCTTGAGTCTGGACCTCCTGGCCCCACCCAGACAGCTGGCCGCACACTGAGCTCATATGACCTGCCATGACCTTAGGACTTCATCTCTTCTCAATCTCGGGTTTCAGGCTTCAGAACCTAGACATTATCTCCAATCACGGCCGGGGTTTGAAAATGATGCAGAAATCAGAACGCTTTCCCCATGGCAAGAAACCTTGTGGTTGGCATGTTGTCCAAGTTTCGGTGTACTTGAAACCAGTGTGGCCCATGAGGCCCCGCCCATGCTTGCGGGCCACATTGGTCACAAACACACATTGTGATCCTCAGCCTGAACCCAGTACTCAGGTAAGGCCTCTCAGTGGCTGGATGGAGAGACAGCATATTGGGCTTGCCATGCCCCTAGGCCCCAATTTTTAACCATAGTTCGGGTTGTCCCTTCATTCTTCCCCAGGGCTCTGATTTGGAATTCCTCTTTTGGTCGGACACCTGAGGTAACAAACCTAATAGGAGTCCTCCCATGCCAAAGATTGACGAAAAACAATTGGGATCGGGCCAATTCCACAGAGAGCAAGATTCGTCCATGGCCCATGAGGCCTCCCCAACATTCCAAAGCCATCGCTGATACAAAAACCAGAGACAAAAGCCTGAGCACGCGCCTCAGACTCGCTCATTCTTCATATCCTGAAGAGTTCTTCAGATAAGAACCTACACGTCACTCGAAGGCACCCAAAATATATACTCTAACCTGGGCACTAATGCACTGTCTGACAACCTGAGCCCGGACGTCGTGACCAACACCCAGACAGCTGACCGCACACTGAGCACATCAGACCCGCCATGGCCTTAGGTCATCATCTCTTACCTACCTCAGTTTTCAGTCTTCAAAACCTAGACCTTATCTCCAATCACTGCCCAGGGGTGACTATGATGCAGAAATCAGAACTCTTCCTTACCCAAGGCAAGAAACCATGTGGTTGGCATGTTGTCCAACGTTCAGTGTAGGAAAGAAACCAGCTTTCACCGTGACGCCCCGCCCATTCTTGAGTGCGTCGAGCGCATAAACACACATTGTGACCCTCAGTGTGAGTCATGTCATCTAGTACGTCCTCTCCATGGCTGGACCATTAGATGTCATAATGGGCTTGACATGTATCTAGGCCTCAATTTTTAACCAGATTTCTGGTTGTCCAGTCGCCCCTCCCAGGGCTCTACTCTGGAATCCCTCATTTGCTGGGACACCTGAGGTTTAAAAACAAAACAAAACAAATCAATAACAACAGAACAACGGACTTCTTCCATCCCACAGAATGACCCCAAACTCTTTGGACGGGGCCAAACCCCCAGAGAGTAAGACTCGTCCATTTCCCATGAAGTCACCTGGAAATTTCACGACCATGAGTGACACGATAACCAGAGATAAAAACTTGAGCAAGAGCCTCACACTCGCCCTATTTTCATATCCCAAAGAGTTCTCCTCATGGTCTGTAGATCAGTCCTGCCATACCTATGACCCGAAACATAAGCCGAGTTTGTGTTTTCAAACAACTGTCATAACAGCCCTGGCCTACACACCCTATATACTCAGGCCCCTGGAGCCAAACCTGACGACTGTGCTTGCCCTCTCCAAAGGAATTGTGTGTGCCCATTCCTATGGCCACAACCCAACTAAGAGGATAAACCTCCAAAGTCCCTGAGGCCATCCCAATATTTGTTGCTTCCCAGGACATACAGGGGCAATGTGGGCCCATCAGAGCACCTACCGGCACTCAGACCCATAGACTGATGTCCCCAGAGGTAAAAAGGAAAGAACAGGCCCCTAGGCACATATCCGATCCATTGCTTTGGTTTCCAGGCATCTCTCCTCAGAGGAATGGATTTCAATAACAGCATATGGCTGTTTCTTGACTCACCCATCAGAACAAATCTCATCTACACATGGGAAACTTGCACGATGGAGCTGTGTGAAAGCTTCTCGTTAGGAGAACCCTTCAGGGCCCCAGTGCCACCGCTTCATTCCAAGGTCTCCATAGACATATTATCATATTAGGACACATCCACGGGAGAGTCCATTTCAACTCAGCCTCCTCGGTTGCTCCCACAGATCCAGCAGATCTAAACTGTCTTGGTGCTTGCAGACAATTGGAATGCGAGATGGGCTACCCAGCCATCCATCCTTAGAACCCTGCTCGGAATCGTTGTCCTGGTGCCAACCAACAGGTCTCAATTGTCCTGCAGAAGAATCTTTGCAGTTGGGAGATTCTCACAACTCCCATCGTGGGAAAACCCGCATGGCCTCGTGATCCACGCCTCCCTTTAAGAAGGGACCATCAGGGACAGAATGTCCAACCTGAGCGATCGTCTGATCCTCACCCTGACTTCAGATGCACGAGATCTAGATTCCGGTCTCACCCAGAAACCTAGGCCTAGCTTGGGTTCTCAGACTTCCGTCCTCATACTACTGGCCCACAAGCCCTCCAGTTTGGCAATCCAGAACTACAATGCAGCATTCTGCGTGACCTTCAGAAGAAAAACATAGCGCTCTGGGGATACCCAGAAACCACAAATGAGGGTCAACCTGCATGCCTTTTGCCTGTACCCCAAATATATAGGCTGACATGGGCACTAGTGCCCTTTCTGACACAGCCTGAGACTGGAACTCCAGGTCCCACCCAGACAGCTGGCCGCACACTGAGCACATCAGACCCGTCATGGCCTTAGTTCGTCATCTCTTCCAAACATCGGTTTCAGGCTTCAGAACCTAGACCTTATCTCCAATCACCGCCCGGGTTTGAAAATGATGCAGGAATCAAAACTCTTTCCCCATGACAAGAAATCTTGTGGTTGGCATGTTGTCCAAAGTTCAGTGTAGTTGAAACCAGTGTGGCCCATGAGGCCCCGCCCATGCTTGCGGGGCACATTGGTCACAAACACACATTGTGACCCTCAGACTGAGCCCAGTCCTCAGGTAAGGCCTCTCAGTGGCTGGATGGAGAGACAGCATGTTGGGTTTGCCATTCCCCTAGGCCCCAAATTTTAAACATAGTTCGGGTTGTCCCTTCACTCTTCCACAGTGCTCTGCTTTGGAATTCCTCTTTTGGTGGGACACCTGAGGTAACAAACCTGAAAGGAGTCCTCCCATTCCACCGATTGCCGGAAAACGATTGGGATCGGGTCAAGTCCACAGAGTGCAAGATTCATCCATGGCCCATGAGGCCTCCCCAACATTCCACGGACATCTCTGATATAAAATCCAGAGACAAAAGCCTGAGCCCGTGCTTCAGACTCGCGCATTCTCCATATCCTGAAGAGTTCTTCAGATAAGAACCTATACGTCACTCGAAGGCACCCAAAATATATAGTCTAACCTGGGCACTAATGCACTGTCTGATAACCTGAGCCCGGACCTCGTGACCAACACCCAGACAGCTGACCGCACACTGAGCACATCAGACCCGCCATAGCATTAGGTCATCATCTCTTCCCTACCTCAGTTTTCAGGCTTCAGAACCGAAACCTTTTCTCCAATCACTGCCCAGGGGTGAGTGTGATGCAGAAATCAGAACTCTTCCTTACCCATGGCAAGAAACCTTGTGGTTGGCATGTTGTCCAACGTTCAGTGTAGGAGAAACCAGCATTCACCCTGAGGCCCCGCCCATGGTAGAGTGCAACGAGGGCATAAACATGCATTGTGACCCTCAGCGTGAGTCCTGTCCTCTAGTACGTCCTCCTAGTGGCGGGACCATTAGATGTCATAATGGGCTTGACATGTCCCTATGCCCCAATATTTAACCAGATTTCTGTTTGTCCATTCGCCCCACCGTAGGGCCCTACTCTGGAATCCCTCATTTGGTGGGAAACCTGAGGTTGAAAAACAGAACAAAACAAATCAACAGCAACAGAACATGGACTTTTTCCATCCCACAGAATGACCCCAAACTCTTTGGATGGGGCCAAACCCCCAGAGAGTAAGACTCGTCCATTTAACATGAAGTTACCCGGAAATTTCACGACCATATGTGACACGATATTCACAGACAAAGACTTGAGCAAGAGCCTCACACTCTCCCTTTTTTCATATCCCAAAGTGTTCTCCTCATGGTCTGTAGATCAGTCCTGCCATAACTATGACCCTAAACTTAAGCCGAGTTTGTGTTTTCAGACAACTTTCCAAACAGCCCTGGCCTACACACCCTACAGGCTCAGTCCCCTGGACCCAAACCTGACGACTGTGATTGCCCTCTCCAAGGGAATTGTATGTGCCCATTCCAATGGCCACAACCCTCCTAAGAGTATAAACCTCCAAAGTCCCTGAGGCCATCCCAATATTGCAGCTTCCCAGAACAAATTGGGCAATCTGGGCCCATCTGAGCACATACTTGCACTCAGACCCTTAGACTGATATGCCCAGAGGTAAAAAGGAACGAACAGGCCCCTAGGCACCTATCGCATCTATTGCTTTGGTTTCCAGGCATCTCTCCTCAGAGGCCTGGCTTTCAATAACAGCATATGGCTGTTTCTTGACTCACCCATCAGAACAAATCTCATCTACACATGGGAAACTTGCACGATGGAGCTATGTGAAAGCCTCTCTTTAGGAGAACCCTTCAGGGTCCCAGTGACACCGCTTCATTCCAAGGTCTCCAGACACAAAATCATATTAGGACACATACACGGGAGAGTCCATTTCAACTCAGCCTCCTCGGTTGCTCCCACAGATCCAGCAGATCTAACCTGTCTTATTGCTTGCAGACAATTGGAATGCGAGTTTGGCTACCCAGCCATCCATCCTTAGAACCCTGCTCAGAATCGTTGTCCTGGAGCCAACCAACAGGTCTCAATTGTCCTGTAGAAGAATCTAGCAGTTGAGAGCTTCTCAAACTCCCATCATGGGAAAAACCCCTTGGCCTCGTGTTCCACCACCCTTTCAAGAAGGGGCCATCAGGGACAGAATGTCCCACCTGAGTGAACTCTGATCCTCGCTGTGACTTCAGATGCATGAGATCTCGATTCAGGTCTGTAGATTGTTCCTGCCATATCCTCAACCATAAACCTAGGCCTAGCTTGGGTTCTCAGACTTCCGTCCTCAGACTACTGGCCCACAAGCCCTCCAGTTTAGCAATCCAGAACTACAATGCAGCACTCTGCCTGCCCTCCAGAAGAAAAACATTGCCCTCTGGGGCTACCCAGAAACCCCCAATGAGGATCAACCTGCACGCCATTCGGCTGTACCCCAAATATATAGGCTGACCTGGGCACTAACGCCCTTTCTCACACAGCCTGATCCTGGACCTCCGGGCCCCACCCAGACAGCTGGCCGCACACTGAGCACATCGGACCAGCCATGGCCTTACGTCGTCATCTCTTCTCAACCTCGGTTCTCAGGCTTCAGAACCTAGACCTTATCTCCAATCACGGCCCGGGTTTGAAAATGATGCAGAAATCAGAACTCGTTCCCCAGGGCAAGAAACCTTGTGGTTGGCAAGTTGTCCAAGGTTCAGTGGGTTGAAACCAGTGTGGCCCATGAGGCCCGACCCATGCTTGCGGGCCACATTGGTCACAAACACACATTGTGACCCTCAGCCTGAGCCCAGTCCTCAGGTAAGGCCTCTCAGTGGCTGAATGGAGAGACAGCATATTGGGCTTGCCATGCCCCTAGGCCCCAATTTTTAACCATAGTTCGTGTTGTCCCTTCATTCTTCCCCAGGGCTCTGCTTTGGAATTCCTCTTTTGGTGGGACACCTGAGGTAACAAACTGAAAGGAGTCCTCGAATCCCACAGATTGACGAAAAACAATTGGGATCGGGCCAAATCCACGGAAAGCACGATTCGTCCATGGCCCATGAGGCCTCCCCAACATTCCACGGCCATCGCTGATTCAAAATCCAGAGACAAAAGTCTGAGCAAGTGCCTCAGACTCGCACTTTCTTCATATCCTGAAGATGTCTTCTCATGGTTTGTAGATCGGGCCTGCCATACCTACGTCCCCAAACATAAGCTGAGTTTGTGTTTTCAGACTTCTGTCCTCAAAGTCCTGGGCCACATACCCTCCAGGTTGGGGACCCTGGAGCCACACATTAGGACTGTGCCTACGTAATCCATGGGAATTCTGCCCATTCCATTGTCCAAATTAGTACAAATTAGGAGAACCCTCAAAAGTTCCTGAGGCCATCCCAATAGTATAGGTCTCCCGGGACATAAAAGGGCAGTCTGACACCAGCTGAGCATCTACCTCCACTCATACCCTAGATGGATGTCCCCAGAGAAGAAGATTGAACCAGACAGGACCCTAGGCCAAAATCTAATCCATTGCTTTGGTTTACAGGCATGTCTCCTCAAAACCCTGGATTCCAATACCAGCATTGGGGTTTTCCTGAGGCACCCATCAGAACCAAACACGTCTCCACAAGGAAACTTGTGCATGGGAGATATGTCAAAAGCTGAGGAGAATACTTCAGGGTCCCGATGCCACCGCAACATTCCAAGGCCCTCATGGACACAAACACACATTAGACCCATCCTCAGGAAAGTCCATTTCAACTCAGCCACCCCGGTTGTTCCCGCAGAGCCATCAGATCTAAACTGTCTTGTCGCTAGGAGAATTTTGGAATGCGAGGCGGGCTTCCCAGGCATCCATCCTCGAACGTTGGTCTGGACTCATCCATATGGGATGTCCTGGTACTGTCCAACAGGTCTCAATTGTCCCGAAGAAGGAATCCTTGGAGGGGGCATCCCACCACTCCCAACGTGGGAAAACCTCCACGCTCTCGAGAATCCGCTCCCTTCATGAAGGGGCCGTCATGAACAGAAAATCCAAGCTGAGCCAACGTCTGATCCTCGCTCTGACTTCAGATGCATGAGATATTGCTTCAGATCTTCAGGAGGTACATGATGTGCCCTCGCCCTGAAACCCAAGTCTAGCTTGTGTTCTCAGACTTCCATCCTCACACTCCTGGCCCCGAAGCCTACAAGAGTGGCAATTCCGGACCATCATTGCAGCACTCTGCCTGCCCTCTAGAAAAAATATATTGCCTAATGAGCTGCCCAGGCACATTAAATGAGAATAAACCTACACGGCACTCGAATGTACCCAAATTATATAGTCTAACCTGGGCACTAATGCACTGTCTGACACAACCTGTGCCGGGACCTCCTGAGCAACACCCAGACAGCTGTCCGCACACTGAGCACATCAGACCCGCCATGGCCTTAGGTCATCATCTCTGCCCTACGTCAGTTTTCAGGCTTCAGAACCTAGACCTTATGTCCAATCACTGCCCAGGGGTGACTGTGATGCAGAAATCAGAACTCCTGCTTACCCAAGGAAAGAAACCTTGTGTTTGCCATGTTGTCCTACGTTCAGTGTAGGAGAAACCAGCATTCACCCTGAGGTCACACGCATTCTTGAGTGCGACAAGGGCATAAACACGCATTGTGACCCTCAGCGTGATTCCTGACCTCTAGTAAATCCTCTCAGTGGCTGGACCATTAGATGTCATAATGGGCTTGACATGTCCCTAGGCCCCAATTTTTAAACAGGTTTCTGGTTGTCCAGTCACAACTCCCCAGGGTTCTACTCTGGAAACCCTCATTTGGTGGGACACCTGAGGTTGAAAAACAAAACAAAACAAATCAACAACAACAAAAAAAACGGACTTCTTCCATCCCACAGAGTGACCCCAAAATCCTTGGACGAGGCCACACCCCCAGAGAGTAAGACTCGTCCATTTCCCATGAAGTTACCCGGAAATTTCACGACCATGAGTGACACAATATCTAGAGACAAAAACGTGAGCAAGAGCGTCACACTCCCCCATTTTTCATATCCCAAAGTGTTCTCCTCATGGTCTTTAGATCAGTCCTGCCATACCTATGACCTGAAACATAAGCCGAGTTAGTATTTTCAGACAACAGTCCCAACAGCTCTGGCCTACACATCCTACAGGCTCAGTCCCCTGAGGCCAAACCTGACGACTGTGTTTGCCCTCACCAAGGGAATTGTATGTGCCCATTCCAATGGCCACAACCCTACTAAGAGGATAAACCTCCAAAATTCCTGAGGCCATCCCAATATTTGTGGCTTCCCAGGACAAACAGGGGAAATCTGAGCCCATCTGAGCACCTACCTGCACTCAGACCCGTAGACTGATATCCCCAGATGTAATAAGGAACGAACAGGCCCCTAGGCACATATCGGATCCATTGCTTTGGTTGCGAAGCATCTCAACTCAGATGCCTGGATTTCAATTACAGCATATGGCTGCTTCTTGACTCACCCATCAGAACAAATCTCATCTACACATGGGAAACTTGCACGATTGAACTGTGTGAAAGCCTCTATTGAGTAGAACCCTTCAGGGCCCCAGTGCCACTGCTTCATTCCAAGGTCTCTATATACACAAAATCATATTAGGTCACATCCAAGGGAGAGTCCATTTCAAATCAGCTTCCTTGGTGGCTACCCCAGATCCAGCAGATCTGAACTCTCTTGTTGCTTGGAGACAATTGGACTGCGAGGTGGGCTACCCAGCCCTCCATCCTTAGAACACTGCTCGGAATCGTTGTGCTGGAGCCAACCAACAGGTCTCAATTGTCCTGCAGAAGAATCTTTGCAATTGGGACCTTCTCACAAGTCCCATCGTCGGAAAAACCACATGGCCTCGTGATCCCCCCCCTCCAGAAGGAGCCCTCAGGGACAGAATATCCAACCTGAGCGATCGTCTGATCCTCGCCCTGACTTCAGATGCACGAGATCTAGATTCAGGACTCTAGATTGTGCCTGCCAAATCCTCACCCAGATAACTAGGCCTAGCTTGGGTTCTCAGGCTTCTGTCCTCAGACTACTGGCCCACACGCCCTCCAATTTGGCAATTTAGAACTACAATGCAGCACTCTGCCTGCCCTCCAGAAGAAAAACATTGCCCTCTGGGGCTACCCAAAACCCCCAATGAGGATCAACCTGCACGCCATTCGGCTGTACCCCAAATATATAGGCTGACCTGGGCACTAATGCCCTTTCTGACGCAGCCTGTGCCTGGACCTCCTGGCCCCACCCAGAAAGCTGGCCGCACACTGAGCACATCGGACCTGCCATGGCCCTTTGGTCGTCATCTCTTCACAACCTCGTTTTTCAGGCTTCAGAACCTAGACCTTATCTCCAATCACGGCCCGGGTTTGAAAATGATGCAGAAATCAGAACCCTTTCCCCATGGCAAGAAACTTTGTGGTTAGCATGTTGTCCAAGAATCAGTGTAGTTGAAACCAGTGTGGCCCAAGAGGCCCCGCCCATGCTTGCGGGACACATTGGTCACAAACACACATTGTGACCCTCAGCCAGTACTCAGTCCTCAGCTAAGGCTTCTCGGTGGCTGGATGGAGAGACAGCATATTGGGATTGCCATGACACTAGGCCCCAATTTTTTACCGTAATTCGGGTTGTCCCTTCACTCTTCCCCAGGGCTCTGATTTGGAATTCCTCTTTTGGTGGGACCCCTGAGGTAACAAACCTGAAAGGAGTCCTCCCATCCCACAGATTGACGAAAAACAATTGGGATCGGTCCAAATCCACAAAGAGCAAGATTCTTCCATGGCCCATGAGGCCTCCCCAACATTCCACGGCCATCGCTGATACAAAATCCATATTCAAAAGTCTGAGCACGCACCTCAGACTCACTCATTCTTCATATCCTGAAGAGTTCTTCAGATAAGAACCTACACGTCACTCGAAGGCACCCAAAATATATAGTCTAACCTGGGCACTAATGCACTGTCTGACAACCTGAGCCCGATCCTCGTGACCAACACCCAGACAGCTGACCGCACCCGGAGCTCATCAGACTCGCCATGGCCTTAGGTCATCATCTCTTCCCTACCTCGGTTTTCAGGCTTCAGAACCTAGACCTTATCTCCATTCACTGTCCAGGGGTGACTGTGATGCAGAAATCAGAACTCTTCCTTACCAATGGCAAGAAACCTTGTGGTTGGCATGTTGTCCAACGTTCAGTGTAGGAGAAACCAGATTTCACCATGAGGCCCGCCCATTCTTGAGTGCGACGAGGGCATAAACACGCATTGTGACCCTCAGCGTGAGTTCTGTCCTCTAGTACGTCCTCTCAGTGGCTGGACCATTAGATGTCATAATGGGCTTGAAATGTCCCTAGGCCCCAATTTTTAAACAGGTTTCTGGTTGTCCAGTTGCCCCTCCCAGGGCTCTACTCTGGAATCCCTCATTTGCTGGGAAACCTGAGGTTGAAAAACAAAACAAAACAAATCCATCACAACAGAACAACGGACTTCTTCCATCCCACAGAATGACCCCAAACTCTTTAGACGGGGCCAAACCCCCGGAGAGTAAGACTCGTCCATTTACCATGAGTCAGCCGGAAATTTCACGACCATGAGTGACACGATAACCAGAGATAAAACCTTGAGCAAGAGCCTCACACTCGCCCTATTTGCATATCCGGAAGAGTTTTCCTCATGCTCTGTAGATCAGTCCTGCCATACCTATGACCCGAAACATAAGCCGATTTTGTGTTTTCTAACAACTGTCCAAACAGCTCTGGCCTACACACCCTAAAGCCTCAGGCCCCTGGAGCCAAACCTGACGACTGTGCTTGCCCTCTCCAAGGGAATTGTGTGTGCCCATTCCAATGGCCACAACCCAACTAAGAGGATAAACCTCCAAACTCCCTGAGGCCATCCCAATATTTGTGGCTTCCCAGGACAAACAGGGGCTATCTGGGCCCATCTGAGCACCTACCGGCACTCAGCCCCGTAGACTGATGTCCCCAGAGGTAAAAAGGAACAAATAGACCCTAGGCACATATCCGATCGATTGCTTTGGTTTCCAGGCATCTCTCCTCAGAGGAATGGATTTCAATAACAGCATATGGCTGTTTCTTGACTCACCCATCAGAACAAATCTCATCTACACATGGGAAACTTGCACGATGGAGCTGTTTGAAAGCCTCTCTTTAGGAGAACACTTCAGGGCACCAGTGCCTCCGCTTCATTCCAAGGTCTCCATAGACAGATTATCATATTAGGACACATCCACGGGAGAGTCCATTTCAACTCAGCCTACTCGGTTGCTCCCCCAGATCCAGCAGATCTAAGCTGTCTTGTTGCTTAGAGACAATTGGAATGCGAGATGGGCTACCCAGCCATCCATCCTTAGAAGCCTGCTCGGAATCGTTGTCCTGGAGCCAACCAACAGGTCTCAATTGTCCTGCAGAAGAATCTTTGCAGTTGGGAGATTCTCACAACTCCCATCGTGGGAAAACCCGCATGGCCTCGTGATCCACGCCCCCCTTCAAGAAGGGGACATCAGGGACAGAATGTCCAACTTGAGCGATCATCTGATCCTCGCCCTGACTTCAGATGCACGAAATCTAGATTCAGGTCTCACCCAGAAACCTAGGCCTAGCTTGGGTTCTCAGACTTCCGTCCTCAGACTACTGGCCCACAAACCCTCCAGTTTGGCAATCCAGAACTACAGTGCAGCACTCTGCCTGCCCTCCAGAAGAAAAACATTGCCGTCTGGGGCTACCCAGAAACCCCAATGAGATTCAACCTGCACGCCATTCGGCTGTACCCCAAATATATAGGCTGACCTGGGCACTAATGCCCTTTCTGAGACAGCCTGAGTCTGGACCTCCTGGCCACACCCAGACAGCTGGCCGCACACTGAGCTCATATGACCTGCCATGGCCTTAGGACTTCATCTCTTCCCAATCTCGGATTTCAGGCTTCAGAACCTAGACATTATCTCCAATCACGGCCCGGGTTTGAAAATGATGCAGAAATCAGAACGCTTTCCCCATGGCAAGAAACCTTGTGGTTGGCATGTTGTCCAAGGTTCAGTGTACTTGAAACCAGTGTGGCCCATGAGGCCCCGCCCATGCTTGCGGGCCACATTGGTCACAAACACACATTGTGACCCTCAGCCTGAGCCCAGTCCTCAGGTAAGGCCTATAAGTGGCTGGATGGAGAGACAGCATATTGGGCTTGCTCTGCCCCTAGGCCCCAATTTTTAACCATAGATCGGGTTGTCCCTTCACTCTTCCCAAGGGCTCTGATTTGGAATTCCTCTTTTGGTGGACACCTGAGGTAACAAACCTAAAAGGAGTCCTCCCATCCCACAGATTGACAAAAAACAATTGGGATCGGGCCAAGTACACAGAGAGCAAGATTCGTCCATGGCCCATGAGGCCTCGCCAACATTCCACGGCCATCGCTGATACAAAATCCAGAGACAAAAGCCTGAGCACGCGCCTCAGACTCGCTCATTCTTCATATCCTGAAGAGTGCTTCAGATAAGAACCTACACGTCACTCGAAGGCACCCAAAATATATGGTCTAACCTGGGCACTAATGCACTGTCTGACAACCTGAGTCCGGACGCCCTGACCAACACCCAGACAGCTGACCGCACACTGAGCACATCAGACTCGCCATGGTTTAGGTCATCATCTTTTACCTACCTCAGTTTTCAGTCTTTATAACCTAGACCTTATCTCCAATCACTGCCCAGGGGTGACTATGATGCAGAAATCAGAACTCTTCCTTACCCAAGGCAAGAAACCATGTGGTTGGCATGTTGTCCAACGTTCAGTGTAGGAGAAAGCAGGATTCACCCTGACGCCCCGCCAATTCTTGAGTGCGAGGAGGGCATAAACACGCATTGTGACCCTCAGTGTGAGTCCTGTCCTCTAGTACGTCCTCTCAGTGGCTGGACCATTAGATGTCATAATGGGCTTGACATGTCCCTAGGCCCCAATTTTTAACCAGATTTCTGGTTGTCCAGTCGCCCCTCCCAGGGCTCTACTCTGGAATCCCTCATTTGCTGGGACACCTGAGGTTGAAAAACAAAACAAAACAAATCAGTAACAACAGAACAACGGGCTTCTTGCATCCCACAGAATGACCCCAAACTCTTTGGACGGGGCCAAACCCCCAGAGGGTAAGACTCGTCCATTTCCCATGAAGTCACCCGGAAATTTCACGACCATGGGTGACACGATAACCAGAGATAAAAACTTGAGCAAGAGCCTCACACTCGCCCTATTTTCATATCCCAAAGAGTTCTCCTCATGGTCTGTAGATCAGTCGTGCCATACCTATGACCCGAAACATAAGCCGAGTTTGTGTTTTCAAACAACTGTCCAAACGGCCCTGGCCTACACACCCTACAGGCTCAGGCCCCTGGAGCCAAACCTGACGACTGTGCTTGCCCTCTCCAAGGGAATTGTATGTGCCCATTCCAATGGCCACAACCCAACTAAGAGGATAAACCTCCAAAGTCCCTGAGGCCATCCCAATATTTGTGGCTTCCCAGGACAAACAGGGGCAATATGGGCGCATCTGAGCACCTACCGGCACTCAGACCCGTAGACTGATGTCCCCAGAGGTAAAAAGGAACGAACAGGCCCCTAGGCAATATCCGATCCATTGCTTTGGTTTCCAGGCATCTCTCCTCAGAGGCCTGGATTTCAATAACAGCATATGGCTGTTTCTTGACTCACCCATCAGAACAAATCTCATCTACACATGGGAAACTTGCACGATGGAGCTGTGTGAAAGCCTCTCATTAGGAGAACCCTTCAGGGCCCCAGTGTCACCGCTTCATTCCAAGGTCTCCATAGACATATTATCATAGTAGGACACATCCACGGGAGAGTCCATTTCAACTCAGCCTACTCGGTTGCTCCCCCAGATCCAGCAGATCTAACCTGTCTTGTTGCTTGCAGACAATTGGAATGCGAGATGGGCTACGCAGCCATCCATCCTTAGAACCCTGCTCGGAATCGTTGTCCTGGAGCCAACCAACAGGTCTCAATTGTCCTGCAGAAGAATCTTTGCAGTTGGGAGCTTCTCACAACTCCCATCGTGGGAAAACCCGCATGGCCTCTTGATCCACGCCCCCCTTCAAGAAGGGGCCATCAGGGACAGAATGTCCAACCTGAGCGATCGTCTGATCCTCGCCCTGACTTCAGATGCACGAGGTCTAGATTCAGGTCTCACCCAGAAACCTAGGCCTAGCTTGGGTTCTCATACTTCCGTCCTCAGACTACTGGCCCACAAGCCCTCCAGTTTGGCAATCCAGAACTACAGTGCAGCACTCTACCTGCCCACCAGAAGAAAAACATTGCCGTCTGGGGCTACCCAGAAACCCCAAATGAGATTCAACCTGCACGCCATTTGGCTGTACCCCAAATATATAGGCTGACCTGGGCACTAATGCCCTTTCTGACCCAGCCTGAGCCTGGACCTCCTGGCCCCACCCAGACAGCTGGCCGCACACTGTGCTCATATGACCTGTCATGGCCTTAGGTCTTCATCTCTTCTCAATCTCGGGTTTCAGGCTTCAGAACCTAGACATTATCTCCAATCACGGCCCGCGTTTGAAAATGATGCAGAAATCAGAACGCTTTCCGCATGGCAAGAACATGAGTTTGCCATGTGTCCAAGGTTCAATGTACTTGAAACCAGTGTGGCCCATGAGGCCCCGCCCATGCTTGCGGGCCACATTGGTCACAAACACACATTGTGATCCTCAGCCTGAGCCCAGTCCTCAGGTAAGGCCTCTCAGTGGCTGAATGGAGAGACAGCATATTGGGCTTGCCATGACCCTAGGCCCCCATTTTTAACCATAGTTCGGGTAGTCCCTTCACTCTTCCCCAGGGCTCTGATTTGGAATTCCTCTTTTGGTCGGACACCTTAGGTAACAAACCTAAAAGGAGTCCTCCCATCCCACAGATTGACGAAAAACAATTAGGATCGGGCCAAGTCCACAGAGAGCAAGATTCGTCCATGGCCCATGAGGCCTCCCCAACATTCCAGGGCCATCGCTGATACAAAATCCAGAGACAAAAGCCTGAGCACTCGCCTCAGACTCGCTCATTCTTCATATCCTGAAGGGTTCTTCAGAGAAGAACCTACACGTCACTCGAAGGCACCCAAAATATATAGTCTAACCTGGGCACTAATGCACTGTCTGACAACCTGAGCCCGGACCTCGTGTCCAATACCCAGACAGCTGACCGCACACTGAGCACATCAGACCCGCCACGGCCTTAGGTCATCATCTCTTACCTACCTCAGTTTTCAATCTTCAAAACCTAGACCTTATCTCCAATCACTGCCCAGGGGTGACTATGATGCAGAAACCAGCACTCTTCCTTACCCAAAGCAAGAAACCATGTGGTTGGCATGTTGTCCAACGTTCATTGTAGGAGAAAGCAGAATGGACTATGAGGCCCCACCTATCCCTGAGGGCTACTTTTTGCACAAATACACATTGTGACCCTCAGCGTGAGCCCTATCCTCATGGAAAGCCTCTTAGGGACTGGAACAACAGCCCACGTATGGGGCTTGCCAACACCTAGTCCCCCAATCAACCAGAGTTAGAGATGTCTAATCACCCCTACTCAGGGCACTGCTTTGGAATCCCTCTTTGGTGGGACACCTGAGATAAAAAAAAAATACAGAAAGGACTCTTCCCATCCACAGAATGATCCCAACCACTTGGGATCAGGCCAAATCACCAAAGAAAGACTTGTCCATGGCCCTTGAGGACACCCCGACATTCCGCGGCCACCGTAGGCACAAAATCCAGAGACAAAAGCCTGAGCAAATGCCACATACTCGCCCTTTGTTCATAGCCCGGAAAATTCTCACGGTCTGTAGATCTAGCCTTCATATATACATCCCCAAACCTAAGCTGAGTTTGTGTTTTCAGACTTCTGTCCCCACAGTCCTGGCCCACACACCATCCAAGCTGGGGCCCCTGGAGCCACACCTGAGGACTGTGGCTTCCTTCTCCAGGGGAATTCTGCCATTTCCATTGGCCACAACCCTATAGATTAGGAGAAACCTCCAAACTCCCCGAGGCCATCCCAATAGTGTTGGCTGCCCAGGACAAACAGGGATGATCTTTCACAAGTTAGGAAACTACCTCCACTCAGACCCAGAGACCGATATCCCCAAGAATAAAATTGAACTGGACAGGCACTTAGGCCCAATCAGATCCATTGCTTTTGTTTCCAGGCATCTCTCCTCAGAGGCCTGGTTACCAATACCAGCATATGGGGGGTACTGAGGCACTCATAGAAAAATCTCGTCTCCACATAGGAAATGTATTCTTTGGAGCTCTATAAAAACCTCTGTTTAGGAGAATCTTTCAGGGCCCCGGATCAAGCGCCCCATTCCAAGGTCTCCATGGACTTAAACCCACATTATGATCTATCCTCGGTAGAGTCCATGTCAACTCATCCCCCTTGGTTTCTCCCCCAGGGCCTGCAGATCAAACCTGCCTTGTTGCTAGGAGACAACTAGAATGGGAGGCGGGCTGCCCAGGCATCCATCCTTAGAACCCTACTCTGGAGTCGTTCCATATGGGACATCCTAGAGCCATCCAACAGGTCTCAAGGGTCCCAGAGAAGGAATCTTTGCAGTCTGGTGCATCTCACAACTCCCATTGTGGGAAAATCTTCATGGCCTCTTGAGACGCTCCACTTTATAAAGGGGCCATCATGGACAGAAACTCCAACCTGAGCAAACGTCTGATATTCGCCCTGGCTTCAGGTGCATGAGATCTTGATTCAGCTCTGCAGAGTGTGCCTTCTGTGCCCTCACCCCAAAACTAAGCCTAGCTTGTGTTCTCAGACTACCGTCCTCACACCCCTGGCCCAAAAGCCCTACAGTTTGGCAATACTGGGGCCACAATGCAGCACTCTGCCTGCCCTCCAGAAGAAAAACGTTGCCTTATGGAGCTACCTAGAAACCCGAATGAGGATCAACTGAACGCCACTCGACTGCACCCCAAATATACAGTTTACCCTGTCTAATGCCCTGTCTGACACAGCATGAGCCCACACCTCCAGACCTATGCTCAACAGCTAGCCACACACTGAGCTCATTGTACCCATCAGGTCCTTAGGTCTTCATCTCTTCCCAACCTCGGTTTTCGGGTTTCAGAACCTAGACCTAAACTCCAATCACTGTCCAGGGGTGAACGTGATGCAGAAATCACAACTCTTCCTTCGCCATGGCCGGAAACCTTGTGGTTGGCATATTCTCCAACGTTCAGTGTAGGAGAATCCAGCGTGGCCCATGAGGCCCTTCCAATGCTTGAGGGCCTTGTTGGGCACAAATAGGCATTGTGACCCTCAGCATGAGCCCTGTCCTCAAGGAAGACGTCTCAGTGTCTGAATCAAGAGCCCACATATTGGACTTGCCATGCCCCTAGGCCCCCAAACTTAAACAGAGTTGGGGTTATCCAGTTGTCCCTACCAAGGACTCTGCTCTGGAATCCCTCTTTTATTGGCACACATGAGGTACATAAAATAAAATAAAAAACAGAAAGGACACCTCCCATCCCACAGAATGTACCCAACTCTTGGGATTGGGTCAAATCCTCAGAGAAGGAAAGCCATCCACAACCCATGAGGCCACGCCAGCATTCGACCCACATTGTTGACACAAATCCAGAGAAAAAACCTGAGCAAGCACCTCAAACTCACCCTTTTTCATATCCCGAAGTGTTATCACGGTCTGTAGATTGGGCGTGCCATACCTATGTCCCCAATCCTAAGCGGAATTTGTGTTTTCAGACTTCTCTCCCCACAGGCCTGGCCCACACACCCTCAAGGCTGGGCCCCTAGAGCCAAACTCAGAACTGTGCCTGCCCTCTCCAGGGGATTTCTGCCCATTCCATTGGCCACAACCCTATAGATTAGGAGAAACTCCAAAGTCCCGAATCCATTCCCAATATTATAGGCTGCCCTGGACAAACAGGGGCGATCTGACACAAGCCGAGCAACTACCTCCCCTCAGATCCATAGGCAGGTATCCCCAGGAAAGAGATTGAACCGGACAGTCACCTAGGCCCTAATCATATCCATTGCTTTTGTTTCCAGGCATCTCTCCTCAGAGGCCTGGTTTCCAATACCAGCATATGGGAGATTCCTTAGGCACTCATCAAAACAATTCTCTTCTCTACATAGGAAACGTACTCTTTAGATCTCCATCAAAACCTCCGGTTATGAACATCCCTCAAGGCCCCGGATCAAGCACCCCATTCCAAGGTCTCCATGGACACAAATGCACATTATGACCCATCCTCAACTCACCCATTTCAACACACCCGCCTCGGTTACTCCCCTAGATCCAGCAGATCGAACTTGCCCTGGCGCTACGAGACACCTGGAATGGGAGGCAGGCTGCCCAGGCATCCATCCTTAGAACCCTGCTCTGGATAGCTTCCTTATGGGATGTCCTGGAGCCATCCAGCAGGTCTCGACTGTCCCACGGAAGGAATCATTGCGGTTTGGAGCATCTCACAATTCCCATCGTGGGAAAACCTCCATGGCCTCGTGACACCCTCCCCTTCATGAAGGGGCCTTCATGGACAGAAACTCCAACCTGAGCCAACGTCTGATCCTAGCTCTATCTTCAGGTACACGGGATCTCGAATCATCTCTGCAGAGGGTTCCTGCCGTCCCCTCACCCCGAAATCTAAGTCTGGCTTGTGTTCTCAGAATTTTTTCCTCACACTCCTGGCCCACAAGCCTTCCAGTTTGGGAATTCTGGAGCCACTATGTGGCACTGTGTCTTCCTTCCAGAAGAAAAACTTTGCTCTCTGGGGCTACCCAGTAACCACAAATGAGTACCAACCTGCACGAAACTCGACTGCACCCCAATGATACAGTCTAGCCTGGGCACTAATTCCCTGTGTGCCACAGCCTGAGCCTGTACCTCCCAACCCACACTCAACAGCTGGCCGAACACTGAGCACATCAGTCAAACCATGGCCTTAGGTCTTCATCTCTTCCCAACCTCAGTTTTCAGGCTTCAGAACCTAGACCTTAAATCCAATCACAGTCCAGGAGTGAAAGTGTTGCAGAAATTAGAACTCCTCTTCCCCATGGCCAGAAAACTTGTGGTTGCCATATTGTGCAACGTTCAGTGTAGGAGAAACCAGCATGGTACATTAGGCCACGCCCTGACTTGAGGGGCTCCTTGGGCACAAAAACACATTGTGAAACTCAATGTGAGCCCTATGCTCAAGGAAGGCCTCTCAGTGTCTGGACCAAGAGCCCACATATGGGGCTTGCCATGTTCTTAGGTCCCAACGTTAACCAGAGGTCTGGTTGTCCAGTCGCCCCTCCCCAGGACTCTGCTGTGGAATCCCTCTTTTGGTGGTCCACCTGAGGTAAAAAAAAAAAAATAAAATAAATAAATAAACAGAAAGGCCTCCTCCCTTCCCACAGAATGACCCCAAACTCTTGGGATTGGGTCAAATCCCCAGAAAGGGAGCCTCATCGATGGCCCATGAGGACACACGGACATTCCATTGCAATCGGTGACACATATTCAGAAAAAAATAAGCATGAGCAAGCACCTCACTTTCGCCCTTTGTTCATATCCCGAAGAGTTCTCCTCACGGTCTATATATCGGGCCGGCCATACCTACAGACCCAAACCTAAGTGGAGTTTGTGTTTTCAGACTTTTGTCCAAATATCCCTGGACCACACACGCTCCACACTTGGGTCCCTGGAGCCACACCTCAGGACTGTGCTTCCCTTTCAAGAGAATTCTTCCCATTCCATTGCCACAACCTTGCAAATTAGGAAAAACCTCCAAAGTTACCGAGGCCATCCTAATAGTTTAGGCCGCCCAGGACAAAGAGGTGTGATCTCAAACCAGCTGAGCAACTACCTCCACTCAGACAAAAGATGTCCCCAGAGAAGAATATTGAACCGGACAGGCCCCTAGGCCCTAATCAGATCCATTGCTTTGGTTTCCAGGCATCTCTCCTCAGAGGCCTCATTTCCAATACCAGCAAATGGTGGTTTCCTGAGGCACCAATAAGAACAAATCTCGTCTCCCCATGGAAAACTTGCTCATTGGAGCTTTGTTATCACCTCTGGTTAGGAGAAACCTTCAGGGCCCTGGTGCCACTGCCCCATACCAAGGTCTCAATGGACTCAAACCAACATTAAGACCATCCTCAGGAAAGTCCATTTCAACTCATTTAAGACCATCCTCAGGAAAGTCCATTCCAACTCAGCCCCCTCTGATGCTACCCCAAGCCAGCAGATCAAACGTTTCTTGTTGCTAGGAGACAATTGGAATTGAGGCTGTCTGCCCAGGCATCCATACTTAGAACCCTGTTCTGGACAAATACCTTAGGAGACGTCCTGGAGCCATCCAACAAATCTTAATTGTCCCACAGAAGGAATCCTTGCGGTTTGGAGCATCTCACAACTCTAATAGTGGGAAAACTCCCATGGTCTCATAATGCCCCCCCCTTCATGAAGGGGCCAACATGGACAGAAACTCCAACCTGAGCCAAAGTCTGATCCTCGACCTGACTTCAGACTCATGATATCTCAATTCAGCTCTGCAGAGTGTGCCTGCCATGTCCATTCCCCGAAACCTAAGCCTAGCTTGTGTTCTCAGACTTCCGTCCTCACTCTCCTGGCCCACAAGCCCTCCAGTTTGGGAATTCCGAAGCCACAATGCAGCACACTGCCTGCCCTCCAGAAGAAAAACTTTGCCCTATGCTGCTAATAAGAAACCCCAAATGATTATCTAATGCATGCCACTCGACTGTAAAGCAATTATACAGCCTACCCTGAATTCTAATGCCCTGTATGGCACAGCCTGAGACAAGACATCCCAAACGACACCTAGACAGCTGGCTCCAACCTGGACACAAGGGACCCGCTATGGCTGTAGTACGTCATCTCTTCCCAACCTCGGTTTTCAGGCTTCAGAACCGAGACCTTATCTCCAATCACTGCCCAGGGGTGAACGTGATGCAGAAATTAGAATTCCTCCTTCCCCATGGCCAGAAACCTTGTGGTTGGCATGTTGTCCAACGTTCAATGTGGGAAAACCTGCATTGTCGGAAAGGCCACGCCAGTGCTTGAGGGCCGCCTAGGGCACAGACATGCATTGTGACCTGTAGCGTGAGTCCATATTAAAGTAACGCCTCTCAGTGGCTGGACCAAGATCCTGCATATGGTGCTTGTCATATGCATAGGCCCCCAGGCTTAACCAGAGAGCGAGTATTCCAGTTGTCAGTACCCACTGCTATGCTCCAGAATCCCTATACTGGGGGGACACATGAAGCAGAAAACAGGACTCTTCCCTTCCCACAGAATGACCCCAAACTCTTGTGGGCTGAACAAACTACCAGAGAGGGAGACTTCTACGACCCATGAGGCAACTCCTACATTAAACGGCCATTGTGGACAAAATATCCAGAGACAAAAGACTGAGCGACTGCCTCCCTCTCACCCTTCTTTCATATCCAGAGGAGCTCCCCTCACGGACTGTAGATCAGGCCTGCCATAACCTCGGCCCCAAACCTGAGCTGAGTTTGGGTTTTTGGATGTCTGTCTGCACAGCCGTGGCCCACACCGCCTCCAGGCTGGGGTCTCTGGAGCCACACCACAGAACTGTGCCTGCTCTCTCCTAAGAAACTGCCCGTTCCATTGGCCACAACTCTACAAAATAGTAGAAACCTCAAGGTCCCCAAGGACATCCCACTACCGCAAGCCGCACTGGACAAACAGGGGCATTATGACACCAGCTGAGCAACTACTACCTCCATGAAGACACACAGACTGATATCCGCAGAGACAGAAGATTGAACCAGACAGGCCCCTAGGCCCTATTATGAACTCTTGCTTTGGTGTCCAGGTATCACTCCTCAGAGGCCTGGGTTCGAGGACCAGTATATGGGGCTATCCTGAGGCACCAGACAGAACACCTCTCATCTCCACATGGAAAGCTTCCTTGTTGGAGTTGTGTCAAACCCTTCGGGTTGGAGAATCCTGCAGAGTCCCTTAGCTACTGCCACATTCCAAGGTCTCCATGGCCACCAACCCACATTGTGACTCATCCTCAGGAAAGTCCATTTAAACTCAGCCTTCTGGGTAGCTCACCCAAGAGCCCGCAGATTGAGCGTGCCTTGTCTCGACCAGGCAATAGGAAGGTGAGTTGGCGTTTCTCGGCATCCATGCTTAGGCCCCTGCTCCCGAGTCTTTCTGTATGTGGTATCTTGGAACCATCCAATAGTACTCGACTGTTCTGAAGAAGGAAACTTTGAAGTTTGGAGCAGCTCACAACTCCCAGTGTAGGGAAACCTTCCTGGCCTCATGACGCCCCCACCCCCTTCAGGAAGGGGCCGTCATGGACACAAACTCCAGCTTGAGGCAACATCTGATACTCGCCCTGACCTCAGATGCAGGAGATCTCGATTCAGCCTCTGCACAGTGGGCCCAAACCTCGTACTACCTTGTGTTTTCAGACTTCCTTCCTCACACTCCTGGCAAACATGTCCTCAAGACTTGGAATTCTGGAACCAAAATGCAGCCCTATGCTGGCCCTCCAGAAGAAAAACGTTGCTCTATGGGGATCTCCATAAACCCCAAATGAGGATCAACCTGCTCGGTTCTCGACCTCACACCAGTTGGATTGTTCGGGTTGTCCATTCATCCCTCCCCAGAGCTCTGCTTTGGAATCCCTCTTTTGGTGGGACACCTGAGGTAACAATACTAAAAGGACTCCTCCCATCCTTCAGATTGACCCAAAGCAATTGGGATTGGACCAAATTCACAGAGAGGAATTCTCGTCCATGGCCCATGAGGCGTCCCCGAGATTCCACAGCCATCGTTGACAACAAATCCAGAGACAAAAGTCTGAGCAACCGCCTCACACTCGCTCTTTTGTCGTATCCCAAAGAGTTCTCCTCACGGCCTGTAGATCGGGCCTGCCATACCTACTTTCCAAACCTAAGCCGAGTTTGTGTTTTCAGACTTCTGTCCCCACATTCCTGGCCCACAGACCCTTCAGGCTGGGGCGTCTGGAGCCACACATCAGGACTGTGCCTGTCCATACCACGGGAATTCTGCCCATTCCATTGTCCACAATCGTACAAATTAGGAAAAACCTCCAGAGTCCTCAAGGACATCCCAATAATGTAGGCCGCCCAGGACAAACAAGGGTCATCTGAAACCAGCTGAGCATCTACCTCTACTCAACGTAGATGGATGTCCCCAGAGAAGAAAATTGAATCAGACAGGCCCCTAGGCCTGAATCAGATTCATTGCTTTCGGTTACAGGTATCTCTCCTCAGAGGCCTGGTTTCCAATATTAGCATATGGGGATTTCATGAGGCAGCAATAAGAACAAATCTCTTCTCCACATGGGAAAATTATCCTTTGAAGATGTCTCAAAACCTCCAGTTAGGAGAATCCTTCAGGGCCCGTGTGCCACTGCCCCATTACAAGGTCACCATACACACAAAAACACATTAGGACCCATCCACAGGAGAGTCCATTTCAACTGAGCGTATTCGGTTGCTCTGCGAGATCCAGCAGATCTAACTTGTCTTGTTGCTAGGAGACAATTGGAATGTGAGGTGGCCAACCCCGCCATCCATCCTTAAAACCCTGCTCGGAATCGTTGGCCTGGAGCCAACCAACAGGTCTCAATTGTCCTGCAGAAGAATCTTTGCAGTTGGGAGCTTCTCAGAACTACCATCGTGAGAGAACCCCCATGGCCACATGATCCCCCCCCTTCATAAAGGGGCCATCAGGGACATAAGGTCCAACCTGAGCGATCGTCTTTCCTCACCCTGACTTCAGATGCACGAGATCTCGGTTCAGGTCTCTAGATTGTGCCTGCCATGTCCTCACCCAGAAACCTAAGCCTTGCTTGTGTCCTCAGACTTCTGTCCACAGACTACTGACTCACAAGCCCTTCAGTTTGGCAATCCAGATCTACAATGCAGCACTCAACCTGCCCTGCAGAAGAAATACATTGCACTCTGGGGCTACCTAGAAACCACAAATGAAGATCAACCTGCACGACACTTGGCTTTACCCAAAATATATAGGCTGACCTGGGCAATAATGCCCTTTCTGACACAGCCTGAGCCTGGACCTCCTAGGCCCACCCAGACAGCTGGCTACAAACTGAGAACTTCAGACCCCCCATGGCCTTAGGTCGTTAGCCCTTCCCAACCTCAGTTTTCAGGCTTCAGAACCTAGACCTTATCTCGAATCACTGCCCAGGATTGAAAATGATGCAGAAATTAGAACTCCTTCCCAATGGCAGGAAAACTTGTGGTTGGCTTGTTGTCCAACGTTCAGTGTAGTGGAAACCAGTGTGTCCCTTGAGGCCCCGCCATTGCTCGCGGTCCAGATAGGTAGCAAACATACATTGTGACCCTCAGCCTTAGCCCAGTCCTCAGGTAAGGCCTCTCAGTGGCTGGATGAAAGACAGCATATTGGGCTTGCCATGCCTCTAGGCCCCAATTTTAAACCATAGTTCGTGTTGTCCCTTCACTCTTCCCTAGGGCTCTGCTTTGGAATTCCTCTTTTGGAGGGACACCTGATGTAACAACCCTGAAAGGAGTCCTCCATCCAACAGATTGACGAAAAACAATTGGGATCGGGCCAAATCCACAGAGAACAAAATTCGTCCATGGCCCAAGAGGACTCCCCAACATTCCATGGCCATCGCTGATACAAAATCCAGAGACAAAAGCCTAAGCAAGCGCCTCAGAAGTTGCCTGAAGTTGCCTTCGCATGGTTTGTAGATCGGGCCTACCATACCTACGTCCCCAAACATAAGCTGAGTTTGTGTTATCAGACTTCTGTCCTCAAAGTTCCAAAATCGTACAAATTAGGAGAACCCTCCAAAGTCCCTGAGGCCTTCCTAATAGTATAGGCCGCCCAGGACAAAAAAGGGCAGTCTAACAACAGCTGAGCATCTAACTCCACTCATACCCTAGAAGGATTTCCCCAGAGAAGAAGATTGAAAAAGACAGGACCCTAGGCCAAAATCGGATCCATTGCTTTGGTTTACAGGCATGTCTCCTCAAAACCCTGGATTCCAATACCAGCATTGGGGTTTTCCTGAGGCACCCATCAGAACAAACCTCGTCTCCACAAGGAAACTTGTGAATGGGAGCTATATCAAAAGCTTAGGGGAATACTTCAGGGTCCCTGTGCCACCGCCCCATTCCAAGGCCCTCATGGACACAAACACTTATTAGACCCATCCTCTGGAAAGTCCATTTCAACTCAGCCACCCCGGTTGCTCCCGCAGAGCCATCAGATCTAAACTGTCTTATCGCTAGGAGACAATTGGAATGCGAGGCGGGCTTCCCAGGCATCCATCCTCGAACGTTGGTCTGGACTCATCCATATGGGATGTCCTGGATCAGTCCAACAGGTCTCAATTGTCCCGCAGAAGGAATCCTTGGAGGGGGCATCACACCACTCCCAATGTGGGAAAACCTCCATGGCCTCGAGAATCGGCTCCCTTTATGAAGGGGCCGTCATGAACAGAAAATCCAAGCTGAGCCAACGTCTGATCCTCGCTCTGACTTCAGATGCATGAGATATTGCTTCAGATCTTCAGGGGGTACATGCCGTGCCCTCGCCCTGAAACCCAAGACTAGCTGTCCCTAGGACCCAATTTTAACCAGATTTCTGGATGTCCAATCGCCCCTCCCAAGGGCTCTACTCTGGAATCCCTCATTTGGTGGGACCTCTGAGTTTGAAAAACAAAACAAAACAAAACAACAACAACAAAAAACGGACTTCTTCCGTCCGACAAAATGACCCCAAACTCTTTGGATTGGGCCAAACCCCTGGGCGTAAACTTGTCCATTTCCCATGAAGTCACCCGGAAATTTCGTGACCATGAATGGCATGATATCCAGAGATAAATACTTGAGCAAGAGCCTCACACTCGTTCTTTTTTCATATCCAGAAGAGTTCTCCTCATGTTCTGTAGATCAGTCCTGCCATACCTATGACCCGAAACATAAGCCGAGTTTGTCTTTTCAGACAACTGTCCAAACAGCCCTGGCCTACACACCCTACAGGCTTAGGCTCCTGGAGCCAAGCTGACGACTGTACTTGCCCTCTCCAAGGGAATTCTGTGTGCCCATTCCAATGGCCACAACGCTACTAATAGGATAAACCTCAAAAGTCCCTGAGGCCATCCCAATAGTGGTGGCTGCCCAGGACAAACAGGAGCAATCTGAGCCCATCTGAGAACCTACCTGCACTCAGACTTGTAGACTGATATCCCCAGAGGTAAAAAGGAACGAACAGGCCCCTAGGCCCTAATCGGATCCATTGCTTTGGTTTCCAGGCATCTCTCCTCAGAGGCCTGGATTTCAGTACCAGCATATGGCTGTTTCTTGACTCACCCACCAGAACAAATCTCATCTACACATGGGAACCTTGCACGTGGGAGTGGAGTCAAAGCCTCTGTTTAGGAGAACCCTTCATGGCCCCAGGGCCACCGCGTCATTCCAAGGTATCAATAGACACAAAAACACATTAGGACCCATCCACAGGAGAGTCCATTTCAACTCAGCGTATTCGGTTGCTCCGCGAGATCCAGCAGATCTAACTTGTCTTGTTGCTAGGAGACAATTGGAATGCGAGGTGGGCTACCCAGGCATCCATCCTTAGAACCCTGCTCGGAACCGTTAGCCTGGAGCCAACCAACAGGTCTCAATTGTCCTGCAGAAGAATGTTTGAAATTGGGAGCTTCTCACAACTCCCATCGTGAGAAAACACCCATGGCCTCGTGATCCCCCCCCCTTCATGAAGTAGCCCTCAGGGACATAAGGTCCAACCTGAGCGATCCTCTGATCCTCACCCTGACTTCAGATGCACGAGATCTCGGTTCAGATCTGTAGATTGTGCCTGCCATGTCCTCGCCCAGAAACCTAAGCCTAGCTTGTGTCCTCAGACTTCAATCCTCAGACTACTGGCCCAAAAGCTCTACATTTTGGCAATCCAGAATTATAATGCAGCACTCAGCCTGCCCTCCAGAAAAAAACATTACCTTCTGGGGCTACCCAGAAATCCCAAATGCAGATCAACCAGCACGCCACTTGCCTGTACCCAAAATATATAGGCTGACCTGGGCAATAATGCCCTTTTTGACAGAGGCTGAGCCTGGACCTACTGGCCCCACCCATACACCTGGCCGCTCACTGAGCACATCGGACCAGCCATTGCCTTAGGTTGTTATCTCTTCTCAGCCTCGGTATTCAGGATTTAGAACCTAGACGTTATCTCCAATCACTACCCATGTTTGAAAATGATGCAGAAATCAGAACTCATTCCCGATAGCAAGAAACCTTGTGGTAGGCTTGTTGTATAATGTTCAGTGTAGTGGATACCAGTGTGTCCAATGAGGCCCGCCAATGCTTGCGGGCCACATAGGTGGCAAACAAATATTGTGACCCTCAGCCTTAGCCCAGTCCTCAGGTAAGGCCTCTCAGTGGCTGGATGGAGAGACAGCATATTGGGTTTGCCATGCCCCTAGTCCCCAATTATTAACCATAGTTCGTGTTGTCCCTTCACTCATCCCCAGGGCTCTGCTTTGGAATACCTCTTTTGGTGGGACACCTGAGGTAACAAACCTGAAAGGAGTCCTCCCATCCCACAGATTGACGAAAAACAATTGGGATCGTGCCAAATCCACAGAGAGCAAGATTCGTCCATGGCCCATGAGGCCTCGCCAACATTCCACGTCCATCGCTGATATAAAATCCAGAGACAACAGCCTGAGCACGCGCCTCAGACTCGCTCATTCTTCATATCCTGAAGAGTTCTTCAGATAAGAACCTACACGGCACTCGAATGCACCCAAAATATATAGTCTAACCTGGGCACTAATGCACTGTCTGACAACCTGAGCCCGGACCTCGTGCCAACCACCCAGACAGCTGACCACACACTGAGCACATCAGACCCGCCATGGCCTTAGGTCATCATCTCTTCCCTACCTCAGTTTTCAGGCTTCAGAAACTAGAGCTTATCTCCAATCACTGCCCAGGGGTGACTGTGATGCAGAAATCAGAACTCTTCCTTACCCATGGCAAGAAACCTTGTGTTGGCATGTTGTCCAACGTTCAGTGTAGGAGAAAGCAGCATTCATCCTTAGGCCCCGCCCATTCTTGTGTGCGACGAGGGCATAAACACGCAATGTGACCCTCAGCGTGAGTCCTGTCCTCTTGTACGTCCTCTCAGTGGCTGGACCATTAGATGTCATAATGGGCTTGACATGTCCCTAGGCCCCAATTTTTAACCAGATTTCCTGTTGTCCAGTCGCCCCTCCCCAGGGCTCGACTCTGGAATCCCTCATTAGGTGGGACACCTGAGGTTGAAAAACAAAACAAAACAAATCAACAACAAGAGAACAAGCGACTTCTTCCATCCCAAAAAATGAACCCAAACTCTTTGGATGGGGCCAAACCCCCAGAGAGTTAGACTCGTCCATTTCCCATTAATTCACCCGGAAATTTCACGACCATGAGTGACACGATATCCAGAGACAAAAACTTGAGCAAGAGCCTCACACTCGCCCTTTTTTCATATCCCGAAGAGTTCTCCTCATGGTCTGCAGTTCAGTCCTGCCAAACCTATGACCCGAAACATAAGCCGAGTTTGTGTTTTCAGACAACTGTCCAAACAGCCCTGACCTAACACCCTACATGCTCAGGCCCCTGGAGCCAAACCTGACGACTGTGCTTGCCCTCTCCAAGGGAATTGTGTGTGCCCATACCAATGGCCACAACCCTACTAATAGGATAAACCTCCAATGTCCCTGAGGCCATCCCAATATTTGTGGCTTCCCAGGACAAACAAGGGCAATCTGGGACCATCTGAGCACCTACCTGCACTCAGACCCGTAGACTGATGTACCCAGAGGTAAAAAGGAATAAACAGGCCCCTAGGCAACTTTCGGATCCATAGCTTTGGTTTCCAGGCATCTCTCCTCAGAGGCCTGGGTTTCAATAACAGCATATGGCTGTTTCTTGACTCACCCATCAGAACAAATCTCATCTACACATGGGAAACTTGCACGAAGGAGGTGTGTGAAAGCCTCTCTTTAGGAGAACCCTTCAGTGCCCCAGTGCCACCGCTTCATTCCAAGATCTCCATAGACACAAAATCATATTAGGACACATTCACGGGAGAGTCCATTTCAACTCAGCCTCCTCGGTTGCTCCCCCAGATTCAGCAGATCTAACCTGTCTTGTTGCTTGGAGACAATTGGAATGCGAGGTGGACTACCCAGCTATCCATCCTTAGAACCTTGCTCGGAATCGTTGTCCTGGAGCCAACCAACAAGTATCAATTGTCCTGCAGAAGATCCTTTGCATTTGGGAGCTTCTCAGAACTCCGATCGTGGGAAAACCCCCGTTGCCTCGTGATCGACCCCCCCCCCCCGTTCAAGAAGGGGCCATCAGGGACAGAATGTCCAACCTGAGCGATCGTCTGATCCTCGCTCTTACTTCAGATGCATGAGATTTCGATACAGGTCTCACCCAGAAACGTAGGCCGAGCTTGGGTTCTCAGACTTCAGTCCTCAGACTACTGGCCCACAAGCCCTACAGTTTGGCAATCCAGAACTTCAATGCAGCACTCTGCCTGTTCTCCATAATAAAAACATTGCCCTCTGGGGCTACCCAGAAACCCCAAATGAGGATCAACCTGCACGCCATTCGGCTGTACCCCAAATATATAGGCTGATTTGGGCACTAATGCCCTTTCTGACACAGCCTGAGTCTGGACCTCCTGGACCCACCCAGACAGCTGGCGGCACACTGTGCACATCGGACCCGCCATGGCCTTAGGTCGTTATCTCCCCTCAATCTCGGTTTTCAGGCTTCAGAACCTAGACCTTATCTCCAAGCATGACCCGTGTTTGAAAATGATGCAGAAATCAGAAGTCTTTCCCAGAAGTCTTTCCCCATGGCAAGAGACCTTGTGGTTGGCATGTTGTCCAAGGTTCAGTGTAGTTGAAAACAGTGTGGCCCATGAGTCCCCGCCCATGCTTACGGGCCACATTGGTCACAAACACACATTTTGACCATCAGCCTGAGCCCAGTCCACAGGTAAGGCCTCTCAGTGGCTGGATGGAGAGACAGCATATTGTGCTTGCCATGCCCCTAGGCCCCAATTTTTAATCATAGTTCGGGTTGTCCCTTAACTCTTCCCCAGGACTCTGCTTTGGAATTCATCTTTTGGTGGGACACCTGAGGTTCAAACCTGAAAGGAGTACACCCATCCCACAGATTGACGAAAAACAATTGGCATCGTGCCAAGTCCACCGAGAGCAATATTCGTCCATGGCCCCTGAGGCCTCCCCAACATTGCACGGCCATCTCTGATACAAAATCCAGAGACAAAAGCCTGAGCATGCGCCTCAGACTCGCTCATTCTTCATATCCTGAAGAGTTCTTCAGATAAGAACCTACAGGGCACTCGAATGCACCCAAAATATATAGTCTAACCTGGGCACTAATGCACTGTCTGACAACCTGAGCCCGGACCTCGTGACCAACACCCAGACAGGTGACCGCACACTGAGCACATCAGACCCGCCATGGCCTTAGGTCATCATCTCTTCCCTACCTCAGTTTTCAGGCTTCAGAAACTAGACCTTATCTCCAATTACTGCCCAGGGGTGACTGTGATGCAGAAATCAGAACTCTTCCTTACCCATGGCAAGAAACCTTGTGGTTGGCATGTTGTCCAACGTTCAGTGTAGGATAAACCAGCATTCAGGCTAAGGCCCCGCCCATTCTTGTGTGCGACGAGGGCATAAACACGCAATGTGACCCTCAGCGTGAGTCCTGTCCTCTAGTACGTCCTCTCAGTGGCTGGACCATTAGATGTCATAATGGTCTTAACATGTCCCTAGGCCAAAATTTTTAACCAGATTTCTGGTTCTCCTGTCACCTCTCCCCAGGGCTTTACCCCGGAACCCTCATTTGGTGGAACACCTGAGGTTGAAAAACAAAACAAAACAAATCAACAACAAGAGAACAACGGAATTCTTCCATCCCACAGAATGACCCCAAACTCTTTGGACGGGGCCCAAACCCCAGAGAGTAAGACTCGTCCATTTCACATGAAGTCACCCGGGACTTTCACGACCATGAGTGACACGATATCCAGAGACAAAAACTTGAGCAAGAGCCTCACACTCGCCCTTTTTTCATATCCCGAAGAGTTCTCCTAATGGTCTGTAGATCAGTCCTGCCATACCAATGTCCCGAAACATAAGCCGAGTTTGTGTTTCAAACAACTGTCCAAACAGCCCTGACCTACACACCCTACAGGTCAGGCCCCTGGAGCCAAACGGGACGAAGGTGCTTGCCCTCTCCAAGGGAATTGTGTGTGCCCATTCCAATGGCCACAACCCTACTAATAGGATAAACCTCCAAAGTCCCTGAGGCCATCCCAATATTTGTGGCTTCCCAGGACAAACAAGGGCAATCTGTGCCCATCTGAGCACCTACCGGAATCAGACCTGTAGACTGATGTCCCCAGAGGTAAAAAGGAACGAACCGGCCCCTATGCACCTATCGGATCCATTGCTTTGGTTTCCAGGCATCTCTCCACAGAGGCCTGGATTTCAATAACAGCATATGGCTGTTTCTTGACTCACACATCAGAACAAATCTCATCTACACATGGGAAACTTGCACGATGGAGTTGTGTGAAAGCCTCTCTTTTGGAGAACCGTTCAGGGCCCCAGTGCCACCGCTTCATTCCATGGTCTCTATAGACATAAAATCATATTAGGACACATCCACTGGAGAGTCCATTTCACCTCAGCCTCGTCGGTTGCTCACCCAGATCCAGCAGATCTAACCTGTCTTTTGCTTGGAGACAATTGGAATCCGAGGTTGGCAACCCAGCCATCCATCCTTAGAACCCTGCTCGGAATCGTTGTCCTGGAGCCAACCAACAGGTCTCATTTGTCCTGCAGAAGAATCTTTGCTGTTGGGAGCTTCTCACAACTTCCAACGTGGGAAAACCCCCATGGCCTCTTGATCCACCCCCCCTTCAAGAAGGGGCCATCAGAAACAGAATGTCCAACCTGAGCGATCGTCTGATTCTCCCCCTGACTTCAGATGGAAGAGATCTCGATTCAGGTCTGTAGATTGTGCCTGACATATCCTCACCCAGAAACCAGGCCTAGCTTGTGTTATCAGACTTCCGTCCTCAGACTACTGGCCCCCAAGCCCTCCAGTTTGGCAATCTAGAACTACAATGCAGCACTCTGCCTGCCCTCCAGAAGAAAAACATTGCCCTTTGGGGCTACCCAGAAACCTCAAATGAGGATCAACAGGGCACACCATTCGGCTGTACCCCAAATATATAGGCTGACATGGGCAATAATGCCCTTTCTGACACAGCCTGATCCTGGACCTCCTGGCCCCACCCAGACAGCTGGCCGCAATCTGAGCACATCGGACCCGCCATGGCCTTAGGTCTTCATCTATCTCAACCTCGGTTTTCAGGCTTCAGAACCTAGACCTTATCTTCAATCACGGCCCGGGTTAAAAATGATGCAGAAATCAGAACTCTTTCCCCATGGCAAGAAAACTTGTGGTTGGCATGTTGTCCAAGGTTCAGTGTACTTGAAACCAGTGTGGCCAATGAGGCCCCGCCAATTCTTGAGGACCACCTTGGTCACAAACCCACATTGTGACCCTCAGCCTGAGCCCAGTCCTCAGGTAAGGCTTCTCAGTGGCTGGATGGAGAGTCAGCATACGGGGCTTGCCATGCCCCTAGGCCTCAATTTTTAACCATAGTTCGGGTTCTCCCTTGACTCTTCCCCAGGGCTCTGCATTGGAATTCCTCTTTTGGTGGGACACCTGAGGTAACAAAGCTGAAAGGAGTCCTCCTATCCCACAGATTGACGAAAAACAATTGGAATCGGACCAAATCCACTGATAGCAAGATTCGTCCATCGCCCATGAGGCCTCCCCAACATTCCACCGCCATCGCTCTTAAAAAATCTAAAGACAAAAGCCTGAGCACGCGCCTCAGACTCGCTCATTCTTCATATACTGAAGAGTTCTTCAGATAAGAACCTACACGGCACTCGAATGCACCCAAAATATATAGTCTAACCTGGGCACTAATGCACTGTCTGACAACCTGAGTCCGGACCTCGTGACCAACACCCAGACAGCTGACCGCACACTGAGCACATCAGACCCGCCATGGCCTTAGGTCATCATCTCTTCCCTACCTCAGTTTTCAGGCTTCAGAACATAGACCTTAGCTCCAATCACTGCCCACGGGTCACTGTGATGCAGAAATCAGAACTCTTCCTTACCCATTGCAAGAAACCTTGTGGTTGGCATGTTGTCCAACGTTCAGTGTAGGAGAAACCAGCATTCACCCTGAGGCCCCGCCCATTCTTGAGTGCGACGAGGGCATAAACACGCATTGTGACCCTCAGCGTGAGTCCTGTCCTCTAGTACGTCCTCTCAATGGCTGGACCATTAGATGTCATAATGGGCTTGACATGTCCCTAGGCCAAAATTTTAACCAGATTTCTCGTTGTCCAGACGCCTCCCCCAGGGCTCAACTCTGCAATCCCTCATTTGTTGGGACACATGAGTTTGAAAAACAAAACAAAACAAATCAACAGCAACAGAACAACGGAATTCTTCCATCCCTCAGAATGACCCCAAACTCTTTGGACGGGGCCAAACCCCCAGAAGTAGGACTCGTCCATTTCCCATGATTTCACACGGAAATTTCACGACCATGAGTGACACGATATCCAGAGACAAAAACTTGAGCAAGAGCCTCACACTCGCCCTTTTTTCATATCCCGAAGAGTTCGCCTCATGGTCTGTAGATCAGTCCTGCCATACGTATGACACGAAACATAAGCCGAGTTTGTGTTTTCAGACAACTGTCCGAACAGCGCTGGTCTACACACACTACAGGCTCTGGCTCCTGGAGCCAAACCTGACGACAGTGCTTGCACTCTCCAAGGGAATTGTATCTGCCCATTCCAATGGCCACAACCCTACGAAGAGTTAAACCTCCAAAGTCCCTGAGGCCATCCCAATATTTGTGGCTTCCCAGTACAAATGGGGCAATCTGGGCCCATTTGAGCACCTACCGGCACTCAGACCTGTAGACTGATGTGCTCAGAGGTAAAAAGGAACGAACAGGCCCCTAGGCACCTATTGGATCCATTGCTTTGTTTTCCAGGCATCTCTCCTCAAAGGCCTGATTTCAATAACAGCATATGGCAGTTTCTTGACTCACCCATCAGAACAAATCTCATCTACACATGGGAAACTTGCACGATGGAGCTATGAAAGCCTCTCTTTAGGAGAACCCTTCAGGGCCCCAGTGCCACCGCTTCATTCCGAGGTCTCCATACACACAAAATCATATTAGGAGACATCCACGGGAGAGTCCATTTCAACTCAGCCTCCTCGGTTGCTCCCCCAGATCCAGCAGATCTAACCTGTCTTGTTGCTTGGAGACAATTGCTATGCGAGGTGGGCTAACAAGCCATCCATCCTTAGAACCCTACTCGGAATCTTGTCCTGGACCCAACCAACATGTCTCAATTGTCTGCAGAAGGATCTTTGCAGTTGGGAACTTCTCACAACTCCCATCGTGGGAAAACCCCCATGGCCTCGTATTCCACCCCCTTTTCAAGAAGGGGCCATCAGGGACAGAATGTCCAACCTGAGTGTTCGTCTGATCCTTGCCCTGAATTCAGATGCACGAGATCTCGATTCAGGTCTGTAGATTGTGCCTGCCATATCCTCACCAAGAAACTGAGGCCTAGCTTAGAATCTCAGACCTCGGACCTCAGACTACTGGCCCACAAGCCCTCCAGTTTGGCAATCCAAAACTACATTACAGCAGGCTTCAGAACCTAGACCTATCTCCAATCCCGGCCCGGGCTTGAAAATGATGCAGAAATCAGAACTCTTTCACCATGGCAAGAAACCTTGTGGTTGGCATGTTGTCCAAGGTTCAGTGTAGTTGAAACCAGTGGGGCCCATGAGTCCCCGCCCATGCTTGCGGACCACATTGGTCACAAACACACATTGTGACCCTCAGCCTGAGCTCAGTCCTCAGGTAAGGCCTCTCAGTGGATGGAAGGAGAGACAGCATATTGGGCTTGCCATGCCCCTGGGCCCCAATTTTCAACCATAGTTCGGGTTGTCCCTTCACTCTTCCCCAGGTCTCTGATTTGGAATTCCTCTTTTGGTCGGACACCTGAGGTAACAATTTTTAACCAGATTTCTGGTTGTCCAGTCGCCCCGCCCAGGCCTCTACTCTAGAATCCCTCATTTCGTGGGACACCTGAGGTTGGAAAATAAAAACACAAATCAAAAACAACAGAGCAACGGACTTCTACCATCCTACAGAATGACCCCAAACTCTTTGGACGGGTCAAACCCACAGAGAGTAAGATTTGTCCATTTCCCATGAAGTCAACCGAATATTTCACGACCATGAGTGACACGATATCCAGAGACAAAGACTTGAGCAAGAGCCTCACACTCGCCCTTTTTTCATATCCCTAAGAGTTCTCCTCCTGGTCTGTAGATCAGTCCTGCCATTCCTATGACCAAAACATAAGCCGAGTTTGTGTTTTCAGACAACTGTCCAAACAGCCCTGGCCTACACACCGTACAGGCTCCGGCCCCTGGAGCCAAACCTGACGACTGTGATTACCCTCTCCAAGGGAATTGTATGTGCCCATTCCAACGGCCACAACCCTACAAGAGTATAAACCTCAAAAGTCCCTGAGGCCATCCCAATATTTGTGGCTTCCCAGGACAAATGGGGCAATCTGGGCCCATCTGAGTACCTACCGGCATTCAGACCCGTAGTCTAATATGCCCAGAGGTAAAAAGGAACGAACAGGCCCCTAGGCACCTATCGGATCCATTGCTTTGGTTTCCAGGCATCCTTCTTCAGAGGCCTAGATTTCAATAACAGCATATGGCTTTCTTGATTCACCCATCAGAACAAATCTCATCTAAACATGGGATACCTTCACGACGGAGCTATGTGAAATCCTCTCTTTAGGAGAACCCTTCAGGGCCCCAGTGCCACTGCTTCATTCCAAGGTCTCTATAGACACAAAATCATATTAGGTCACATCCACGGGAGAGTCCCTTTCAACTCAGCCTCCTCGGTTGCTTCCCCAGGTACAGCAGATCTATCTTGTCCTGTTGCTTGGAGACTATTGGAATGCGAGGTGGGCTACCCAGCCATCCATCCTTAGAACCCTGCTCGGAATCATTGTCGTGGAGCCAACCAACAGGTCTCAATTGTCCTGCAGAAGAATCTTTGCAGTTGGGAGCTTCTCACAACTCCCATCGTGGGAAAACCCCCATGGCCTCGTGATCCACCCCCCTTTCAAGAAGGGGCCATCAGGGACAGAATGTCCAACCTGAGCGATCGTCTGATCTTCGCCCTCACTTCAGATGCACGAGATCTCGATTCAGGTCTGTAGATTGTGCCTGCCATATACTCACCCAGAAACCGAGGCCTGCTTGGTTTCTCAGTTCTCCGTCCTCAGACTACTGGCCCACAAGCCCTCCAGTTTGGCAGGCCAGAACTACAATGCAGCACTCTGCCTGCCCTCCAGAAGAAAAACATTGCTCTCTGGGGCTACCCAGAAACCCGAAATGTGGATCATCTGCACGCCATTCGGCTGTACCCCAAATACATGGGCTGACCTTGGCACTAATGCCCTTTCTGACAGAGCCTGAGCCTGGACCTCCTGGCCCCACCCAGACATCAGGCCGCACCCTGAGCTCCTCGTACCCGCCATGGCCTTAGGTCATTATCTCCCCACAATCTCGGTTTTCAGGCTTCAGAACCTAGACCTTATCTCCAATCACGGCCCGGGTTTGAAAATGATGCAGAAATCAGAACTCTTTCCCCATGGCAAGAAACCTTGTGGTTGGCATGTTGTCCAAGGTTCAGTGTACTTGAAACCAGTGTGGCCCATGAGGCTCCGCCCATGCTTGTGGGCCACATTGGTCACAAACACACATTGTGAACCTCAGCCTGAGCCCAGTCCTCCGGTAAGGCCTCTCAGTGGCTGGATGGAGAGACAGCATATTGGGCTTCCCATGCCCCTAGGCCCCAATTTTTAACGATAGTTCGAGTTGTCCCTTCACTCTTCCCCAGGGCTCTGCTTTGGAATTCCTCTTTTGGTGGGACACCTGAGGTAACAAAACTGAAAGGAGTCCTCCCATCCCACAGACTGACGAAAAACAATTGGGATCGGGCCAAATCCACAGAGAGCAAGATTCGTCCATGGCCCATGAGGCCTCCCCAACACTCCACGGCCATCGCTGAGACAATATCCAGAGACATAAGCCTGAGCATGCGCCTCAGACTCGCTCATTCTTCATATCCTGAAGAGTTCTTCAGATAAGAACCTACACGGCACTCGAAGGCACCCAAAATATATAGTCTAACCTGGGCACTAAAGCACTGTCTGACAACTTGAGCCCGGACCTCGTGACCAACACCCAGACAGCTGACCGCACACTGAGCACATCAGACCCGCCATGGCCTTAGGTCATCATCTCTTCCCTACCTCAGTTTTCAGGCTTCTGAACCTAGACCGTATCTCCAATCACTGCCCAGGGGTGAGTTTGATGCAGAAATCAGATCTCATCCTTACCCATGGCAAGAAACCTTGTGGTTGGCATGTTGTCCAACGTTCAGTGTAGGAGAAACCAGCATTCACCCTGAGGACCCGCCCATTCTTGAGTGCGACGAGGGCATAAACACGCATTGTGACCCTCAGCGTGAGTCCTGTCCTCTAGTACGTCCTCTCAGTGGCTGGACCATTAGATGTCATAATGGGCTTGACATGTCCCTAGGCCCCAATTTTTAACCAGATTTCTGGTTGTCCAGTCGCCCCTTCCCAGGGCTCTACTCTGGAATCCCTCAATTGCTGGGATCCTGAGGTTGAAAAACAAAACAAATCAAATCAACAACAACAGAGCAACGGCCTTCTTCCATCCCACAGAATGACCCCAAACTCTTTGGACGGGGACAAACCTCCAGATAGTAAGACTCGTCCATTTCCCATGAAGTCACCCGGAAATTTCACGACCATGAGTGACACAATATCCAGAGACAAAAACATGAGCAGAGCCTCACACTCGCTCATTTTTCATATCCTGAAGAGTTCTCCTCATGGTCTGTAGATCAGTCCTGCCATACCTATGACCCGAAACATAAACCAAGTTTGTGTTTTCAGACAACTGTCCAAAAAGCCCTGGCCTACACACCCTACAGGCTCATGCCCCTGAATCCAATCCTGACGACTGTGATTTCCCTCTCCAAGGGTATTGTATCTGCCAATTCCAATGGCCACAACCCTACTAAGAGTATAAACCTCCAAAGTCCCTGAGGCCATCCCAATATTTGTGGCTTCCCAGGACAAATGGGGCAATCTGGCCTCATTTGAGCACCTACCGGCACTCAGACCCGTAGACTGATATGCCCAGAGGTAAAAAGGAACGAACACGCCCCTAGGCACCTATCGGATCCATTGCTTTGGTTTCCAGGCATCTCTCCTCAGAGGCCTGGATTTTAATAACAGCATATGGCTGTTTCTTGACTCACCCATCAGACCAAATCTCATCTACACTTGGGAATCTTGGACAATGGAGCTATGTGAAAGCCTCTCTTTAGGAGAACCCTTCAGGGCCCCAGGGCCACCGCTTCATTCCAAGGTATCTATAGACACAAAATCATATTAGGACACATCCACAGGAGAGTCCATTTCTTCTAATTCTCCTCGGTTGCTCCCCCAGATCCAGCAGATCTAACCTGTCTTGTTGCTTGGAGATAAATGGAATGCGATGTGGGCTACCCAGCCATCCATCCTTAGTACCCTGCTCGGAATCCTAGTCCTGGTTTTAGATGACCCTTGTTTGTCCTGGGCGGCCTACATTATTGGGAAGTCCTTGGGGACTCTGGAGGTTTTTCCTAATTTGTATGATTGTGGACAATGGAATGGGCAGAATTCCCCTGGTATGGACAGGAACTGTCCTGATATGTGGCTCCAGGGGCCCCAGCCTGAAGGGCCTGTGGGCCAGGAATGTGGGGACAGAAGTCTGAAAACACAAACTCGGCTTAGGTTTGGGAAGTAGGTATGGCAGGCCCGATCTACAGACAGTGAGGAGAACTCTTCAGGATACGACAAAAGAGCGAGTGTGAGGCGCTTGCTCAGACTTTTGTCTCTGGATTTGTTGTCAACGATGGCTGTGGAATCTCGGGGAGGCCTCATGGGCCATGGACGAGACTTCCTCTCTGTGAATTTGGTCCAATCCCAATTGTTTGGGGTCAATCTGAAGGATGGGAGGAGTCCTTTTAGTTTTGTTATCTCAGGTGTCCCACCAAAAGAGGGATTCCAAAGCAGAGCTCTGGCGAGGGATGAATGGACAACCCGAACAATCCAATTGGGGTGAGGTCGAGAACCGAGCAGGTTGATCCTCATTTGCGGTTTATGGAGATCCCCATAGAGCAACGATTTTCTTCTGGAGGGCCAGCATAGGGCTACATTTTGGTTCCGGAATTCCAAGTCTTGAGGACATGTTTGCCAGAAGTGTGAGGAAGGAAGTCTGAAAACACAAGGTAGCACGAGGTTTGGGCCCACTGTGCAGAGGCTGAATCGAGATCTCCTGCATCTGAGGTCAGGGCGAGTATCAGATGTTGCCTCAAGCTGGAGTTTGTGTCCATGACGGCCCCTTCCTGAAGGGGGTGGGGGCGTCATGAGGCCAGGGAGGTTTCCCTATGCTGGGAGTTTTGATCTGCTCCAAACTTCAAAGTTTCCTTCATCAGGACAGTCGAGTACTATTGGGTGGTTCCAGGATGCCCCGTACAGAAAGACTCGAGAGCAGGGGCCTAAGCATGGATGCCGAGAAACGCCAACCCACCTTCCCATTGCCTGGTCGAGACAAGGCATGCTCAATCTGTGGGCTCTTGGGTGAGCTACCCAGAAGGCTGAGTTTAAATGGACTTTCCTGAGGATGAGTCATAATGTGGGTTGGTGGCCATGGAGACCTTGGAATGTGGCAGTAGCTAAGGGACTCTGCAGGATTCTCCAACCTGAAGGGTTTGACACAACTCCAACAAGGAAGCTTTCCATGTGGAGATGAGAGGTGTTCTGTCTGGTGCCTCAGGATAGCACCATATGCTGGTCTTTGAACCCAGGCCTCTGAGGAGTGATACCTGGACACCAAAGCAAGAGTTCATAATAGGGCCTAGGGGCCTGTCTGGTTCAATCTTCTGTCTCTGCGGATATCAGTCTGTGTGTCTGCATGGAGGTAGTAGTTGCTCAGCTGGTGTCATAATGCCCCTGTTTGTCCAGTGCGGCTTGCGGTAGTGGGATGTCCTTGGGGACCTTGAGGTTTCTACTATTTTGTAGAGTTGTGGCCAATGGAACGGGCAGTTTCTTAGGAGAGAGCAGGCACAGTTCTGTGGTGTGGCTCCAGAGACCCCAGCCTGGATGCGGCGTGTGCCACGGCTGTACAGACAGACATCCAAAAACCCAAACTCAGCTCAGGTTTGGGGCCGAGGTTATGGCAGGCCTGATCTACAGTCCGTGAGGGGAGTTCCTCTGGATATGAAAGAAGGGTGAGAGGGAGGCAGTCGCTCAGTCTTTTGTCTCTGGATATTTTGTCCACAATGGCAGTTTAATGTAGGAGTTGCCTCATGCGTCGTAGAAGTCTCCCTCTCTGTTAGTTTATCCTGCCCCCAAGAGTTTGGGGTCATTCTGTGGGAAGGGAAGAGTCCTGTTTTCTGCTTCATGTGCCCCCCCAGTAGAGGGATTCTGGAGCATAGCAGTGGGTACTGACAACTGGAATACTCGCTCTCTGGTTAAGACGGGGGGCCTATGGATATGACAAGTCCCATATGCAGGATCTTGGTCCAGCCACTGAGAGGCGTTACTTTAATACGGGACTCACGCTACAGGTCACAATGCATGTCTGTGCCCTAGGCGGCCCTCAAGCACTGGCGTGGCCTTTCCGACAATGCAGGTTTTCCCACATTGAACGTTGGACAACATGCCAACCACAAGGTTTCTGGCCATGGGGAAGGAGGAATTCTAATTTCTGCCTCACATTCACCCCTGGGCAGTGATTGGAGATAAGGTCTCGGTTCTGAAGCCTGAAAACTGAGGTTGGGAAGAGATGACGTACTACAGCCATAGCGGGTCCCTTGTGTCCAGGTTGGAGCCAGCTGTCTAGGTGTCGTTTGGGATGTCTTGTCTCAGGCTGTGCTAGACAGGGCATTAGAATTCAGGGTAGGCTGTATAATTGCTTTACAGTCGAGTGGCATGCATTAGATAATCATTTGGAGTTTCTTATTAGCAGCATAGGGCAAAGTTTTCTTCTGGAGGGTAGGCAGAGTGCTGCATTGTGGCTTCGTTATTCACAAACTGCAGGGCTTGTGGGCCAGGAGAGTGAGGAAGGAAGTCTGAGAACACAAGCTAGGCTTAGGTTTCGGGGAATGGACATGGCAGGCACACTCTGCAGAGCTGAATTGCGATCTCATGAGTCTGAAGTCAGGTCGAGGATCAGACTTTGGCTCAGGTTGGAGTTTCTGTCCATGTTGGCCCCTTCATGAAGGGGTGGGCATTATGAGGCCATGGGGGTTTTCCCACTATTAGAGATGTGAGATGCTCCAAACCGCAATGATTCCTTCTGTGGGACAATTAAGATTTGTTGGATGGCTCCAGGACGTCTCCTAAGGTATTTTTCCAGAACAGGGTTCTAAGTATGGATGCCTGGGCAGACAGCCTCAATTCCAATTGTCTCCTAGCAACAAGAAACTTTTGATCTGCTGGCTTGGGGTAGCATCAGAGGGGGCTGAATTGGAATGGACTTTCCTGAGGATGGTCTTAAATGAGTTGAAATGGACTTTCCTGAGGATGGTCTTAATGTTGGTTTGAGTCCATTGAGACCTTGGTATGGGGCAGTGGCACCAGGGCCCTGAAGGATTCTCCTAACCAGAGGTTATAACAAAGCTCCAATGAGCAAGTTTTCCATGGGGAGGCGAGATTTGTTCTTATTGGTGCCTCAGGAAACCACCATTTGCTGGTATTGGAAATGAGGCCTCTGAGGAGAGATGCCTGGAAACCAAAGCAATGGATCTGATTAGGGCCTAGGGGCCTGTCCGGTTCAATATTCTTCTCTGGGGACATCTTTTGTCTGAGTGGAGGTAGTTGCTCAGCTGGTTTGAGATCACACCTGTTTGTCCTGGGCGGCCTACACTATTGGGATGGCCTCGGTAACTTTGGAGGTTTTTCCTAATTTGCAAGGTTGTGGCCAATGGAATGGGAAGAATTCTCTTGAAAGGGAAGCACAGTCCTGAGGTGTGGCTCCAGGGACCCAAGTGTGGAGCGTGTGTGGTCCAGGGCTATTTGGACAAAAGTCTGAAAACACAAACTCCACTTAGGTTTGGGTCTGTAGGTATGGCCGGCCCGATATATAGACCGTGAGGAGAACTCTTCGGGATATGAACAAAGGGCGAAAGTGAGGTGCTTGCTCATGCTTATTTTTTTTTTGGATATGTGTCACCGATTGCCATGGAATGTCCGGGTGTCCTCATGGGCCATCGATGAGGCTCCCTTTCTGGGGATTTGACCCAATACCAAGAGTTTGGGGTCATTCTGTGGGAAGGGAGGAGGCCTTTCTGTTTTTTTTTTTTTTTTTTACCTCAGGTGGACCACCAAAAGAGGGATTCCACAGCAGAGTCCTGGGGAGTGGCGACTGGACAACCAGAACTCTGGTTAACATTGGGACCTAAGAACATGGCAAGCCCCATATGTGGGCTCTCGGTCCAGACACTGAGAGGCCTTCCTTGAGCATAGGGCTCACATTGAGTTTCACAATGTGTTTTTGTGCCCAAGGAGCCCCTCAAGTCAGGGCATGGCCTAATGTACCATGCTGGTTTCTCCTACACTGAACGTTGCACAATATGTCAACCACAAGTTTTCTGGCCATGGTGAAGAAGGAGTTCTAATTTCTGCAACACTTTCACTCCTGGACTGTGATTGGATTTAAGGTCTAGGTTCTGAAGCCTGAAAACTGAGGTTGGGAAGAGATGAAGACCTAAGGCCATGGTGTGACTCATGTGCTCAGTGTTCGGCCAGCTGTTGAGTTTGGGTTGGGAGGTGCAGGCTCAAGCTGTGGCAGACAGGGAATTAGTGCCCAGGCTAGACTGTATCATTGGGGTGCAGTCGAGTTTCGTGCAGGTTGGTACTCATTTGTGGTTACTGGGTAGCCCCAGAGGGCAACGTTTTTCTTCTGGAAGGAAGACACAGTGACATATAGTGGCTCCAGAATTCCCAAACTGGAAGGCTTGTGGGCCAGGAGTGTGAGGAAAAAATTCTGAGAACACAAGCCAGACTTAGATTTCGGGGTGAGGGGACGGCAGAAACCGTCTGCAGAGATGATTCGAGATCCCGTGTACCTGAAGACAGAGCTAGGAGCAGACGTTGGCTCAGGTTGGAGTTTCTGTCCATGACGGCCCCTTCATGAAGGGGAGGGTGTCACGAGGCCATGGAGGTTTTCCCTCGATGGGAATTGTGAGATGCTCCAAACCGGAATGATTCCTTCCGTGGGACAGTCGAGACCTGCTGGATGGCTCCAGGACATCCCATAAGGAAGTTATCCAGAGCAGGGTTGTAAGGATGGATGCCTGGGCAGCCTGCCTCCCACTCCAGGTGTCTCATAGCGCCAAGGCAAGTTCGATCTGCTGGATCTAGGGGAGTAACCGAGGCGGGTGTGTTGAAATGGGTGATTTGAGGATGGGTCATAATGTGCATTTGTGTCCATGGAGACCTTGGAATGGGGTGCTTGATCCGGGGCCTTGAGGGATGTTCATAACCGGAGGTTTTGATGGAGCTCTAAAGAGTACGTTTCCTATGTAGAGAAGAGAATTGTTTTGATGAGTGCCTAAGGAATCTCCCATATGCTGGTATTGGAAACCAGGCCTCTGAGGAGAGATGCCTGGAAACAAAAGCAATGGATATGATTAGGGCCTAGGTGCCTGTTCGGTTCAATCACTTTCCTGGGGATACGTGTCTATGGATCTGAGGGGAGGTAGTTGCTCGGCTTGTGTCAGATCGCCCCTGTTTGGCCTGGGCAGCCTATAATATTGGGAATGGCCTCGGGATTTTGGAGTTTCTCCTAATCTATAGGGTTGTGGCCAATGGAATGGGCAGAAATCCCCTGGAGAGGGCAGGCACAGTTCTGAGTTTGGCTCTAGGGGCCCAGCCTTGAGGGTGTGTGGGCCAGGCCTGTGGGGACAGAAGTCTGAAAACACAAATTCTGCTTAGGATTGGGGACATAGGTATGGCACGCCCAATCTACAGACCGTGATAACACTTTGGGATATGAAAAAGGGTGAGTTTGAGGTGCTTGCTCAGGTTATGTCTCTGGATTTGTGTCAACAATGTGGGTCGAATGCTGGCGTGGCCTCATGGGTTGTGGACGGCTTTCCTTCTCTGAGGATTTGATCCAATCCCAAGAGTTTGGGTACATTCTGTGGGATGGGAGGTGTCCTTTCTGTTTTTTTATTTTATTTTATGTACCTCATGTGTGCCAATAGAAGAGGGATTCCCGAGCAGAGTCCTTGGTAGGGACACCTGGATAACCCCAGCTCTGTTTAAGTTTGGGGGCCTAGGGGCATGGCAAGTCCAATATGTGCGCTCCTGATTCGGACACTGAGAGGTCTTCCTTGAGGACAGGGCTCATGCTGAGGGTCACAATGCCTATCTGTGCCCAACAAGGCCCTCAAGCATGGGAAGGGCCTCATGGGCCACGCTGGATTGTCCTACACTGAAAGTTGGAGAATATGCCAACCACAAGGTTTCCGGCCATGGCGAAGGAAGAGTTGTGATTTCTGCATCACGTTCACCCCTGGACAGTGATTGGAGTTTAGGTCTAGGTTCTGAAACCCGAAAACCGAGGTTGGGAAGAGATGAAGACCTAAGAACCTGATGGGTACACTGAGCTCAGTGTGTGGCTAGCTTTGAGCGTAGTTCTGGAGGTGTGGGCTCATGCTGTGTCAGACAGGGCATTAGACAGTGTAGACTGTATATTTGGGGTGCAGTCGAGTGGCGTTCAGTTGATCCTCATTCGGGTATCCAGGTAGCTCCATAAGGCAACGTTTTTCTTCTGGAGGGCAGGCAGAGTGCTGCATTGTGGCGCCAGTATTGCCAAAATGTAGGGCTTTTGGGCCAGGGGTGTGAGGACGGTAGTCTGAGAACACAAGCTAGGCTTAGTTTTTGGGGTGAGGGCACAGAAGACACACTCTGCAGAGCTGAATCAAGATCTCATGCACCTGAAGCCAGGGCGAATATCAGACGTTTGCTCAGGTTGGAGTTTCTGTCCATGATGGCCCTTTTATAAAGTGGAGCGTCTCAAGAGGCCATGAAGATTTTCCCACAATGGGAGTTGTGAGATGCACCAGACTGCAAAGATTCCTTCTGTGGGACACTTGAGACCTGTTGGATGGCTCTAGGATGTTCCATATGGAACGACTCCAGGGTAGGGTTCTAAGGATGGATGCCTGGGCAGCCCGCCTCCCATTCTAGTTGTCTCCTAGCAACAAGGCAGGTTTGATCTGCAGGCCCTGTTGGAGAAACCAAGGGGGATGAGTTGACATGGACTCTACCGAGGATAGATCATAATGTGGGTTTAAGTCCATGGAGACCTTGGAATGGGGCACTTGATCCGGGGCCCTGAAAGATTCTCCTAAACAGAGGTTTTTTATAGAGCTCCAAAGAGTACATTTCCTATGTGGAGACGAGATTTTTCTATGATTGCCTCAGTAATCCCCCATATGCTTGTATTGGTAACCAGACCTCTGAGGAGAGATGCCTGGAAACAAAAGCAATGGATCTGATTAGGGCCTAAGTGCCTGTCCAGTTCAATCTTATTCTATGGGGATATCTGTCTCTGGGTCTGAGTGGAGGTAGTTTCCTAACTTGTGAAAGATCATCCCTGTATGTCCTGGGCAGCCAACACTATTGGGATGGCCTCGGGGAGTTTGCAGGTTTCTCCTAATCTATAGGGTTGTGGCCAATGGAAATGGCAGAATTCCCCTGGAGAAGGAAGCCACAGTCCTCAGGTGTGGCTCCAGGGGCCCCAGCTTGGATGGTGTGTGGGCCAGGACTGTGGGGACAGAAGTCTGAAAACACAAACTCAGCTTAGTTTTGGGGATGTATGTATGAAGGCTCGATCTACAGACCGTGAGAATTTTCCGGGCTATGAACAAAGGACGAGTATGTGGCGTTTGCTCAGGCTCTTGTCTCTGGATTTTGTGCCTACGGTGGCCGTGGAATGTCGGGGTGTCCTCAAGGGCAATGGACAAGTCTTTCTCTGGTGATTTGGCCTGATCCCAAGAGGTTGGGAAAATTCTGTGGATGGGAAGAGTCCTTTCTGTATTTTTTTTTTTTTTACCTCAGGTGTCCCACCAAAGACGGATTCCAGAGCAGTGCCCTGAGTAGGGGTGACTAGACATCTCTAACTCTGGTTGAGATTGGGGGACTAGGGGCTTGGCAAGCCCCATATGTGGGCTGTTGTTCCAGTCACTAAGAGGCTTTACATGAGGATAGGGCTCACGCTGAGGGTCACAATGTGTGTTTGTGCAAATTGTAGCCCTCAGGGATAGGTGGGGCCTCATAGTCCATGCTGCTTTCTCCTACAATGAACGTTGGACAACATGCCAACCACAAGGTTTCTTGCCATGGCGAAGGAGAATTTCTGATTCTTGTATCACGTTCACTCCTGAGCAGTGAGTGGAGATAAGGTCTACGTTCTGAAGGTGAAAACTGAGGTTGGGTAGAGATGATGGCCGAAAGCCATTGTGGGCTTGATATGCTCAGTGTACGGCCAGCTGTCTGGGTGTTGGACTGGAGGTCTGCCTTCAGGCTGTGTCACACAGGGCTTTAGTGCACAGGCTAGATTGTATAATTGGGGTATAGTCGAGTGGCCTGCAGGTTGTTACTCATTTGGCGTTTCTGGTTAGCCCTATAGGGCAACATTTTTCTTCTGGAGGGCAGGCAGAGTGCTGCATTGTGTCTCCAGAATTGCCAAACTGGAGGGGTGTGGCCAGGATTGTGAAGACGGAAGTCTGAGAACACAAGTTAGGCTTAGGTTTCGGGCGAGGGCACAGCAGGCACACTCTCAAGTGCTGAATCGAGATCTCGTGCTTCTGAATTCAGGGCGCGGATCAGACTTTGGCTTAGGATGGAGTTTCTGTCCATGATGGCCCATTTATGAAGGTGTGGGGCATCATGAGGAAATGGAGGTTTTCTCACAGTGGGATTGTGTGATGCTTCAAACCACAAGGATTCATTCTGCGAGACAGTCAAGACAGGTTGGTTGGATTCAAGACGTCCCATAAAGAAATTCTCCAGAGCAGGGTTCTAAGGATGGATGCCTGGGCAGCCCACCTCGCATTCCAACTGTCTCCTAGTGACAAGGCAGGTTTGATCTGCTGGCTCTGGGTGAGCAGCCGAGGGGGCTGATTTGAAATGGACTCTCCTGAGGATGGATCATAATGTAAGTTTGTGTCCTTGGAGACCTTGGCATTGGGCCATGGTGCCAGCGCCCTGAAGGATCCTCCTAACCTGAGGTATTGACACAGCTCCAAAGAGCAAGTTTCTCATGTGGAGATGAGATCTGTTCTGATTGTTTCCTTAGGAAACCCCCATATTCTGATATTGGAAACCAGGCCTCGGAGGAGAGATACATAGAAACCAAAGCAATGGATCAGAAGTTGGCTCAGGTTGGAGTTTCTGTCCATGATGGCCCCTTTATAAAGGGGAGCATCTCATGAGGCCATGTAGCTTTTCCCACGATAGGAGTTGTGAGATGCCCCAATCTGCAAGGATTCCTTCTGCAGGACAGTCAAGACCTGTTGGAAGGCTCCCAGGACATCCCATATGGAACGGCGCCAGAGCAGGATTCCAACGATGGATGCCTAGAGAGTCTGCTTTGCATTCCAGTTGTCTCCTAGCGACAAGGCAGGTTTGATATTCTGGCTCTGGCGGAGTAATCAACGGGGCTGAGTTGAAATGTACTCTCCTGCCGAATGGTCATAATGCGGGTTTGTGTCCATGGAGACCTTGGAAAGGGCGGTGGCTCCGGTTACCTGAAGGTTTCTCCTAACTTGAGGTTTTTACAAGCTCCAAAGGATAAGTTTCCCATGTGGAGACAAGATTTGTTCTGATTGGTATCTCTGGAATCCCCCATATGCTGGTATTGGAAAACAGGCCTCTGAGGAGAGATGCTTAGAAACAAAAGCAATGGAACCAATTACGTTCTAGGGGCCTGTCCAGTTTAATACCTTTCTCTTGGGATATCTGTCTACGGGTGAGTTGAGGTCATTGCTCAGCTTGTGACAGATCAACCCTCTTTGTACTGGGCGGCCTACACTATTGGAATGGCCTATGGGGCTTTGGAGGTTTCTCCTAATCTGTAGGGTTGTGGCCAATGGAATGGGAAGAATTTCCTTGGAGAGGGCAGGCACAGTCCTGAGGTGTGGCTCCAGGGGCCTCAGCCTGGAGGGTGTGTGTGACAGGGATGTCAGGATAGAAGTCTGAAAACACGGTTTGGGGACGTAGGTATGGCAGGCCCGATCTACAGACTCTGAGGAGAATTTTTTGGGCTATGACCTAAGGGTGAGCCTTATGTCTCTGGATTTTGTGTCAATAGTGGCCGTGGAATGTCAGGCTGGCCTCATGGGCCATGGAGGAGTCTTTCTCTCTGGGGATGGCCTGATCCCAAGTGATTGGGGTCATTCTGTGGGTGGAAGGAATCCTTTCTGTGTTTACTTACCTCAAATGTCCCACCAAAGAGGGATTCCAGAGCAGAGACCTGAGTAGGGGTGACTAGATGTCTCTACCTCTGGTTAAGATTGGGTGACTTGGCGCATGGCAGGCCCCATATACGGGCTCATGGTCCAGCCACTGAGAGGCTTTACTTGAGGACAGGGTTCAAACTGAGGGTCCCAATGTGTCTTTGTGCCCATCGCAGCTCTTTAGCATGGGCAGGGCCTCAGGGACCGTACACTACCCTCAGGGGCCCTACTCCTACTCCTGTAGGCCCTACAGGGGTCCTACACTGAACTTTGGATAAGATGCCAACCACAAGATTCTGGCGAGAGGGAAAGAGGAATTATGATTTCTGCATCACGTTCACCCAATGGGAAATGAGTAGAGATAAGGTCTAGGTTTCTGTAGCCTGAAAACCAGATTGGAAAGAGATGGCAACCTAAGGCCATGGCAGTTCAGATGTTCTCAGTGTACGGCAAGCTGTCTGGGTGTCGGTTGGGAATTCAGGCCTCAGGTTGTGTCAGACAGGGCATTAGTGCACAGGCTAGACTATATAATTGGTGTACAGTTGAGTGGCATGCAGGTTTATCCTCATTTGCGATTTCTGGGTAGACCCATAGGGCAACGTTTTTCTTCTAGAGGGCAGGCAGAGTGCAGCACTGTGTCATCGGAAATCCCAAAATGGAGGGCGTGTGGTCCAGGAGAGTGAGGACGGAAGTATGAGAACACTAGCTATGCTTAGGTTTTCGGGTGAGGGCACAGCAGGTGCACTCTGAAGAGCTTAATCAAGATCTCGTGCATCTGAAGTCAAGGCGAAGATCAGCCGTTGGCTCAGGATGGAATTTCTTTCCATGATCCGACTTCATGAAGATTGGGGGCATCATGTGACCTTGGAAGCTTTCCATGATACGAGTTGTGAGGTGGTCCATGAACAAGGACTCCTGTGGGACAGTCGAAACCTGTTGGATGGCTCAAGGATATCCCATAAGGAAAGACGCAAGAGCAGGGTTCTCAGGGTTCTAAGGATCTCTAAGGAGAGATGCCTGGAAACCAAGAAATAGATCCGATAGGTGCCTATGGGCCTGTTCGTTCCTTTTTACCTCTGGGGACATCAGTCTACAAGTCTGAGTGCCGGTAGGTGATCAGATGGGCCCAGATTGCCCCTGTTTGTCCTGGGAAGCCACAAATATTGGGATGGCCTCAGGGACTTTGGAGTTTTATCCTATTAGTAGGGTTGTGGCCATTGGAATGTGCACATACAATTCCCTTGGAGACGGCAAGCCCAGTCTTCATGTTTGGCTCCAGGGGCCTGAGCCTGTAGGGTGTGTAGGCCAGGGCTGTTTGAAGAGTTGTCTGAAAACACAAACACGGCTTCTGTTTCGGGTCATAGGTATGGCAGGACTGATCTACAGACCATGAGGAGAACTCTTCGGGATATGAAAAAAGGGCGGGTTTAGGGCTCTTGCTCAAGTTTTTGTCTCTGGATATCGTGTCATTCATGGTCGTGAAATTTCCGGGTGACTTCATGGGAAATGGACGAGTCTTACTCTCCGGGGGATTGGCCCCGTCCAAATAGTTTGGGTTCATTCTGTGGGATGGAAAAAGTCCGTTGTTCTGTTGTTGTTAATTTCTTTTGTTTTGTTTTTCAACCTCAGGTGTCCCACCAAATGAGGGATTCCAGAGTAGAGCCCTGGGGAGGGGCAACTGGACAACCAGAAATCTGGTTAAAAATTGGGGCCTAGGGACATGTCAAGCCCATTATGACATCTAATGGTCCAGCCACTGAGAGGACATACTGGAGGACAGGACTCATGCTGAGGGTCACAATGCGTGTTTATGCCCTCGTCGCACTCAAGAACGGGCGGGGCCTCAGGGTGAATGCTGGTTTCTCCTACACTGAACGTTGGACAACATGCCAACCACAAGGTTTCTTGCCATGGGTAAGGAAGAGTTCTGATTTTGCATCACAGTCACCCAGGGGCAGTGATTGGAGATAAGTTCTAGGTTCTGAAGCCTGAAAACTGAGGTAGGGAAGAGATGATGACCTAAGGCCATGGCGGGTCTGATGTGCTCAGTGTGCCGTCAGCAGTCTGGGTGTTGTTGACGAGGTCCGGGCTCAGGTTGTCAGACAGTGCATTAGTGCCCAGGTTAGACTATATATTTTGGGTGCTTTAGAGTGCCGTGTAGGTTTTATCTGAAGAACTCTTCAGGATATGAAGTATGAGCTAGTCTGAGGCGCATGCTCAGGCTTTTGTCTCTGGATTTTGTATCATCCTTGGCCATGGAATGTTGGGGAGGCCTCATGGGCCATGGACGAATCTTGCTTTCTGTGGATTTGCCCCGATCCCAATTGTTTTTCGTCAATCTGTGGGATGGGAGGACTCATTTCAGGTTTGTTGCCTCAGGTGTCCCACCAAAAAAGGAATTCCAAAGCAGAGCCCTGGGGAAGAGTGAAGGGACAACCCGAACTATGGTTAAAAATTGGGGCCTAGGGGCTTGTCAAGCCCAATATGCTGTCTCTCCATCCAGCCACTGAGAGGCCTTACCTGAGGAGTGGGCTCAGGCTGAGGGTCACAATGTGTGTTTGTGACCAATGTGGCTCGCAAAATGGGCGGGGCCTCATGGGCCACACTGGTTTAAAATACAATGAACCTTGGAAAACATGCCAAACACAAGGTTTCTTGCCATTGGGAAAGAGTTCTGATTTCTGCATCATTTTCAAACCCGGGCTGTGATTGGGGTAAATTCTAGGTTCTGAAGACTGAAAACCGAGGTTGAGAAGAGATGACGACCAAAGGCCATGGCGGGTCCGACGTGCTCAGTGTGTGGCCAGCTGTCTTGGTGGGGCCAGGAGGTCCAGGCTCAGGCAGTGTCAGAAAGGGCATTAGTGCCCAATTCACCCTATGTATTTGGGGTACAGCTTAATGGCGTGCAAGTTAATCCTCATTTGGGGTTTCTGGGTAGCCCCAGAGGGCAATGTTTTTCTTCTGGACGGCAGGCAGAGTGCTGCATTGTAGTTCTGGATTACCAAACTAGAGGGCTTGTGGGCCAGTATTCTGAGGATGGAGGTCTGAGAACCCAAGCTAGGCCTAGGTTTCTGGTTGAGGAAATGGCAGGCACAATCTTCAGACCTGAATCGAGAACTCGTGCATCTGAAGTCAGGGCGAGGATCAGACGATTGCTCATGTTGGACATTCTGTCCCTGATGGCCCCATCTTGAAGGGGGGGGTGGATAACGAGGCCATGGGGAATTTCCCACGGTAGGAATTGTGAGATGATCCCAACTGAAAAGATTCTTCTGTAGGACAATTGAGACCTGTTGGTTGGCGCCAGGACAACAATTCCGAGCAGGGTTCTAAGGATGGATGGCTGGGTAGCCCACCTCGCATTCCAATTGTCTCCAAGCCACAATACACGTTAGATCTGCTGGATCTGGGGTAGCAACCGAGGACGCTGAGTTGAAATGCACTCTCCCGTGGATGTGTCCTAATATGATTTCGTGTCTATGTAGACCTTGGAATGAAGCGGTGGCACTGGGGGCCTGAAAGGTTCTCCTAAATAGAGGCTATCACACAGCTCCATCGTGCAAGTTTCCCATGTTTAGATGAGAATTGTTCTGATGGGTGAGTCAAGAAACAACCATATGCTGTTATTGAAATCCAGGCCTCTGAGGAGAGATGCCTGGAAACCAAAGCAATGGATCCGATAGGTGCCTATGGGCCTGTTCTTTCCTTTTTACCTCTGGGGACATCAGTCTACGGGTCTGAGTGCCGGTAGGAGCTCAGATGGGCCCAGATTGCCCCTGTTTGTCCTGGGAAGCCACAAATATCCGATGGCCTCAGGGACTTGGAGATTTATTCTCTTAGTAGGGTTGTGTCCATTGGAATGGACACATACAATTTCCTTGGAGAGGGCAAGCACTGTCGTCATGTGTGGCTCCAGGGCCCTGAGCCTGTAGGTAGGGTGTTTAGGGCAGGGCTGTTTGGACAGTTGTCTGAAAACACAAATTCGGCTTATGTTTCGCGTCATAGGTATGGCAGGACTGATCTACAGACCATGAGGAGAAAACTTCGGGATATGAAAAAAGGGCGAGTGTGAGGCTCTTGCCCAAGTATTTGTCTCTGGATATCGTGTCACTCATGGTCGTGAAATTTCCGGGTGACTTCATGGGAAATGGACGAGTCTTACTCTGTGGGGGTTTGGCCCCGTCCAAAGAGTTTGGGATCATTCTGTGGGATGGAATAAGTCCGTTGTTCTGTTGTTGTTGATTTGTTTTGTTTTGTTTTTCAACCTCAGGTGTCCCACCAAATGAGGGATTCCACAGTAGAGCCCTGGGGAGGGGCGACTGGATAACCAGAAATCTGGTTAAAAATTGGGCCCTAGGGACATGTCAAGCCCATTATGACATCTAATGGTCCAGCCACTGAGAGGACGTACTAGAGGACAGGACTCACGCTGAGGGTCACAATGCGTGTTTATGCCCTCGTCGCACTCAAGAATGGGCAGGGCCTCAGGGTGAATGCTGGTTTCTCCTACACTGAACGTTGGACAACATGCCAACCACAAGGTTTCTTGCCATGGGTAAGGAAGAATTCTGATTTCTGCATCACAGTCACCCCTGGGCAGTGATTGAAGATAAGGACTAGGTTCTGAAGCCTGAAAACTGAGGTAGGGAAGAGATGATGACCTAAGGCCATGGCGGGTCTGATGTGCTCAGTGTGCGGTCAGCTGTCTGGGTGTTGGTCTCGAGGTCCGTGCTCAGGTTGTCAATGAGTGCATTAGTGCCCAGGTTAGACTATATATTTTGGGTGCATTCGAGTGCCGTGTAGGTTCTTATCTGAAGAACTCTTCAGGATATGAAAAACGAACGAGTCTGAGGCGCGTGCTCAGTCTTTTGTCTCTGGATTTTGTATCAGCGATGGCCGTGGAATGTAGGGGAGGCCTCATGGGCCATGGACGAATCTTGCTCTCTATGGTCTTGGCCAATCCCAATTGTTTTTCGTCAATCTGTGGGATGGGAGGACTCCTTTCAGGTTTGTTACCTCAGGTGACCCACCAAAAGAGGAATTCCAAAGCATAGCCCTGGGGAAGAGTGAAGGGACAACTCGAACTATGGTTAAAAATGGAGGCCTAGGGGCATGGCAAGCCCAATAGGCTGACTCTCCATCCAGCCACTGAGAGTCCTTACCTGAGGACTGGGCTCAGGCTGAGGGTCACAGTGTGTGTTTGTGACCAATGTGGTCCACAAGCATGGGCGAGGCCTCATGGGCCACACTGGTTTCAAGTACATTGAACTTTGGACAACATACCAACCACAAGGTTTCTTGCCATGGGGAAAGAGTTCTGATTTCTGCATCATTTTCAAACCCGGGCCGTTATTGGAGATAGGGTCTAGGTTCTGAAGCCTGAAAACCGAGGTTGAAAAGAGATGACGACCTAAGGCCATGGCGGGTCCGATGTGCTCGGTGTGCGGCCAGCTGTCTGGGTGGGGCCAGGAGGTCCACGATCAGGCTGTGTCAGAAAGTGCATTAGTGCCCAGGTCAGGCTATATATTTGGGGTACAGCCGAATTGCTTGCCGCGTTGATTCTCATTTGGGGTTTCAGAGGGCAATGTTTTTCTTCTGGAGGGCAGGCAGAGTGCTGCAATGTAGTTCTGGATTGCCAAACTGGAGGGATTGTGGGCCAGTTTTGAGGACGGAGGTCTCAGAACCCAAGCTAGGCCTAGGTTTCTGGTGAGGTATGGCAGGCACAATCTACAGGCCTCACTTGAGTTCTCGTGCATCTGAAGTCAGGGCGAGGATCAGACGATCGCTCAGGTTGGACATTCTGTCCCTGATGGCCCCTTCTTGAAGGGGGGTGGATCACGAGGCCAAGGGGGTTTTCCCACGATGGGAGTTGTGAGAAGCTCCCAACTGCAAAGATTCTTCTGCAGGACAATTAAGACATGTTGGATGGATCCACGACAACGATTCCGAGCAGGGTTCTAAGGATGGATGGCTGGGAGGACACCTCGCAATCCAATAGTCTCCAAGCAACAGGAGAGGATACATCTGCTGTACCTAGGGGAGCAACCGAGGAGGCTGAGTTGAAATGGACTCTCCCGTGGATGTGTCCTAATATGATTTTTTGTCTATGGAGACCTTGGAATGAAGCGGAGGCACTGGCGCCCTGAAGGGTTCTCCTAAAGAGAGGCTTTCACATAGCTCCATCATGCAAGTTTCCCATATGTCGATGAGATTTGTTCTGATGGGTGAATCAAGAAAGCCATATGCTGTTATTAAAATCCAGACCTCGGAGGAGAGATGCCTGGAAAACAAAGCAATGGATCCGATAGGTGCCTAGGTGCCTCTTCGTTCCTTTTTACTTCTGGGCATATCAGACTACGGGGCTGAGCGCCGGTAGGTGCTCAGATGGGCCCAGATTGCCCCATTTGTCCTGGGATGCCACAAATATTGGGATGGCCTCAGGCACTTTGGAGGTTTATACTCTTAGTAAGTTTGTGGCCATTGGAATGGGCACATACAATTCCCTTGGATAGGGCAATCACGGTCGTCAGGTTTGTCTCCAGGGGCCGGAGCCTGTAGGGTCTGTAGGCCAGGGCTGTTTGGACAGTTGTCTGAAAACACAAACTCGGCTTTTGTTTCGGGTCATAGGTATGGCAGGACTGATCTACAGACCATGAGGAGAACTGTTCGGGATATGAAAAAAGGGCGAGTGTGAGGCTCTGCTCAAGTTTTTGTTCCTGGATATCGTGTCACTCATGGTCGTTATATGTCCGGGTACTTCATGGGAAATGGATGAGTCTTACTCTCTGGGGGTTTGGCCCCGTCCAAAGAGCTTGGGGTCATTCTGTGGGATGGAAGAAGTCCGTTGTTCTGTTGTTGTTGATTTGTTTTGTTTTTTTTTTCAACCTCAGGTGTCCCACCAAATGAGGGATTCTAGAGTAGACGCCTGGTCGGGGCGACTGGACAACCAGAAATCTGGTTAAAAATTGGGGCCTAGGAGTATGACAAGCCCATTTTGACATCTTATGGTCCAGCCACTGAGAGGACGTACTAGAGGACAGGACTCACGCTGAGGGTCACAATGCGTGTTTATGCCCTCGTCGCACTCAAGAATGGGCAGGGCCTAAGGGTGAATGCTGGTGTCTCCTACACTGAACGTTGGACAACATGCCAACCACAAGGTTTCTTTCCATGGGTAAGGAAGAGTTCTGATTTCTGCATCACAGTCACCGCTGGGCAGTGATTGGAGATAAGGTCTAGGTTCTGAAGCCTGAAAACTGAGGTAGGGAAGAGATGATGACCTAAGGCCATGGCGGGTCTGATGTGCTCAGTGTGCGGTCAGCTGTCTAGGTGTTGGTCACGAGGTCGGGCTCAGGTTGTCAGACAGTGCATTAGTGCCCAGGTTAGACTATATATTTTGGGTGCATTCGAGTGCCGTGTAAGTTCTTATCTGAAGATCTCTTCAGGATATGAAGAATGAGTGAGTCTGAGGCGCGTGCTCAGCCTTTTGGCTCTAGATTTTGTATCAGCGATGGCCGTGGAATGTTGGCGAGGCCTCATGGGCCATGGACAAATCTTGCTCTCTGTGGATTTGGCAAGATCCCAATTGTTTTTCGTCAATCTGTGGGATGGGAGTACTCCTTTCAGGTTTGTTACCTCAGGTGTCCCACCAAAAGAGGAATTCCAAAGTAGAGCCCTGGGGAAGAGTGAAGGGACAACCCGAACTATGGTTAAAAATTGGGGCCTAGGGGCATGGCAAACCCAATATGCTGTCTCTCCATCCAGCCACCGAGAGTCCTTACCTGAGGACTGGGCTTAGGCTGAGGGTCACATTGTGTGTTTGTGACAAATGTGCCCCGCAATTATGGGCGGGGCCTCATGGGCCACCCTGGTTACAACTACACTGAACCTTGGACAACATGCCAACCACAAGGTTTCCTGCCATGGACAACATGCCAATCAAAAGGTTTCTTGCCATGGGGTAAGAGTTCTGATTTCTGCATTATTTTCAAACCCGGGCCGTAATTGGACATAAGGTCTAGGTTCTGAAGCCTGAAAACCGAGGGTGAGAAGAGATGACGACCTAAGGCCATGAGGGGTCCGATGTGATCTGTGTGCGGCCAGCTGTCTGGGTGGGGCCAGGAGGTCCAGGATCAGGCTGTGTCAAAAAGGGCATTAGTGCCCAGGTCAGCCTATATATTTGGGGTACAGCCGAATGGCGTGCCCCGTTGATCCTCATTTGGGGTTTCTAGGTAGCCCCAGAGGGCAATGTTTTTCTTCTGGAGGGCAGGCAGAGTGCTGCATTGTAGTTCTGGATTGCCAAACCGGAGGGCTTGTGGGCCAGTAATCTGAGGACGGAAGTCTGAGAACCCAAGCTAGGCCTAGGTTTCTGGGTGAGGATATGGCAGGCACAATCTACAGACCTGAATCAAGATCTCGTGCATCTGAATTCAGTGTGAGGATCAGACGATAGCTCAGGTTGGACATTCTGTACCTGATGGCCCCTTCTTGAAGGGGGGGTGGATCACAAGGACATGGGTGTTTTCCCACGATAGGAGTTGTGAGATGATTCCTACTGCAAAGATTCTTCTGCAGGACAATTGAGACCTGTTGGTTGGCTGAGGACAACAATTCCGAGAAGGGTTCTAAGGATGGATGTCTCGGTAGCACACCTCGCATTCCAATTGTCTCCAAGCAACAAGACAGGTTAGATCTGTTGGATCTGGGGGAGCAACCGAGGATGCTGAGTTGAAATGGACTCTCCCGTGGATGTGTCTTAATATGTTTATGTGTCTATGGAGACCTTGGAATGAAGCAGTGGCACTGGGGCCCTGAAGGGTTCTCCTAAAGAGAGGCTTTCACACAGCTCCATCGTAAAAGTTTCCCATGTGTAGATGAGATTTGTTCTGATGGGTGAGTCAAGAAACAGCCATATGCTGTTACTGAAATCCAGGCCTCTGAGGAGAGATGCCTGGAAACCAAAGCAATGGATCCGATAGGTGCCTAGTGGCCTGTTCATTCCTTTTTACCACTGGGCCATCATTCTACGGTTCTGAGTGCAGGTAGCTGCTCAGATGGGTCCAGATTGCCCCTTTTTTCCTGGGAAGCCACAAATATTGGGATGGCCTCAGGGACTTTGGAGGTTGATACTATTAGTATGGTTGTGGCCATTGGAATGGGCACATACAATTCCCTTGGAGAGGGCAAGCACAGTCGTCAGATTTGGCTCCAGGGGCCTGAGCCTGTAGGGTGTGTAGGCCAGGGCTCTTTGGACAGTTGTCTGAAAACACAAACTCGACATATGTTTCGTGTCATAGGTTTGGCAGGACTGATCTACAGACCATGAGGAGAACTCTTCGGGATATGAAAAAAGGGCGAGTGTGAGGCTCTTGCTCACGTTTTTGTCTCTGGATATCGTGTCACTCATGGTCGTGAAATATTCGGGTGACTTCATGGGAAATGGACAAATCTTACTCTCTGGGGGTTTGGCCCCGTCTAGACAGTTTGGGGTCATTCTGTGGGATGGAAGAAGTCCCTTGTTCTGTTGTTGTTGATTTGTTTTATTTTGTTTTTCAACCTCAGGTGTCCCACCAAATGAGGGATTCCAGAGTAGAGCCCTGGGGAGGGGCGACTGGACAACCAGAAATCTGGTAAAAAATTGGGGGCTATGGACATGTCAAGCCCATTATGACATCTAAAGGTCCAGCCACTGAGATGACGTACTAGAGGACAGGAATCACGCAGAGGGTCCCAATGCGTGTTTATGCCCTCGTCGCACTCAAGAATGGGCGGGGCCTCACGGTGCATGCTGGTTTCTCCTACACTGAACGTTGGACAACATGCCAACCACAAGGTTTCTTGCCATGGGTAAGGAAGTGTTCTGATTTCTGCATCACAGTCAACCCTGGGCAGTGTTTGCAGATAAGGTCTAGGTTCTGAAGCCTGAAAACTGAGGTAGGGAAGAGATGATGACCTAAGGCCATGGCCGGTCTGATGTGCTCAGTGTGCGGTCAGCTGTCTGGGTGTTGGTCACGAGGTCCCCGCTCAGGTTGTCAGACAGTGCATTAGTGCCCAGGTTAGACTATATATTTTGGGTGCATTCGAGGGCCGTGTAGGTTCTTATCTGAAGAACTCTTCAGGATATGATGACTGAGCGTGTCTGAGGCGCGTGCTCAGGCTTTTGTCTCTGGAATTTGTATGAGCGATGGCCGTGGAATGTTGGGGAGGCCTCATGGGCCATGGACGAATCTTCCTCGCTGTGGACTTGCCGGATCCCAATTGTTTTTCGTCAATCTGTGGTATGGGAGGACTCCTTTCAGGTTTGTTACCTCTGGTGTCCCACCAAAAGAGGAATTCCAAAGCAGAGCCCTGGGGATGAGTGAAGACACAACCCGAACTACGGTTTAAAAATTGGGGCCTAGGGGCATGGCAAGCCAAATATGCTGTCTCTCCATCCAGCCACTGAGAGGCCTTACCTGAGGAAGGGCCTAGGCTGAGGGCCACAATGTGTGTTTGTGACGAATCAGGCCCGCAAGCATGGGCGGGGCCTCATGGGCCACACTGGTTTCAACGACACTGAACCTTGACAACATGGCAACCACAAGGTGTCCTGCCATGGGGAAAGAGTTCTGATGTCTGCATCATTTTCAATCCCAGGCCCGTGATTGGAGATAAGGTCTAGGTTCTAAGCCTGAAAAAACCGTGGTTGAGAAGAGATGACGACCTAAGGCAAATGGCGGGTCCGATATGCTCAGTGTGCGGCAAGCTCTCTGGGTGGGGTCAGGAGGTCCAGGCTCAGGCTGTGTCAGAAAGGGCATTAGTGCCCAGGTCAGCCTATATATTTGGGGTACAGCCGAATGGCATGCAGGTTGATCCTCATTTGGGGTTTCTAAGTAGCCCCAGAAGGCAATGTTTTCTTCTGGAGGGCAGGCACAGTGCTGCATTGTAGTCTGGATTGCCAAATGGAGGGCTTGTGGGTCTGTAGTCTGGGGACGGAAGTCTGAGAACCCAAGATAGGCCTAGAATTCTGGGTGAGGATATGGCAGGCACAATCTCCAGACCTGAATCGAGATCTTGTGCATCTGAAGTCAGGGCGAGGATCAGACGATCGCTCAGGTTGGACATTCTGTCCCTTTTGGCCCCTTCTTAAAGGGGGGGGTGGATCACGAGGCCATGACGGTTTTCCCACGATGGGAGATGTGAGAAGCTCAGAATTGCAAAGATTCTTCTGCAGGACAATTGAGACCTGTTGGTTGGCTCCAGGACAACGATTCCGAGCAGGGTTCTAAGGATGGATGGCTGGGTAGCCCACCTCGCATTTCATTGTCTCTAAGTAACAAGACAGGTTAGATCTGCTGGATCAGCGGAGGCACCGAGGAGGCTGAGATGAAATGGACTCTCCCGTGGATGTGTACTAATATGATATTGTGTCTATGGAGACCTTGGAATGAAGCGGTGGCAATGGGGCCCTGCAGGGTTCTCCTAAAGAGAGGCTTTCACACAGCTCCATCGTGCAAGTTTCCCATGTGTAGATGAGATTTGTTCTGATGGGTGAGTCAAGAAACAGCCATATGCTGTTATTGAAATCCAGGCCTCTGAGGAGTGATGACTGGAAGCCACACCAATGGAACCGATAGGTGCCTAGGGGCCTGTTCGTTCCTTTTTACCTCTGGGGACATCAGTCTACGGGTCTGAGTGCCGGTAGGTGCTCAGATGGGCCCAGATTGCCCCTGTTTGTCCTGGGACGCCACAAATATTGGGATGGCCTCAGGGACTTTGGAGGTTTATACTATTAGTATGGTTGTGGCCATATGAATGGGAACATACAATTCCCTTGGAGAGGGCAAGCACAGTCGTCAGGTTTGGCTCCAGGGGCCTGAGCCTGTAGGATGTGTAGGCCACGGCTGTTTAGACAGATGTCTGAAAACACAAACTTGGCTTATGTTTCGGGTCATAGGTATGGCAAGACTGATCTACAAAAAGTTTGGGGTCATTCTGTGGGATAAAAGAAGTCCGTTGCTCGGTTGTTGTTGATTTCGTTTGTTTTGTTTTTCAACCTCAGGTGTCCCACCAAATGTGGGATTCCAGAGTAGAGCCCTGGGGAAGGGCGACTGGACAACCAGAAATCTGGTTAAAAATTGGGGCCTAGGGACATGTCAAGCCCATTATGACATCTAATGGTCCAGCCACTGAGAGGACCTACTAGAGGACAACACTCACGCTGAGGGTCACAATGCGTGTTTTTGCCCTCGTCGCACTCAAGAATGGGCGGGGCCTCAGGGTGAATGCTGGTTTCTCCTACACTGAACGTTGGACAACATGCCAACCACAAGGTTTCTTGCCATGGGTAAAGAAGAGTTCTGATTTCTGCATCCCAGTCACCCCTGGGCAGTAATTGTAGTTAAGGTCTAGGTTCTGAAGCCTGAAAGCTGAGGTAGGGAAGAGATGATGACCTAAGGCCATGGCGGTTCTGATGTGCTTAGTGTGCGGTCAGCTGTCTGGGTGTTGGTCACGAGGTCCGCGCTCAGGTTTTCAGACAGTGCATTAGTGCCCAGGTTAGACTATATATTTTGGGTGCATTCGAGTGTCGTGTAGGTACTTATCTGAAGAACTCTTCAGGATATGAAGAATAGGCGAGTCTGAGGCCCGTGCTCAGGCTTTTTTCTCTGGATTTTGTATCAGCGATGGCCGTGGTGTGGGGGAGGCCTCATGGGCCATGGACGAATCTTGCTCTCTGTGGATTTGCCGGATCCCAATTGTTTTTCGTCAATCTGCGGGATGGGAGGACTCCTTTCATGTTTGTTACCTGAGGTGTCCCACCAAAAGAGGAATTCCAAAGCAGATCCCTGGGGAAGAGTGAAGACACTACCCGAACTACAGTTAAAAATTGGGGCCTAGGGGCATGGCAAGCCAAATATGCTGTCTCTCCATCCAGCCACTGAGTGGCCTTACCTGAGGACTGGGCCTAGGCTGAGGGTCACAATGTGTGTTTGTGACGAATCAGGCCCGCTAGCACGGGCAGGGCCTCATGGGCCACACTGGTTTCAACGACACTGAACCTTGGACAACATGCCAACCACAAGGTTTCTTGCCATGGGGAACTCTTCGGGATATGAAAAAAGGGCGAGTGTGAGGCTCTTGCTCAAATTTTGGCTCTGGATATCGTGTCACTCATGGTCGAGTAATATCTGGGTGACTTCATGGGAAATGGACGAGTCTTACTCTCTGGGGGTTTGGCCCCGTCCAAAGAGTTTGGCGTCATTCTGTGGGATGGAAGAAGTCCGTTGTTCTGTTGTTGTTGATTTCTTTTTTTTTTTTTTCAACCTCAGGTGTCCCACCCATGAGGGATTCCAGAGTAGAGCCCTAGGGAGGGGCGACTGGACAACCAGAAATCTGGTTAAAAATTGGGGCCTAGGGACATGTCAAGCCCATTATGACATCTAATGGTCCAGCCACTGAGAGGATTTACTAGAGGACAGGACTCACGCTGAGGGTCACAATGCGTGTTTATGCCCTCGTCGCACTCAAGAATGGGCGGGGCCTCAGGGTGAATGCAGGTTTTTCCTACACTTAACATTGGACAACATGCCAACCACAAGATTTCTTGCCATGGGTAAGGAAGAGTTCTGATTTCTACATCACAGTCACCCCTGGGCAGTGATTGGAGATAAGGTCTAGGTTCTGAAGCCTGAAAACTGAGGTAGGGAAGAGATGATGACCTAAGGCCATGGGGGGTCTGATGTGCTCAGTGTGCGGTCAGCTGTCTGGGTGTTGGTCACGAGGTCCGGGCTCAGGTTGTCAGACAGTGCATTAGTGCCCAGGTTAGACTATATATTTTGGGTGCATTCGAGTGCCGTGTAGGTTCTTATCTGAAGAACTCTTCAGTATATGAAGAATGAGCGAGTCTGAGGCACGTGCTCAGGATTTTGTCTCTGGATTTTGTATCAGCGATGGCCGTGGAATGTTGGGGAGGCCTCATGGGCCATGGAAGAATCCTGCTTTCTGTGGATTTGGCCGGATCCCAATTGTTTTTCGTCAATCTGTGGGATGGGAGGACTCCTTTCATGTTTGTTACCTCAGGTGTCCCACAAAAGAGGAATTCCAAAGCAGAGCCCTGGGGTAGAGTGAAGACACAACCCGAACTACGGTTAAAAATTGGGGCCTAGGGGCATGCCAAGCCAAATATGCTGTCTCTCCATCCAGCCACTGAGAGGCCTTACCTGAGGACTGGGACTAGGCTGAGGGTCACAATGTGTGTTTGTGACGAATCAGGCCCGCTAGCACGGGCGGGGCCTCTTGGGCCACACTGGTTTCAATGACACTGAACCTTGGACAACATGCCAACCACAAGGTTTCTTGCCATGGGGATAGAGTTTTGATTTCTGCATCATTTTCAAAACCGGGCCGAGATTGGAGATAAGGTCTAGGTTCTAAGCCTGAAAACCGTGGTTGAGAAGAGATGACGACCTAAGGCCATGGCGTGTCCGATGTGCTCAGTGTGCGGCAAGCTCTCTGGGTGGGGTCAGGAGGTCCAGGCTCAGGCTGTGACAGAAAGGGCATTAGTGCCCAGGTCAGCCTATATATTTGGGGTACAGCTGAATGGCGTGCCCCGTTGATCCTCATTTGGGGTTTCTGAGTAGCCCCAGAGGGCAATGTTTTCTTCTGGAGGGCAGGCAGAGTGCTGCATTGTAGTCTGGATTGCCAAATGGAGGGCTTGTGGGTCTGTAGTCTGAGGACGGAAGTCTGAGAACCCAAGATAGGCCTAGGATTCTGGGTGAGGATATGGCAGGCACAATCTCCAGAACTGAATCGAGATCTCGTGCATCTGAAGTTAGGGCGAGGATCAGACGATCGCTCAGGTTGGACATTCTGTACCTTCTGGCCCCTTCTTAAAAGGGGGGGTGGATCACGAGGCCATGACGGTTTTCCCACGATGGGAGATGTGAGAAGCTCAGAATTGCAAAGATTCTTCTACAGGACAATTGAGACCTGTTGGTTGGCTCCAGGACAACGATTCCGAGCAGGGTTCTAAGGATGGATGGCTGGGTAGCCCACCTCGCATTTCATTGTCTCTAAGTAACAAGACAGGTTATATCTGCTGGATCAGCGGAGCCACCGAGGAGGCTGAGTTGAAATGGACTCTCCCGTGGATGTGTACTAATATGATTTTGTGTCTATGGAGACGTTGGAATGAAGCGGTGGCACTGGGGCCCTGCAGGGTTCTCCTAAAGAGAGACTTTCAAACAGCTCCATCGTGCAAGTTTCCCATGTGTAGATGAGATTTGTTCTGATGGGTGAGTCAAGAAACAGCCATATGCTGTTACTGAAATCCAGGCCTCTGAGGAGAGATGCCTGGAAACCAAAGCAATGGATCCGATAGGTGCCTAGTGGCCTGTTCATTCCTTTTTACCACTGGGCCATCATTCTACGGTTCTGAGTGCAGACAGCTGCTCACATGGGTCCAGATTGCCCCTGTTTGTCCTGGGAAGCCACAAATATTGGGATGGCCTCAGGGACTTAGGAGGTTTAACCTATAATTACGTTTGTGGCCATTGGAATGGGCACATACAATTCCCTTGCAGATGGCAAGCACAGTCGTCAGGTTTGGCTCCAGGGGCCTGAGCCTGTACGATGTGTAGGCCACGGCTTTTTGGACAGTTGTCTGAAAACACAAACTCGGCTTATGTTTCGGATCATAGGTATTGCAGGACTGATCTACAGACCATGAGGAGAACTCTTAGGGATATGAAAAAAGGGCGAGTGTGAGGCTCTTGCTCAAGTTTTTGTCTCTGGATATCGTGTCACTCATGGTCGAGTAATATCCGGGTGACCTCTTGGGAAATGGACGAGTCTTACTCTCTGGGGGTTTGGCCCCGTCCAAAGAGTTTGGGGTCATTCTGTGGGATGGAAGAAGTCCGTTGTTCTGTTGTTATTGATTTGACGTACTAGAGGACAACACTCATGCTGAGGGTCACAATGCATGTTTATGCCCTCGTCGCACTCAAGAATGGGCGGGGCCTCAGGGTGAATGCTGGTTTCTCGTACACTGAACGTTGGACAACATGCCAACCACAAGGTTTCTTGCCATAGGTAAGGAAGAGTTCTGATTTCTGCATCCCAGTCACCCCCGGGCAGTAATTGGAGTTAAGGTCTAGGTTCTGAAGCCTGAAAGCTGAGGTAGGGAAGAGATGATGACCTAAGGCCATGGCGGGTCTGATGTGCTCAGTGTGCGGTCAGCTCTCTGGGTGTTGGTCACGAGGTCCGGGCTCAGGTTGTCAGACAGTGCATTAGTGCCCAGGTTAGACTATATATTTTGGGTGCATTCGAGTGTCGTGTAGGTACTTATCTGAAGAACTCTTCAGGATATGAAGAATAGGCGAGTCTGAGGCCCGTGCTCAGGCTTTTTTCTCTGGATTTTGTATCAGCGATGGCCGTGGTGTGGGGGAGGCCTCATGGGCCATGGACGAATCTTGCTCTCTGTGGATTTGCCGGATCCCAATTGTTTTTCGTCAATCTGCGGGATGGGAGGACTCCTTTCATGTTTGTTACCTGAGGTGTCCCACCAAAAGAGGAATTCCAAAGCAGATCCCTGGGGAAGAGTGAAGACACTACCCGAACTACAGTTAAAAATTGGGGCCTAGGGGCATGGCAAGCCAAATATGCTGTCTCTCCATCCAGCCACTGAGTGGCCTTACCTGAGGACTGGGCCTAGGCTGAGGGTCACAATGTGTGTTTGTGACGAATCAGGCCCGCTAGCACGGGCGGGGCCTCATGGGCCACACTGGTTTCAACGACACTGAACCTTGGACAACATGCCAACCACAAGGTTTCTTGCCATGGGGAACTCTTCGGGATATGAAAAAAGGGCGAGTGTGAGGCTCTTGCTCAAGTTTTGGCTCTGGATATCGTGTCACTCATGGTCGAGTAATATCTGGGTGACTTCATGGGAAATGGACGAGTCTTACTCTCTGGGGGTTTGGCCCCGTCCAAAGAGTTTGGCGTCATTCTGTGGGATGGAAGAAGTCCGTTGTTCTGTTGTTGTTGATTTCTTTTTTTTTTTTTCAACCTCAGGTGTCCCACCGATGAGGGATTCCAGAGTACAGCCCTAGGGATGGGCGACTGGACAACCAGAAATCTGGTTAAAAATTGGGGCCTAGGGACATGTCAAGCCCATTATGACATCTAATGGTCCAGCCACTGAGAGGATTTACTAGAGGACAGGACTCACGCTGAAGGTCACAATGCGTGTTTATGCCCTTGTCGCACTCAAGAATGGGCGGGGCCTCAGGGTGAATGCAGGTTTTTCCTACACTTAACATTGGACAACATGCCAACCACAAGTTTTCTTGCCATGGGTAAGGAAGAGTTCTGATTTCTACATCACAGTCACCCCTGGGCAGTGATTGGAGATAAGGTCTAGGTTCTGAAGCCTGAAAACTGAGGTAGGGAAGAGATGATGACCTAAGGCCATGGGGGGTCTGATGTGCTCAGTGTGCGGTCAGCTGTCTGGGTGTTGGTCACGAGGTCCGGGCTCAGGTTGTCAGACATTGCATTAGTGCCCAGGTTAGACTATATATTTTGGGTGCATTCGAGTGCCGTGTAGGTTCTTATCTGAAGAACTCTTCAGTATATGAAGAATGAGCGAGTCTGAGGCGCGTGCTCAGGATTTTGTCTCTGGATTTTGTATCAGCGATGGCCGTGGAATGTTGGGGAGGCCTCATGGGCCATGGAAGAATCCTGCTTTCTGTGGATTTGGCCCGATCCCAATTGTTTATCGTCAATCTGTGGGATGGGAGGACTCCTTTCATGTTTGTTACCTCAGGTGTCCCCCCAAAAGAGGAATTCCAAAGCAGAGCCCTGGGGAAGAGTGAAGACACAACCCGAACTACGGTTAAAAATTGGGGCCTAGGGGCATGGCAAGCCAAATATGCTGTCTCTCCATCCAGCCACTGAGAGGCCTTACCTGAGGACTGGGCCTAGGCTGAGGGTCACAATGTGTGTTTGTGACGAATCAGGCCCGCTAGCACGGGCGGGGCCTCTTGGGCCACACTGGTTTCAACGACACTGAACCTTGGACAACATGCCAACCACAAGGTTTCTTGCCATGGGGATAGAGTTCTGATTTCTGCATCATTTTCAAAACCGGGCCGAGATTGGAGATAAGGTCTAGGTTCTAAGCCTGAAAACCGTGGTTGAGAAGAGATGACGACCTAAGGCCATGGCGTGTCCGATGTGCTCAGTGTGCGGCAAGCTCTCTGGGTGGGGTCAGGAGTTCCAGGCTCAGGCTGTGTCAGAAAGGGCATTAGTGCCCAGGTCAGCCTATATATTTGGGGTACAGCTGAATGGCGTGCCCCGTTGATCCTCATTTGGGGTTTCTGTGTAGCCCCAGAGTGCAATGTTTTCTTCTGGAGGGCAGGGAGAGTGCTGCATTGTAGTCTGGATTGCCAAATGGAGGGCTTGTGGGTCTGTAGTCTGAGGACGGAAGTCTGAGAACCCAAGATAGGCCTAGGATTCTGGGTGAGGATATGGCAGGCACAATCTCCAGAACTGAATCGAGATCTCGTGCATCTGAAGTCAGGGCGAGGATCAGACGATCGCTCAGGTTGGACATTCTGTCCCTTCTGGCCCCTTCTTAAAAGGGGGGGTGGATCACGAGGCCATGACGGTTTTCCCACGATGGGAGATGTGAGAAGCTCAGAATTGCAAAGATTCTTCTACAGGACAATTGAGACCTGTTGGTTGGCTCCAGGACAACGATTCCGAGCAGGGTTCTAAGGATGGATGGCTGGGTAGCCCACCTTGCATTTCATTGTCTCAAAGTAACAAGACAGGTTAGATCTGCTGGATCAGCGGAGCCACCGAGGAGGCTGAGTTGAAGTGGACTCTCCCGTGGATGTGTACTAATATGATTTTGTGTCTATGGAGACCTTGGAATGAAGCGGTGGCACTGGGGCCCTGCAGGGTTCTCCTAAAGAGAGGCTTTCACACAGCTCCATCATGCAAGTTTCCCATGTGTAGATGAGATTTGTTCTGATGGGTGAGTCAAGAAACAGCCATATGCTGTTTTTGAAACCCAGGCCTCTGAGGAGTGATGCCTGGAAACCAAAGCAATGGATCCGATAGGTGCCTAGTGGCCTGTTCATTCCTTTTTACCACTGGGCCATCATTCTACGGTTCTGAGTGCAGACAGCTGCTCACATGGGTCCAGATTGCCCCTGTTTGTCCTGGGAAGCCACAAATATTGGGATGGCCTCAGGGACTTAGGAGGTTTAACCTATAATTACGTTTGTGGCCATTGGAATGGGCACATACAATTCCCTTGCAGATGGCAAGCACAGTCGTCAGGTTTGGCTCCAGGGTCCTGAGCCTGTACGATGTGTAGGCCACGGCTTTTTGGACAGTTGTCTGAAAACACAAACTCGGGTTATGTTTCGGGTCATAGGTATTGCAGGACTGATCTACAAACCATGAGGAGAACACTTCGGGATATGAAAAAAGGGCGAGTGTGAGTCTCTTGCTCAAGTTTTTGTCTCTGGATATCGTGTCACTCATGGTCGAGTAATATCCGGGTGACCTCTTGGGAAATGGACGAGTCTTACTCTCTGGGGGTTTGGCCCCGTCCAAAGAGTTTGGGGTCATTCTGTGGGATTTCTGTGGGATGTTGAAGTTGAGTTCTTTTGTTTTGTTTTTCAACCTATTGATTTGACGTATTCCAGAGTAGAGCCCTGGGGAAGGGCAAACCACTCATTGCTGAGGGTGTCAAGCCAATATGACATCTAATGTTTATGAGAGGACCCTACTAGTCACGCTGACTCAAGAACTCAAGAATGGGCGGGGCCTCAGGGTGAATGCTGGTTTCTCGTACACTGAACGTTGGACAACATGCCAACCACAAGGTTTCTTGCCATAGGTAAGGAAGAGTTCTGATTTCTGCATCACAGTCACCCCTGGGCAGTAATTGGAGTTAAGGTCTAGGTTCTGAAGCCTGAAAGCTGAGGTAGGGAAGAGATGATGACCTAAGGCCATGGCGGGTCTGATGTGCTCAGTGTGCGGTCAGCTGTCTGGGTGTTGGTCACGAGGTCCGGGCTCAGGTTGTCAGACAGTGCATTAGTGCCCAGGTTAGACTATATATTTTGGGTGCATTCGAGTGTCGTGTAGGTTCTTATCTGAAGAAATCTTCAGTATATGAAGAATGAGCGAGTCTGAGGCGCGTGCTCAGGCTTTTGTCTCTGGATTTTGTATCAGCGATGGCCGTGGAATGTTGGGGAGGCCTCATGGGCCATGGACGAATCCTGCTTTCTGTGGATTTGGCCCGATCCCAATTGTTTTTCGTCAATCTGTGGGATGGGAGGACTCCTTTCATGTTTGTTACCTCAGGTGTCCCCCCAAAAGAGGAATTCCAAAGCAGAGCCCTGGGGAAGAGTGAAGACACAACCCGAACTACGGTTAAAAATTGGGGCCTAGGGGCATGGCAAGCCCAATATGCTGTCTCTCCATCCAGCCACTGAGAGGCCTTACCTGAGGACTGGGCCTAGGCTGAGGTTCACAATGTGTGTTTGTGACGAATCAGGCCCACTAGCACGGGTGGGGCCTCATGGGCCACACTGGTTTCAACGACACTGAACCTTGGACAACATGCCAACCACAAGGTTTCTTGCCATGGGGAACGAGTTCTGATTTCTGCATCATTTTCAAACCCAGGCCGTGATTGGAGATAAGGTCTAGGTTCTGAAGCTTGAAAACCGAGGTTGAGAAGAGATGACGACTTATGGCCATGGCGGGTCCGATGTGCTCAGTGTGCGGCCAGCTGTCTGGGTGGGGCCAGGAGGTCCAGGCTCAGGCTGTGTCAGAAAGGGCATTCGTGCCCAGGTCAGTCTATATATTTGGGGTACAGCCGAATGGCGTGCAGGTTGATCCTCATTTGGGGTATATGAGTAGCCCCAGAGGGCAATGTTTTCTTCTGGAGTGCAGGCAGTGTGCTGCATTGTAGTCTGGATTGCCAAATTGGAGGGCTTGTGGGTCAGTAGTCTGAGGACGGAAGTCTGAGAACCCAAGCTAGGCCTAGGATTCTCGGTGAGGATATGGCAGCCATAATCTCCAGACCTGAATCAAGATCTCGTGCCTCTGAAGTCAGGGCGAGGATCAGACAATCGCTCAGGTTGGACATTCTGTCCCTGAGGGTCCCTTCTTGAAGGGGGTGTGGATCACGAGGCCATGAAGGTTTACCCACGATGGGAGTTCTGAGAAGCTCCGATTTGCAAATATTCCTCTGCAGGACAATTGAGACCTGTTGGTTGGCTCCAGGACACCGATTCCGAGCAGGGTTCTAAGGATGGATGTCTGTCTGTCTGGGTAGCCCACCACGCATTCCAATTGTCTCCAAGCAACAAGACAGGTTAGATCTGCTGGATAAGCGGAGCAACCGAGGAGGCTCATTTGAAATGGACTCTCACAAGGATGTATCCTAATATGATTTTGTGTCTATGGAGACCTTGGAATGATGCGGTGGCACTGGGGACCTGAAGGGTTCTCCTAGGGAGGGGCTTTCACACAGCTCCATCGTGCAAGTTTCCAATGTGTAGAGAGTTTTGTTCTGATGGGTGAGTCATGAAAGAGCCATATGCTGTTATTGAAATCCAGGCCTCTGAGGAGAGATGCCTGGAAGCGAAACCAATGGATCCGATAAGTGCCTAGGGGCCTGTTCGTTTCTTTTTACCTTTGGGGACATCAGTATACGGGTCTGAGTGCCGGTAGGTGCTCAGATGGGCTCAGATTGCCCCTGTTTGTCCTGGGACCCCACAAATATTGGGATGGCCTCAGGGACTTAGGAGGTTTAACCTATAATTACGTTTGTGGCCATTGGAATGGGCACATACAATTCCCTTGCAGATGGCAAGCACAGTCGTCAGGTTTGGCTCCAGGGTCCTGAGCCTGTACGATGTGTAGGCCACGGCTTTTTGGACAGTTGTCTGAAAACACAAACTCGGGTTATGTTTCGGGTCATAGGTATTGCAGGACTGATCTACAAACCATGAGGAGAACACTTCGGGATATGAAAAAAGGGCGAGTGTGAGTCTCTTGCTCAAGTTTTTGTCTCTGGATATCGTGTCACTCATGGTCGAGTAATATCCGGGTGACCTCTTGGGAAATGGACGAGTCTTACTCTCTGGGGGTTTGGCCCCGTCCAAAGAGTTTGGCGTCATTCTGTGGGATGGAACAAGTCCGTTCTTCTGTTGTTGTTGATTTCTTTTTTTTTTTTCAACCTCAGGTGTCCCACCAAATGAGGGATTCCAGAGTAGAGCCCTAGGGAGGGGCGACTGGACAACCAGAAATCTGGTTAAAAATTGGGGCCTAGGGACATGTCAAGCCCCTTATGACATCTAATGGTCCAGCCACTGAGAGGACGTACTAGAGGACAACACTCACGCTGAGGGTCACAATGCATGTTTATGCCCTCGTCGCACTCAAGAATGGGCGGGGCCTCAGGGTGAATGCTGGTTTTTCCTACACTTAACATTGGACAACATGCCAACCACAAGGTTTCTTGCCATTGGTAAGGAAGAGTTCTGATTTCTGAATTAAAGTCATCCCTGGGCAGTGATTGGAGATAAGGTCTAGGTTCTGAAGCCTGAAAACTGAGGTAGGGAAGAGATGATGACCTAAGGCCATGGCGGGTCTGATGTGCTCAGTGTGCGGTCAGCTGTCTGGGTGTTGGTCACGAGGTCCGGGCTCAGGTTGTCAGACAGTGCATTAGTGCCCAGGTTAGACTATATATTTTGGGTGCATTCGAGTGTCGTGTAGGTTCTTATCTGAAGAACTCTTCAGTATATGAAGAATAGGCGAGTCTGAGGCCCGTGCTCAGGCTTTTGTCTCTGGATTTTGTATCAGCGATGGCCGTGGAATGTTGGGGAGGCCTCATGGGCCATGGACGAATCCTGCTCTCTGTGGATTTGGCCCGATCCCAATTGTTTTTTCGTCAATCTGTGGGATGGGAGGACTCCTTTCATGTTTGTTACCTCAGGTGTCCCCCCAAAAGAGGAATTCCAAAGCAGAGCCCTGGGGAAGAGTGAAGACACAACCCGAACTACGGTTAAAAATTGGGGCCTAGGGGCATGGCAAGCCCAATATGCTGTCTCTCCATCCAGCCACTGAGAGGCCTTACCTGAGGACTGGGCCTAGGCTGAGGTTCACAATGTGTGTTTGTGACGAATCAGGCCCACTAGCACGGGTGGGGCCTCATGGGCCACACTGGTTTCAACGACACTGAACCTTGGACAACATGCCAACCACAAGGTTTCTTGCCATGGGGAACGAGTTCTGATTTCTGCATCATTTTCAAACCCAGGCCGTGATTGGAGATAAGGTCTACGTTCTGTAGCCTGAAAACCGAGGTTGAGAAGAGATGACGACCTAAGGCAATGGCGGGTCCGATGTGCTCAGTGTGCGGCCAGCTGTCTGGGTGTGGCCAGGAGGTCCAGGCTCAGGCTGTGTCAGAAAGGGCATTAGTGCCCAGGTCAGCCTATATATTTGGGGTACAGCCGAATGGCGTGCAGGTTGATCCGGATTTGGGGTGTCTGGGTAGCCCCAGAGGGCAATGTTTTTCTTCTGTTGGGCAGGCAGAGTGCTGCTTTGTAGTCTGGATTGCCAAACGGGAGGGCTTGTGGGCCAGTAGTCTGAGGACGGAAGACTGAGAACCCAAGCTAGGCCTAGGATTATGGGTGAGGATATGGCAGGCACAATCTCCAGACCTGAATCGAGATCTCGTGCATCTGAAGTCAGGGCGAGGATCAGACGATCGCTCAGGTTGGACATTCTGTCCCTGATGGCCCCTTCTTGAAGGGGGGTGTGGATCACGAGGCCATGGGGTTTTTCCCACGATGGGAGTTGTGAGAAGCTCCCAACTGCAAAGATTCTTCTGCAGGACAATTGAGACCTGTTGGTTGGCTCCAGGACAACGATTCCGAGCAGGGTTCTAAGGATGGATGGCTGGGTAGCCCACCTCGCATTCCAATTGTCTCCATGCAACAAGACAGGTTAGATCTGCTGGATCTGGGGGAGCAACCGAGGAGGCTGAGTTGAAATGGACTCTCCCGTGGATGTGTCCTAATATGATTTTGTGTCTATGGAGACCTTGGAATGAAGCGGTTGCACTGGGGCCCTGAAGGGTTCTCCTAAAGAGAGGCTTTCACACAGCTCCATCGTGCAAGTTTCCCATGTGTAGATGAGATTTGTTCTGATTGGTGAGTCAAGAAACAGCCATATGCTGTTATTGAAATCCAGGCCTCTGAGGAGAGATGCCTGGAAGTGAAACCAATGGATCCAATAGGTGCCTAGGGTCCTGTTCGTTCCTTTTACCTCTGGGGATATCAGTCTACGGGTCTGAGTGCCGGTAGGTGCTCAGATGGGCCCAGATTGCCCCTGTTTGTCCTGGGAAACCACAAATATTGGGATGGCCTCAGGGACTTTGGAGTTTTTTCCTATTAGTAGGGTTGTGTCCTTTGGAATGGGCACATACAATTCCCTTGGAGAGGGCAAGCACAGTCGTCAGGTTTGGCTCCATTGGACTAGGCCTGTAGGAATTGTAGGCCAGGGATGTTTGGACAGTTGTCTGAAAACACAAACTCGGCTTATGTTTCGGGTCATAGGTACGGCAGGACTGATCTACAGACCATGAGGAGAACACTTCGGGATATGAAAAAAGGGCTAGTGTGAGGCTCTTGCTCACGTTTTTGTCTCTGGATAACGTGTCACTCATGGTCGAGTAATATCCGGGTGACTTCATGGGAAATGGACGAGTCTTACTCTCTGGGGGTTTGGCCCCGTCCAAAGAGTTTGGCGTCATTCTGTGGGATGGAAGAAGTCCGTTGTTCTGTTGTTGTTGATTTCTTTTTTTTTTTTTTCAACCTCAGGTGTCCCACCAAATGAGGGATTCCAGAGTAGAGCCCTAGGGAGGGGCGACTGGACAACCAGAAATCTGGTTAAAAATTTGTGCCTAGTAACATGTCAAGCCCATTATGACATCTACTGGTCCAGCCACTCAGAGGATGTACTAGAGGACAGGACTCACGCTGAGGGTCACAATGTGTGTTTATGCCCTCGTCGCACACAAGAATGGGCGGGGCCTCAGGGTGAATGCTGGTTTTTCCTACACTGAACGTTGGACAACATGCCAACCACAAGGTTTATTCCATGGGTGAGGAAGAGTTCTGATTTCTGCATCACAGTCACTCCTGGGCAGTGATTGGAGATAAGGTCTAGGTTCTGAAGCCTGAAAACTGAGGTAGGGAAGAGATGATGACCTAAGGCCATGGCGTGTCTGATGTGCTCAGTGTGCGGTCAGCTGTCGGGGTGTTGGTCACGATGTCCGCGCTCAGGTTGTCAGACAGTGCATTAGTGCCCAGGTTAGACTATATATTTTGGGTGCATTCGAGTGTCGTGTAGGTTCTTATCTGAAGAACTCTTCAGTATATGAAGAATGAGCGAGTCTGAGGCGCGTGCTCAGGCTTTTGTCTCTGGATTTTGTATCAGTGATGGCCGTGGAATGTTGGGGAGGCCTCATGGGCCATGGACGAATCCTGCTTTCTGTGGATTTGGCCCGATCCCAATTGTTTTTCGTCAATCTGTGGGATGGGAGGACTCCTTTCATGTTTGTTACCTCAGGTGTCCCCCCAAAAGAGGAATTCCAAAGCAGAGCCTTGGGGAAGAGTGAAGACACAACCCGAACTACGGTTAAAAATTGGGGCCTAGGGGCATGGCAAGCCCAATATGCTGTCTCTCCATCCAGCCACTGAGAGGCCTTACCTGAGGACTGGGCTCAGGCTGAGGGTCACAATGTGTGTTTGTGACCAATGTGGCCCGCAAGCATGGGCGTGGCCTCATGGGCCACACTGGTTTCAACTATATTGAACATTGGACAACATGCCAACCACAAGGTTACTTGCCATGGGGATAGAGTTCTGATTTCTGCATCATTTTTAAACCCGGGCCGTGATTGGAGATAAGGTCGAGGTTCTGAATCCTGAAATCCGAGGTTGAGAAGAGATGACGAACTAAGGCCATGGCGGGTCCGATGTGCTCAGTGTGCGGCCAGCTGTCTGGGTGTGGCCAGGAGTTCCAGGATCAGGCTGTGTCAGAAAGGGCATTAGTGCCCAGGTCATCCTATATATTTGGGGTACAGCCGAATGGCGTGCAGGTTGATCCGGATTTGGGGTGTCTGGGTAGCCCCAGAGGGCAATGTTTTTCTTCTGGTGGGCAGGCAGAGTGCTGCTTTGTAGTCTGGATTGCCAAACGGGAGGGCTTGTGGGCCAGTAGTCTGAGGACGGAAGACTGAGAACCCAAGCTAGGCCTAGGATTATGGGTGAGGATATGGCAGGCACAATCTCCAGACCTGAATCGAGATCTCGTGCATCTGAAGTCAGGGCGAGGATCAGACGATCGCTCAGGTTGGACATTCTGTCCCTGATGGCCCCTTCTTGAAGGGGGGGGTGGATCACGAGGCCATGTGGGTTTTCCCACGATGGGAGTTGTGAGAAGCTACCAACTGCAAAGATTCTTCTGCAGGACAATTGAGACCTGTTGGTTGGCTCCAGGACAACTGTTCCTAGCAGGGTTCTAAGGATGGATGGCTGGGTAGCCCACCTCGCATTCCAATTGTCTCCATGCAACAAGACAGGTTAGATCTGCTGGATCTGGGGGAGCAACCGAGGAGGCTGAGTTGAAATGGACTCTCCCGTGGATGTGTCCTAATATGATGTTGTGTCTATGGAGACGTTGGAATGAAGCGGTTTCACTGGGGCCCTGAAGGGTTCTCCTAAAGAGAGGCTTTCACACAGCTCCATCGTGCAAGTTTCCCATGTGGAGATGAGATTTGTTCTGATTGGTGAGTCAAGGAACAGCCATATGCTGTTATTGAATTCTAGGCCTCTGAGGAGAGATGCCTGGAAACCAAAGCAATGGCTGATAGGTGCCTAGGGGCATGTTCGTTCCTTTTACCTCTGGGGATATCAGTCTACGTGTCTGAGTGCCGGTGGGTGCTCAGATGGGCCCAGATTGCCCCTATTTGTCCTGGGAAGCCACAAATATTAGAATGGCCTCAGGGACTTTGAGGGTTTATCCTATTAGTAGTGTTGTGTCCTTTGGAATGGGCACATACAATTCCCTTGGAGAGGGCAAGCACAGTCGTCAGGTTTGGCTCCATTGGACTAGGCCTGTAGGAATTGTAGGCCAGGGATGTTTGGACAGTTGTCTGAAAACACAAACTCGGCTTATGTTTCGGGTCATAGGTACGGCAGGACTGATCTACAGACCATGAGAAGAACACTTCGGGATATGAAAAAAGGGCGAGTGTGAGGCTCTTGCTCAATTTTTATCTCTGGATATCGTGTCACTCATTGTCGTGAAATTTCCGGGTGACTTCCTGGGAAATGGACGAGTCTTACTCTCTGGGGGTTTGGCCCCGTCCAAAGAGTTTGGGGTCATTCTGTGGGATGGAAGAAGTCCGTTGTTCTGTTGTTGTTGATTTGTTTTTTTTTTTTTTAACCTCAGGTGTCCCACCAAATGAGGGATTCTAGAGTAGAGCCCTGGGAGGGGCCACTGGACAACCAGAAATCTGGTTAAAAATTGGGGCCTAGGGACATGTCAAGCCCATTATGACGTCTAATGGTCCAGCCACTGAGAGGACGTACTAGAGGACAGGACTCACGCTGAGGGTCACAATGCGTGTTTATGCCTTCGTCGCACTCAAGAATGGGCGGGGCCTCAGGGTGAATGCTGGTTTCTCCTACACTGAACTTTGGACAACATGCCAACCACAAGGTTTCTTGCCATGGGTAAGGAAGAGTTCTGATTTCTGCATCACAGTCACCCCTGGGCAGTGATTGGAGATAAGGTCTAGGTTCTGAAGCCTGAAAACTGAGGTAGGGAAGAGATGATGACCTAAGGCCATGGCAGGTCTGATGTGCTCAGTGTGCGGTCAGCTGTCTGGGTGTTGGTCACGAGGTCCGGTCTCAGGTTGTCAGACAGTGCATTAGTGCCCAGGTTAGACTATATATTTTGGGTGCATTCGAGTGTCGAGTAGGTTCTTATCTGAAGAACTCTTCAGTATATGAAGAATGAGCGAGTCTGAGGCGTGTGCTCAGGCTTTTGTCTCTGGCTTTTGTATCAGCGATGGCCGTGGAAGGTTGGGGAGGCCTCATGGGCCATGGACGAATCCTGCTTTCTGTGGATTTGGCCTGATCCCAATTGTTTTTCGTCAATCTGTGGGATGGGAGGACTCCTTTCATGATTGTTACCTAAGGTGTCCCCCCAAAAGAGGAATTCCAAAGCAGAGCCTTGGGGAAGAGTGAAGACACAACCCGAACTACGGTTAAAAATTGGGGCCTAGGGGCATGGCAAGCCCAATATGCTGTCTCTCCATCCAGCCACTGAGAGGCCTTACCTGAGGACTGGGCTCAGGCTGAGGGTCACAATGTGTGTTTGTGACCAATGTGGCCCGCAAGCATGGGCGTGGCCTCATGGGCCACACTGGTTTCAACTACATTGAACATTGGACAACATGCCAACCACAAGGTTTCTTGCCATGGGGATAGAGTTCTGATTTCTGCATCATTTTTAAACCCGGGCCGTGATTGGAGATAAGTCGAGGTTCTGAATCCTGAAATCCGAGGTTGAGAAGAGAGGACGAACTAAGGCCATGGCGGGTCCGATGTGCTCAGTGTGCGGCCAGCTGTCTGGGTGTGGCCAGGAGTTCCAGGATCAGGCTGTGTCAGAAAGGGCATTAGTGCCCAGGTCATCCTATATATTTGGGGGACAGCCGAATGGCGTGCCGGTTGATCCGGATTTGGGGTGTCTGGGTAGCCCCAGAGGGCAATGTTTTTCTTCTGGTGGGCAGGCAGAGTGCTGCTTTGTAGTCTGGATTGCCAAACGGGAGGGCTTGTGGGCCAGTAGTCTGAGGACGGAAGACTGAGAACCCAAGCTAGGCCTAGGATTATGGGTGAGGATATGGCAGGCACAATCTCCAGACCTGAATCGAGATCTCGTGCATCTGAAGTCAGGGCGAGGATCAGACGATCGCTCAGGTTGGACATTCTGTCCCTGATGGCCCCTTCTTGAAGGGGGGGGTGGATCACGAGGCCATGTGGGTTTTCCCACGAAGGGAGTTGTGAGAAGCTACCAACTGCAAAGATTCTTCTGCAGGACAATTGAGACCTGTTGGTTGGCTCCAGGACAACTGTTCCTAGCAGGGTTCTAAGGATGGATGGCTGGGTAGCCCACCTCGCATTCCAATTGTCTCCATGCAACAAGACAGGTTAGATCTGCTGGATCTGGGGGAGCAACCGAGGAGGCTGAGTTGAAATAGACTCTCCCGTGGTTGTGTCCTAATATGATTTTGTGTCTATGGGGACCTTGGAATGAAGCGGTTTCACTGGGACCTTGAAGGGTTCTCCTAAAGAGAAGCTTTCTCACAGCTCCATCGTGCAAGTTTCCCATGTGTAGATGAGATTTGTTCTGATTGGTGAGTCAAGAAACAGCCATATGCTGTTATTGAATTCCAGGCCTCTGAGGAGAGATGCCTGGAAACCAAAGCAATGGCTGATAGGTGCCTAGGGGCATGTTCGCTCCTTTTACCTCTGGGGACATCAGTCTACGGGTCTGAGTGCCGGTGGGTGCTCAGATGGGCCCAGATTGCCCCTATTTGTCCTGGGAAGCCACAAATATTAGAATGGCCTCAGGGACTTTGAGGGTTTATCCTATTAGTAGTGTTGTGTCCTTTGGAATGGGCACATACAATTCCCTTGGAGAGGGCAAGCACAGTCGTCAGGTTTGGCTCCAGGGGCCTGAGCCTGTAGGGTGTTTAGGCCAGGGATGTTTGGACAGTTGTCTGAAAACACAAACTCGGCTTATGTTTCGGGTCATAGGTACGGCAGGACTGATCTACAGACCATTAGGAGAACACTTCGGGATATGAAAAAAGGGCGAGTGTGAGGCTCTTGCTCAATTTTTATCTCTGGATATCGTGTCACTCATTGTCGTGAAATTTCCGGGTGACTTCCTGGGAAATGGACGAGTCTTACTCTCTGGGGGTTTGGCCCCGTCCAAAGAGTTTGGGGTCATTCTGTGGGATGGAAGAAGTCCGTTGTTCTGTTGTTGTTGATTTGTTTTGTTTGTTTTTCAACCTCAGGTGTCCAACCAAATGAGGGATTCTAGAGTAGAGCCCTGGGAGGGGCCACTGGACAACCAGAAATCTGGTTAAAAATTGGGGCCTAGGGACATGTCAAGCCCATTATGACGTCTAATGGTCCAGCCACTGAGAGGACGTACTAGAGGACAGGACTCACGCTGAGGGTCACAATGCGTGTTTATGCCTTCGTCGCACTCAAGAATGGGCTGGGCCTCAGGGTGAATGCTGGTTTCTCCTACACTGAACTTTGGACAACATGCAGACCACAAGGTTTCTTGCCATGGGTAAGGAAGAGTTCTGATTTCTGCATCACAGTCACCCCTGGGCAGTGATTGGAGATAAGGTCTAGGTTCTGAAGCCTGAAAACTGAGGTAGGGAAGAGATGAAGACCTAAGGCCATGGCAGGTCTGATGTGGTCAGTGTGCGGTCAGCTGTCTGGGTGTTGGTCACGAGGTCCGGTCTCAGGTTGTCAGACAGTGCATTAGTGCCCAGGTTAGACTATATATTTTGGGTGCATTCGAGTGTCGTGTAGGTTCTTATCTGAAGAACTCTTCAGTATATGAAGAATGAGCGAGTCTGAGGCGTGTGCTCAGGCTTTTGTCTCTGGCTTTTGTATCAGCGATGGCCGTGGAAGGTTGGGGAGGCCTCATGGGCCATGGACGAATCCTGCTCTCTGTGGATTTGGCCTGATCCCAATTGTTTTTCGTCAATCTGTGGGATGGGAGGACTCCTTTCATGTTTGTTACCTCAGGTGTCCCCCCAAAAGTGGAATTCCAAAGCAGAGCCCTGGGGAAGAATAAGACACAACCCGAACTACGGTTAAAAATTGGGGCCTAGGGGCATGGCAAGCACAATATGCTGTCTCTCCATCCAGCCACTGAGAGGCCTTACCTAGGACTGGTCTCAGGCTGAGGCGTCACAATGTGTGTTTTTGACCAATGTGGCCCACAAGCGTGGGCGTATCCTCATGGGCCACACTGGTTTCAAGTATACTGAAACTTGGACAACATGCCAACAACAAGGTTTCTTGCCATGGGGATAGAGTTCTGATTTCTGCATCATTTTCAAACCCGGGCCGTGATTGGAGATAAGGTCTAGGTTCAGAATCCTGAAAACCGAGGTTGAGAAGAAATGACGACCTAAGGCCATGGCGGGTCCGATGTGCTCAGTGTGCGGCCAGCTGTCTGGGTGGGGCCAGGAGGTCCAGGCTCAGGCTGTGTCAGAAAGGGCATTAATGCCCAGGTCAGCTTATATATTTGGGGTACAGCCGAATGGCGTGCAGGTTGATCCTGATTTGGGGTTTCTGGGTAGCCCCAGAGGGCAATGTTTTTCATCTGGGTGGCAGGCAGAGTGCTGCATTGTAGTCTGGATTGCCAAACTGGAGGGCTTGTGGGCCAGTAGTCTGAGGACGGAAGACTGAGAACCCAAGCTAGGCCTAGGATTATGCGTGAGGATATGGAGGGACAATCTCCAGACCTGAATCGAGATCTCGTGCATCTGAAGTCAGGGCGAGGATCAGACGATCACTCAGGTAGGACATTCTGTACCTGATGGCCCCTTCTTGAAGAGGGGGTGGATCACGAGGCCATGGGGGTTTTCCCACGATGGGAGTTGTGAGAAGCTACCAACTGCAAAGATTCTTCTGCAGGACAATTGAGACTTGTTGGTTGGCTCTTGGACAACGATTCCGAGCAGGGTTCTAAGGATGGATGGCTGGGTAGCCCACCTCGCATTCCAATTGTCTCCATGCAACAAGACAGGTTAGATCTGCTGGATCTGGGGGAGCAACCGAGGAGGCTGAGTTGAAATAGACTCTCCCGTGGTTGTGTCCTAATATGATTTTGTGTCTAAGGAGACCTTGGAATGAAGCGATGGCACTGGGGCCCTGAAGGGTTCTCCTAAAGAAAGGCTTTCACACAGCTCCATCGTGCAAGTTTCCCATGTGTAGATGAGATTTGTTCTGATTGGTGAGTCAAGAAACTGACATATGCTGTTATTGAAATCCAGGCCTCTGAGGAGAGATGCCTGGAAACCAAAGCAATGGATCGGATAGGTGCCTAGGGGCCTGTTCGTTCCTTTTACCTCTGGGGATATCAGTCTACGGGTCTGAGTGCCGGTAGGTGCTCAGATGGGCCCAGATTGCCCCTGTTTGTCCTGGGAAACCACAAATATTGGGATGGCCTCAGGGACTTTGGAGTTTTTTCCTATTAGTAGGGTTGTGTCCTTTGGAATGGGCACATACAATTCCCTTGGAGAGGGCAAGCACAGTCGTCAGGTTTGGCTCCATTGGACTAGGCCTGTAGGAATTGTAGGCCAGGGCTGTTTGGACAGTTGTCTGAAAACACAAACTCGGCTTATGTTTCGGGTCATAGGTACGGCAGGACTGATCTACAGACAATGAGGAGAACCCTTCGGGATATGAAAAAAGGGCGAGTGTGAGGCTCTTGCTCAAGTTTTTGTCTCTGGATATCCTGTCACTGATGGTCGTGAAATTTCCGGATGACTTCTTGGGAAATGGACGAGTCTTACTCTCTGGGGGTTTGGCCCCGTCCAAAGAGTTTGGGGTCATTCTGTGGGATGGAAGAAGTCTGTTGTTCTGTTGTTGTTGATTTGTTTTGTTTGTTTTTCAACCTCAGGTTTCCCACCAAATGAGGGATTCTAGAGTAGAGCCCTGGGGAGGGGCCACTGGACAACCAGAAATCTGGTTAAAAATTGGGGCCTAGGGACATGTCAAGCCCATTATGACATCTAATGGTCCAGCCACTGAGAGGACGTACTAGAGGACAGGAGTCACGCTGAGGGTCACAATGCGTGTTTATGCCCTCGTCGCACTCAAGAATGGGCGGGGCGTCAGGGTGAATGCTGGTTTCTCCTACACTGAACGTTGGACAACATGCCGAAAACAAGGTTTCTTGCCATGGGTAAGGAAGAGTTCTGATTTCTGCATCATAGTCACCCCTGGGCAGTGATTGGAGATATGTCTAGGTTCTGAAGCCTGAAAACTGAGGTAGGGAAGAGATGATGACCTAAGGCCATGGCGGGTCTGATGTGCTCAGTGTGCGGTCAGCTGTCTGGGTTTTGGTCACGAGGTACGGGCTCAGGTTGTCAGACAGTGCATTAGTGCCCAGGTTAGACTATATATTTTGGGTGCATTCGAGTGCCGTCTAGGTTCTTATCTGAAAAACTCTTCAGGATATGAAGAATGAGTGAGTCTCTTGCGTGTACTCAGGCTTTTGTCTCTGGATTTTTTATCATCGATGGCCGTGGAATGTTGGGGGGGCCTCATGGGCAATGGACGAATCTTGCTCTCTGTGGATTTGGCCCGATCCCAATTGTTTTTCGTCAATCTGTGGGATGGGAGGACTCCTTTCATGTTTGTTACCTCAGGTGTCCCACCAAAATGGATTTCCAAAGCAGAGCCCTGGGGAAGACTGAAGGGACATCCCTAACTATGGTTAAAAATTGGGGCCTAGAAGCATGCAAGCCCAATATGCTGTCTCTCCATCCAGCCACTGAGAGGCCTTTCCTGAGGACTGGGCTCATGCTGAGGGTCACAATGTGTTTTGTGACCAATGTGGCCCGCACGCATGGGCAGGGCCTCATAGGCCACTCTGGTTTCAAATACACTCAACTTTGGACAATATGCCAACCACAAAGTTTCTTGCCATGGGGAAAGAGTTCTTATTTCTGCATCATTTTCAAACCCGGCCGTGATTAGAGATAAGGTCTAGAGTCTAAAGCCTGATAACCGAAGTTGAGAAGAGATGACGACCTAAGGCCATGGTGGGTCCGATATGCTCTGTGTGCATCCAGCTGTCTGGCTGGGGCCAGGAGGTCCAGACCTAGGCTGTGTTAAAAAAGGCATTAGTGCCCAGGTCAGCCTATATATTTTGGGTACAGCCGAATGGCGTGCAGGTTGATCCTCATTTGGGGTTTCTGGCTAGCCCCAGATGGCATTGTTTTTCTTCTGCAGAACAGGCAGAGTGCTGCATTGCAGTTCCGTTTGCAAACTGTTGGGCTTGTGGGCCAGTTCTGAGGACGGAAGTCTGAGAACCCAAGCTAGGCCTAGGTTTCTGGGTGAGACCTGAATCGAGATCTCGTGCATCTGAAGTCAGGGCGAGGATCAGACTATCGCTCAGGTTGGACATTCTGTCCCTGATGGCCCCTTCTTGAAGGGGGGGTGGATCACGAGGCCATAGGGGTTTTCCAACGATGGGAGTTGTACAAAGCTCCCAACTTCAAAGATTCTTCTACAGGATAAGTGAGACCTGTTGGTTGCCTCCCAGACAACGATTCAGAGCAGGATTCTAAGGATGGATGGCTGGGTAGCCCACCTCGCATTCCAATTGCCTCCAAGCAACAAGACAGGTTAGATCTGCTGGATATGGGGGAGCAACCGAGGAGGCTGAATTCAAATGGACTCTCCCGTGGATGAGTCCTAATATGATTTTGTGTCTATGGAGACCTTGGAATGAAGCGATGGCACTGGGGCCCTGAAGGGTTCTCCTAAAGAGAGGCTTTCACACAGCTCCATCATGCAAGTTTCCCATGTGTAGATGAGATTTGTTTTGATGGGTGAGTCAAGAAACAGACATATGCTGTTATTGAAATCCAGGCCTCTGAGGAGAGATGCCTGGAAACCAAAGCAATGGATCCGATAGGTGCCTAGGGGCCTGTTCGTTCCTTTTTAACTCTGGGGATATCAGTCTACGGTTCTGAGTGCCGGTAGGAGCTCAGATGTGCCCAGATTGCACCTGTTTGTCCTGGGAAGCCACAAATATTAGGATGGCCTCAGAGATTTGGAGGTTTATCCTATTTGTAGGGTTGTGGCCATTGGAATGGGCACATACAATTCCCTTGGAGAGGGCTAGCACAGTCGTCTGGATTGGCTCCAGGGGCCTGAGCCTAGAGGGCGTGTAGGCCAGGGCTGTTTGGACAGTTGTCTGAAAACACAAACACTGCTTATATTTTGGGTCATAGGTATGGCAGGACTGATCTACAGACCATGAGGAGAACTCTACGGGATATGAAAAAAGGGCGAGTGCGAGGCTCTTGCTCAAGTTTTTAATCTCTGGATATCGTGTCACTCATGTTCGTGAAATTTCCGGTCGACATCATTGGAAACGGACGAGTCTTACTCTCTAGGGGTTTGGCCCCGTCCAAAGAGTTTGGGGTCATTCTGTGGGATGGAAGAAGTCCGTTGTTCTGTTGTTGTTGATTTGTTTTGTTTTGTTTTTCAACCTCAGGTGTCCCACCGAATGAGGGATTCCAGAGTAGAGCCCTGGGGAGTGGCGACTGGACCACCAGAAATCTGGTTAAAAATTGGGGCCTAGGGAAATGTCAAGCCCATTATGACATCTAATGGTCCAGCCACTGAGAGGACGTACTAGAGGACAGGAATCACGCTGAGGGTCACAATGTGTGTTCATGCCCTCGTCGCACTCAAGAATGGGCGGGGCCTCAGGGTGAATGCTGGTTTCTCCTACACTGAACGTTGTACAACATGCCGACCACAAGCTTTCTTGCCATGGGTAAGGAAGAGTTCTGATTTCTGCATCACAGTCACCCCTGGGCAGTGATTGGAGATAAGGTCTAGGTTCAGAAGCCTGAAAACTGAGGTAGGGAAGAGATGATGACCTAAGGCCATGGCGGGTCTGATGTCCCCAGTGTGCGGTCAGCTGTCTGGGTGTTGGTCACGAGGTCCTGGCTCAGGTTGTCAGACAGTGCATTAGTGCCCAGGTTAGACTATATATTTTGGGTGCATTCGAGTGCCGTGTAGGTTCTTATCTGATGAACTCTTCAGGATATGAAGAATGAGCAAGTCTGAGGCGCGTGCTCAGGCTTTTGTCTCTGGATTTTGTATCAGCGATGGCCGTGGAATGTTGGGGAGGCCTCATGGGCCATGGATGAATCTTGCTCTCTGTGGAGTTGGCCCGATCCCAATTGTTTTTCGTCAATCTGTGGGATGGGAGGACTCCTTTCAGGTTTGTTACCTCAGGTGTCCCACCAAAAGCGGAATTCCAAAGCAGAGCCCTGGGGAAGAGTTAAGGGACAACCCGAACTATGGTTAAAAATTGGGCCCTAGGGGCATGGCAAACCCAATATGCTGTCTCTCCATCCAGCCACTGAGACGCCTTACCTGAGGACTGGGCTCAGGCTGAGGGTCCCAATGTGTGTTTGTGACCAATGTGGCCCGCAAGCATGGGCGGGGCCTCATATCCACACTGGTTTCAAGTACACTGAACTTTGCACAACATGCCAACCACAAGGTTTCTTGCCATGGGGAAAGATTTCTGATTTCTGCATCATTTTCAAACCCGGGCCGTGATTGGAGATAACGTCTAGGTTCTGAAGCCTGAAAACCGAGATTGTGAAGAGATGACTGTGGAGAGCCATTCAGCAGATGCAAGGAGTCTCATAGACGGCAGTGCCTGTAGATTGAGGAATTAAGAATGATTGGTTTAGGTGGATGTGGGTGCGCTCGTGGCTGACGCATGTGCAGCACCAGGAGCCAAGAAAGAAACGCATGATCACCGCTAGAGAACAATAGAGCCCTTTATGTTTACATATGAGTGCCAAGAGGACGCTGCGAGCGCGGCATTGTGATTTGGCGAGGGGGGGGTTGAACGCGGGTGTATAAATATCGCTGTGTGCTTGGTTTGCGGGCGGCCGCCATTATTAAAAAAGAAGCTTGCCACTCACCTCGTCTGCGGGTCGTTCTTGTGGGCCGAGAGCGACAACTGGTGCTGAAAACCCGGGACCCCTACCTTTAGACGCAGAACGAGGATCGAGGTAAGAGCAACGATAAGGTAAAGAGTGCACCAATAACTGTCTGTTGACAGGGAGGTTCCCCGTAGACGATCGGACGTTAGGTTGCTTGTGACGTTCTACGGGGACGATAAGGTAAGTTTCCTCGGAATGGGGAACGATCTTGCTCGCTTGTAGGACTCCTTAAAAGATGTCCTCAAGACGAACGGTACCCCCTTAAAGGCAAAAACAGCGAGGGCCTTTTTGAAAGAAGTAGAAGAGATTGCCCCCTGGTTTATAGAAGAAGGGCTCCTAAATGTACCACAATGGGAAAACCTGGGTGAGGACATAAAACGCTGCCCCTCTACATCCCCGGGGTCTCTAGCTGTGTGGTCCTTGGTGAAGGTATGTTTGCAATCCCCCCGAGGGCCCTTGCAGCGAGCTGTACAACAGGGGGGGCAAAGTCCTTGAGCAAATGAAGGAAGAGTCCCGTAAGGGCTCCTCCCGAGATTCTGAATCCGAAAGCGAAAGCTCAGAAGGGATGTCCGAACGCGAATTACAGGAGCTAGGAAAGATAGAGGCAAGTAACAAGAAAAGGGAATCTCCCGGTCTCCAGACAGACTTGGAGACCGTGAGGCAGCAACTTGAGGAAAAGAAGGCGGAATTGCAAAAGGCATTAGGAGAATTAAGAGTGCAGGGAGAAGTAATGGCGCAGCTGAGAGCAGGGGCGGAAGCCGCAGTTGTGGCGCAGTCGAAATTAAAAACGGAAGTTACACCGCTTCCGCATTCTAGCCCCATGGCGCCACCCCATGAGTGGCCCCCGCCTTATAGGCCCATCTGCGCCAAGACGTGCTATTGTTCGGGCTGTACCGCGGAAAATTGGTGAGAGGTCCTTGGCCCGGGAAAAGGCTTTTTTCCAGTGTTAGAAGATCAGAATCAGCAAAGGTACCACCAGCCACTAGATTTCAAGTTGGTAAAGCAGCTTAAGGAGGCATTCAGTGCCTATGGACCCCAGGCAGCTTTCACTGTCTCCCTTGTGGAGTCGCTGGGAACACTTTACCTCACTACTGAGGATTGGGCTAACTTGACCAGAGCGGTATTAAGTGGAGGACAATATCTAGAATGGAAAATCCAAAATCAGGACAATTGTCAGGACACAGCTCGGAGAAATGCGGCCGCAGGTAACCCACAATGGAGTTTGGAAATGCTGACGGACACGGGGCCATACCTTGGGGCCCATGTGCAGAGTACATACCCCCCTGCGGTGTATCAACAGGTAGCCACGGCATCCCTCAAGGCTTGGAAGACTTTGAGAGGGGCAGGAGACTTGCAAGGCCAATTATCCAAAGTATTGCAAGGGCCCAACGAGCCCTATGCTGATTTTGTGGACAGGTTGATACAGACCGCAGGTAATATGTTCGGGGATGTTGATACAGCAATGCCACTTATCAAGCAGTTAGCCTATGAGAATGCCAATAAATGGTGTAGAGAGGCTATCAGACCCTGGAGATCAAAGGACTTATCAGCCTTATCTCCAATCACTGCCCAGGGGTGAACGTGATGCAGAAATTAGAATTCCTCCTTTCCCATGGCCAGAAACCTTGTGGTTGGCATGTTGTCCAACGTTCAATGTGGGAAAACCTGCATAGTCGGAAAGGCGGGCCAGTGCTTGAGGGCCGCCTAGGGCACAGACATGCATTGTGACCTGTAGCGTGAGTCCCGTATTAAAGTAACGCCTCTCAGTGGCTGGACCAAGATCCTGCATATGGGGCTTGTCATATCCATAGGCCCCCAGGCTTAACCAAAAAGAGCGAGTATTCCAGTTGTCAGTACCCACTGCTATGCTCCAGAATCCCTCCACTGGGGGGGACACATAAAGCAGAAAACAGGACTCTTCCCTTCCCACAGAATGACCCCAAACTCTTGGGGGCTGGACAAACTACCAGAGAGGGAGACTTCTACGACCCATGAGGCAACTCCTACATTAAACGGCCCATTGTGGACAAAATATCCAGAGACAAAAGACTGAGCGACTGCCTCCCTCTCACCCTTCTTTCATATCCAGAGGAGCTCCCCTCACGGACTGTAGATCAGGCCTGCCATAACCTCGGCCCCAAACCTGAGCTGAGTTTGGGTTTTTGGATGTCTGTCTGCACAGCCGTGGCCCACACCGCCTCCAGGCTGGGGTCTCTGGAGCCACACCACAGAACTGTGCCTGCTCTCTCCTAAGAAACTGCCCGTTCCATTGGCCACAACTCTACAAAATAGTAGAAACCTCAAGGTCCCAAAGGACATCCCACTACCGCAAGCCGCACTGGACAAACAGGAGCATTATGGCACCAGCTGAGCAACTACTACCTCCATGCAGACACACAGACTGATATCCGCAGAGACAGAAGATTGAACCAGACAGGCCCCTAGGCCCTATTATGAACTCTTGCTTTGGTGTCCAGGTATCACTCCTCAGAGGCCTGGGTTCGAAGACCAGCATATGGGGCTATCCTGAGGCACCAGACAGAACACCTCTCATCTCCACATGGAAAGTTTCCTTGTTGGAGTTGTGTCAAACCCTTCGGGTTGGAGAATCCTGCAGAGTCCCTTAGCTACTGCCACATTCCAAGGTCTCCATGGCCACCAACACACATTATGACTCATCCTCAGGAAAGTCCATTTAAACTCAGCCTTCTGGGTAGATCACCCAAGAGCCCGCAGATTGAGCATGCCTTGTCTCGACCAGGCAATGGGAAGGTGAGTTGGCGTTTCTCGGCATCCATGCTTAGGCCCCTGCTCTCGAGTCTTTCTGTATGGGGCATCCTGGAACCATCCAATAGTACTCGACTGTCCTGAAGAAGGAAACTTTGAAGTTTGGAGCAGCTCAAAACTCCCAGCATAGGGAAACCTCCCTGGCCTCATGACGCCCCCACCCCCTTCAGGAAGGGGCCGTCATGGACACAAACTCCAGCTTGAGGCAACATCTGATACTGGCCCTGACCTCAGATGCAGGAGATCTCGATTCAGCCTCTGCACAGTGGGCCCAAACCTCGTGCTACCTTGTGTTTTCAGATTTCCTTCCTCACACTCCTGGCAAACATGTCCTCAAGACTTGGAATTCTGGAACCAAAATGCAGCCCTATGCTGGCCCTCCAGAAGAAAAACGTTGCTCTATGGGGATCTCCATAAACCCCAAATGAGGATCAACGGGGCACGCCATTCGGCTGTACCCCAAATATGTAGGGTGACCTGGGCACTAATGCCCTTTCTGACACAGCCTGATCCTGGACCTCCTGTCCCTACCAAGACAGCAGGCCGCACACTGTGCACATCAGACCCCTCATGGCCTTTGGTAGTCATCTCTTCTCAACCTCGGTTTTCAGGCTTCAGAACCTAGACCTTATCTCCAATCATGGCTCGGATTTGAAAATGATGCAGAAATCAGAAATATTTCCCCATGGCAAGAAAGCTTATGGTTGGCATGTTGTCCAACGTTCAGTGTAGTTGAAACCAGTGTGGCCCATGAGGCCCCGCCCATGCTTGACGGCCACATTGGTCACAAACACACATTGTGACCCTCAGCCTGTGCCCAGTTCTCAGGTAAGGCTTCTCAGTGGCTGGATGGAGAGACAGCATATTGGGCTTGCCATGCCCCTAGGCCCCAAATTTTAACCATAGTTTGGGTTGTCCCTTCACTCTTCCCCAGGGCTCTGCTTTGGAATTCCTCTTTTGTTGGGACACCTGAGGTAACAAACCTGAAAGGAGTCCTCCCATCCCACAGATTGACAGAAAACAATTGGGATCAGGCCAAAGGACAAAGAGGGGCAATCTGGGCCCATCTGAGCGCCTACCGGCACTCAGACCCGTAGACTGATGGCCCCAGAGGTAAAAAAGGTACGAAGAGGCACCTAGGCACCTATCGGATCCATTGCTTTGGTTTCCAGGCATCTCTCCTCAGAGGCCTGAATTTCAATAACAGCATATGGCTGTTTTTTGACTCACCCATCAGAACAAATCTCGTCTACACACGGGAATCTTGCACGAAGGATCTGTGTGAAAGCCTCCCTTTAGGAGAACCCTTCAGGGCCCCAGTGCCACCGCTTCTTTCTAAGGTCTCCATAGACACAAAATCTTATTAGGACACATCCACGGGAGAGTCCAATTCAACTCAGCCTCCTCGGTAGCTCCGCCAGATCCAGCAGATCTAACCTGTCTTGTTGCTTGGAGAAAATTGGAATGCGAGTTGCGCTACCCAGCCATCCATCCTTAGAACCCTGCTCGGAATCGTTGTCCTGGACCCAACCAACAGGTCTCAATTGTCCTGCAGAAGAATCTTTGCAGTTGGGAGCTTCTCACAACTCCCATCGTGGGAAAACACCCATGGCCTCGTGATACACCCCCCCTTCAAGAAGAGGCCATTAGGGACAGACTGTCCAACCTGAGCGATCATCGGATCCTCGCCCACACTTCAGATGCATGAGATCTCGATTCAGGTCTGTAGATTGTGCCTGCCATATCCTCACCCGGAATCCTAGGCCTAGCTTGCGTTCTCAGAAACCGTCCTCAGACTACTGGCCCACAAGCCCTCCATTTTTGCAATCCAGAACTACAATGCAGCACTCTGCCTGCCCTCCAGAAGAAAAACATTGCCCTCTGGGGCTACCCAGAAACCCCAAATGAGGATCAACGGGGCACTCCATTCGGCTGTACCCCAAATATATAGGCTGACCTGGCCACTAATGCCCTTTCTGACACAGCCTGATCCTGGACCTCCTGGCCCCACCCAGACAGCTGGCCGCACACACTGAGCACATCGGACCCCTCATGGCCTTAGGTCTTCATCTCTTCTCAAACCTCGGTTTTCAGGCTTCTGAACCTAGACCTTATCTCCAATCACGGCCCGGGTTTGAAAATGATGCAGAAATCAGAACTCTTTCCCCATGGCAAGAAATCTTGTGGTTGGCATGTTGTCCAACGTTCAGTGTAGGAGAAAAACCAGCCGTCACCCTGACGCCCCCGCCCATTCTTGAGTGCGACGAGGGCATAAACACGCATTGTGACCCTCAGCGTGAGTCCTGTCCTCTAGTACGTCCTCTCAGTGGCTGGACCATTAGATGTCATAATGGGCTTGACATGTCCCTAGGCCCCAATTTTTAACCAGATTTCTGGTTGTCCTGTCGCCCCTCCCCAGGGCTCGACTCTGGAATCCTTCATTTGGTGGGACACCTGAGTTTGAAAAACAAAACAAAACAAACCAACAACAGAGTAACGGACTTCTTCCAACCCACAGAATGACCGCAAAGTCTTTGGACGGGGCCAAACCCCCAGAGAATAAGACTCATCCATTTCCCATGAAGTCAGCCCGAAATTTCACGACCATGAGTGACACGAAATCCAGAGATAAAAACTTGAGCTAGAGCCTCACACTCGCCCTTTTTTCATATCCCGATGAATTCTCCTCATGGTCCGTAGATCAGTCCTGCCATACCTATGACCCGAATCATAAGCCGAGTTTGTGTTTTCAGACAACTGTCCAAACAGCCCTGGCCTACACACCCTACAGGCTCAGGCCCCTGGAGCCAAACCGGACGACTGTGCTTGCCCTCTCCAAGGGAATTGTATGTGCCCACTCCAATGGCCACAACCCTTCTAATAGGATAAACCTCCAAAGTCCTTGAGGCCATCCCAATATTTGTGGCTTCCCAGGACAAAGAGGGGCAATCTGGGCCCACCTGAGCACCTACCGGCACTCAGACCCGTAGACTGATGGCCCCAGAGGTAAAAAAGGTACGAAGAGGCCCCTAGGCACCTATCGGATCCATTGCTTTGGTTTCCAGGCATCTCTCCTCAGAGGCCTGGATTTCAATAACAGCATATGGCTGTTTCTTGACTCACCCATCAGAACAAATCTCGTCTACACACGGGAAACTTGCACGATGGATCTGTGTGAAAGCCTCCCTTTAGGAGAACCCTTCAGGGCCCCAGTGCCACCGCTTCATTCCAAGGTCTCCATAGACACAAAATCATATTAGGACACACCCACGGGAGAGTCCATTTCAACTCAGCCTCCTCGGTTGCTCCGCCAGATCCAGCAGATCTAACCTGTCTTGTTGCTTGGAGAAAATTGGAATGCGAGTTGCGCTACCCAGCCATCCATCCTTAGAACCCTGCTCGGAATCGTTGTCCTGGAGCCAACCAACAGGTCTCAATTGTCCTGCAGAAGAATCTTTGCAGTTGGGAGCTTCTCACAACTCCCATCGTGGGAAAACACCCAGGGCCTCGTGATACACCCCCCTTCAAGAAGGGGCCATTAGGGACAGACTGTCCAACCTGAGCGATCATCGGATCCTCGCACACACTTCAGATGCACGAGATCTCGATTCAGGTCTGTAGATTGTGCCTGCCATATCCTCACCCGGAATCCTAGGCCTAGCTTGCGTTCTCAGAAACCGTCCTCAGACTACAGGCCCACAAGCCCTCCATTTTTGCAATCCAGAACTACAATTCAGCACTCTGCCTGCCCTCCAGAAGAAAAACATTGCCATCTGGGGCTACCCAGAAACCCCAAATGAGGATCAACGGGGCACGCCATTCGTCTGTACCCCAAATATATAGGCTGACCTGGGCACTAATGCCCTTTCTGACACAGCCTGATCCTGGAACTCCTGGCCCCACCCAGACAGCTGGCCGCACACTGAGCACATTGGACCCCTCATGGCCTTAGGTCTTCATCTCTTCTCAACCTCGGTTTTCAGGCATGAGAACCTAGACCTTATCTCCAATCACGCCTTGGTTTGAAAATGATGCAGAAATCAGAACTCTTTCCCAATGGCAAGAAACCTTATGGTTGGCATGTTGTCCAAGGTTCAGTGTAGTTGAAACCAGTGTGGCCCATGAGGCCCGGCCCATTCTTGTGGGCCACATTGGTCATAAACACACATTGTGACCCTCAGCCTGAGCCCAGTTCTCAGGTAAGGCTTCTCAGTGGCTGGATGGAGAGACAGCATATTGGGCTTGCCATGCCCCTAGGCCCCAATTATTAACCATAGTTCCGGTTGTCCCTTCACTCCCTTTCACTCTTCCCCAGGGCTCTGCTTTGGAATTCCTCTTTTGTTGGGACACCTGAGGTAACAAACCTGAAAGGAGTCCTCCCATCCCACAGATTGACGAAATACAATTGGGATCGGGCCAAGTCCACAGAGAACAAGATTCGTCCATTGCCCATGTGGCTTCCCCAACATTCCACGGCCATCGCTGATACAAAATCCAGAGACAAAAGCCTGAGCACGCGCCTCAGACTCGCTCATTCTACATATCCTGAAGAGTTTTTTAGATAAGAACCTACACGGCACTCGAATGCACCCAAAATATATAGTCTAACCTGGGCACTAATGCACTGTCTGACAACCTGAGCCCGGACCTCGTGAACAACACCCAGACAGCTGACCACACACTGAGTACAACAGACCCGCCAAGGCCTTAGGTCATCATCTCTTCCCTACCTCAATTTTCAGTATTCAGAACCTAGACCTTATCTCCAATCACTGCCCAGGGGTGACTGTGATGCAGAATCAGAACTCTTACTTACCCATGGCAAGGAAAAAAATTGTGGTTGGCATGTTGTCCAACGTTCAGTGTAGGAGAAACCAGCATTCACCCTGCGGCCCCGCCCATTCTTGAGTGCGATGAGGGCATAAACACGCATTGTGACCCTCAGCGTGAGCCTGTCCTCTAGTACGTCCTCTCAGTGGCTGGACCATTAGATGTCATAATGGGCTTGACATGTCCCTAGGCCCCAATTTTTAACCAGATTTCTGGTTGTCCCGTCGCCCCTCCCCCCCAGGGCTCGACTCTGGAATCCCTCATTTGTTGGGAAACCTGAGGTTGAAAAAACAACAAAAACAAATCAACAACAGAGCAACGGACTTCTTCCATCCCACAGAATGACCCCAAAGTCTTTGGACGGGGCCAAACCCCCAGAGAGTAAGACTCGTCCATTTCCCATGAAGACACCCGGAAATTTCACGACCATGAGTGACACGATATACAGAGACAAAAACTTGTTCAAGAGCCTCACACTCGCCCTTTTTTCATATCCCGAAGTGTTCTCCTCATGGTCTGTAGATCAGTCCTGCCATACCTATGACACGAAACATAAGCCGAGTTTGTGTTTTCAGACAACTGTCCAAACAGCCCAGGCCTACACACCCTACAGGCTCAGGCCCCTGGAGCCAAATCTGACGACTGTGCCTGCCCTCTCCAAGGGAATTGTATGTGCCCATTCCAATGGCCACACCCTCCTAAGAGTATAAACCTACAAAGTCCCTGAGGCCAACCCATATTTGTGGCTTCCCAGGACAAATGGGGCAATCTGGGCCCATCTGAGCACCTACCGGCACTCAGACCCGTAGACTGATGTCCCCAGAGGTAAAAAGGAACGAACACGACCCTAGGCACCTATCGGATCCATTGCTTTGTTTTCCAGGCATCTCTCCTCAGAGGCCTGGATTTCAATAACAGCATATGGCTGTTTCTTGACTCACCCATCAGAACAAATCTCATCTACACATGGGAAACTTGCACGATGGAGCTGTGTGAAAGCCGCTTTTAGGAGAACCCTTCAGGGCCCCAGTGGCACCGCTTCATTCCAAGGTCTCCATAGACACAAAATCATATTAGGACACATCCACAGGAGAGTCCATTTCAACTCAGACTCTTCGGTTGTTCCCGCAGATCCAGCAGATCTAACCTGTTTTGTTGCTTGGAGACAATTGGAATGCGAGGTGGGCTCCCGAGACATCCATCCTTAGAACCCTGCTCGGAATCGTTGTTCTGGAGCCAACCAACAGGTCTCAATTGTCCTGCAGAAGAATCTTTGAAGTTGGGAGCTTCTCACAACTCCCATCGTGGGAAAAACCCCATGGCCTCGTGATACACCCCCGCTTCAAGAAGGGGCCATTTTGGACAGACTGTCCAACCTGAGCGATCATCTGATCCTCGCCCACACTTCAGATGCACGAAATCTCGATTCAGGTCTGTAGATTGTGCCTGCCATATCCTCACCCGGAACCCCAGGCCTAGCTTGCGTTCTCAGAATTCCGTCCTCAGACTACTGGCCCACAAGCCCTCCAGTGTTGCAATCCAGAACTACAATGCAGCACTCTGCCTGCCCTCCAGACGAAAAACATTGACCTCTGGGGCTACCCAGAAACCCCAAATGAGGATCAACAGGGCACGCCATTCGGCTGTACCCCAAATATATAGGCTGACCTGGGCACTAATGCCCTTTCTGACACAGCCTGATCCTGGACCTTCTGGCCCCACCCAGACAGCTGGCCGCACACTGAGCACATCGGACCCCTCATGGCCTTAGGTCGTCATCTCTTCTCAACCTCGGTTTTCAGGCTTCTGAACCTAGACCTTATCTCCAATCACGGCCCGGGTTTGAAAATGATGCAGAAATCAGAACTCTTTCCCCATGGCAAGAAATCTTGTGGTTGGCATGTTGTCCAACGTTCAATGTAGGAGAACCCAGCATTCACCCTGAGGCCCCGCCCATTCTTGAATGCAACGAGGGCATAATCACGCATTGTGACCCTCAGCGTGAGTCCTGTCCTCTAGTACATCCTCTCAGTTGCTGGACCATTAGATGTCATCAAGGGCTTGACATGTCCCTAGGCCCCAATTTTTAACCAGATTTCTGGTTGTCTAATCTCCCCGCCCAGGGCTCTACTCTGGAATCCCTCATTTGGTGGGACACCTGACATTGAAAAACAAAAAGAAAACAAACCAACAACAACAGAGCAAAGCACTTCTTCCATGCCACAGAATGACCCCAAACTCTGTGGACTGGTCCAAACCCTCAGAGAGTAATACTCGTACATTTCCCATCAAGTGACCTGGAAATTTCACGACCATGAGTGACGTGATATCCAGAGACAAAATCATGAGCAGGGCCTCACACTCGCCCTTTTTTCACACCCCGAAGAGTTCTCCTCATGGTCTGTAGATCAGTCCTGCCATATTATGACCCGAAAAATAAGCCAAGTTTGTGTTTTCTGACAACTGTCCAAACAGCCCAGGCCTACACACCCTACAGGCTCAGGCCCCTGGAGCCAAACCTGACGACTGTGCTTGCCCTCTGCAAGGGAATTGTATCCTCCCATTCCAAAGGCCACAACTCTACTAAGAGTATAAACCTCCAAAGTCCCTGAGTCCATCCCAATACTTGTGGCTTCCCAGGACAAATGGGGCAATCTGGGCCCATCTGAGCACCTACCGGCACTCAGACCCGTAGACTGATGTGCCCAGAGGTAAAAAGGAACGAACAGGCCCCTAGGCAACAATCAGATCCATTGCTTTGGTTTCCAGGCATCTCTCCTCAGAGGCCTGGATATCAATAACAGCATATGGCTGCTTCTTGCCTCACCCATCAGAACAAATCTCATCTACACATGGGAAACTTGCACGATGGAGCTGTGTGAAAGCCGCTTTTAGGAGAACCCTTCAGGGCCCCAGTGCCACCGCTTCATTCCAAGGTCTCCATAGACACAAAATCACATAGGGACACATCCACGGGAGAGTCCATTTCAAATCAGCCTCCTCGGATGCTCCCCCAGATCCAGCAGATCTAACCTGTCTTTGTGCTTGGAGACAATTGGAATGCGAGGTGGGCTACCCAGCCATCCATCCTTAGAACCCTGCTCGAAATCATTGTCATAAGCCAACCAACTGGTCTCAATTGTCCTGCAGAATAATCTTTGCAGTTGGGAGCTTCTCACAACTCCCATCGTGGGAAAGCACCCATGGCCTCATGATACACCCCCCCTTCAAGAAGGGGCCATTAGGGACTGACTGTCCAACCTGAGCGATATTCTGATCCTCGCCCACACTTCAGATGCACGAGATCTCGATTCAGGTCTGTAGATTGTGCCTGCCATATCCTCACTCGGAATCCTAGGCCTAGCTTGGTTTCTCAGCATTCCGTCCTCAGACTACTGGCCCACAAGCCCTCCAGTGTTGCAATCCAGAACTACAATGCAGCACTCTGCCTGCCCTCCAGACGAAAAACATTGCCCTCTGTGGCTACCCAGTAACCCCAAATGAGGATCAACGGGGCACGCCTTTCGGCTGTACCCCAAATATATAGGCTGATCTGGGCACTAATGCCCTTTCTGTCACAGCCTGATCCTGGAACTCCTGGCCCTACCCAGACAGCAGGTCGCACACTGTGCACATCGGACCCCTCATGGCCTTTGGTAGTCATCTCTTCTCAACCTCGGTTTTCAGGCTTCAGAACCTAGACCTTATCTCCAATCATGGCTCGGGTTTGAAAATGATGCAGAAATCAGAAATATTTCCCATTGGCAAGAAACCTTATGGTTGGCATGTTGTCCAACGTTCAGTGTAGTTGAAACCAGTGTGGCCCATGAGGCCCCGCCCATGCTTGCCGGCCACATTGGTCACAAACACACATTGTGACCCTCAGCCTGAGCCCAGTTCTCAGGTAAGGCTTCTCAATAGCTGGATGGAGACACAGCATATTGGGCTTGCCATGCTCCTACGCCCCAAATTTTAACCATAGTTCGGGTTGTCCCTTCACTCTTCCCCAGGGCTCTGCTTTGGAATTCCTCTTTTGTTGGGACACCTGAGGTAACAAACCTGAAAGGAGTCCTCCCATCCCACAGATTGACAGAAAACAATTGGGATTGGGCCAAGTCTACAGAGAATAAGATTCGTCCATTGCCCATGAGGCCTCCCCAACATTCCACGGCCATCGCTGATACAAAATCCAGAGACAAAAGCCTGAGCACGCACCTCAGAATTGCTCATTCTTCATATCCTGAAGAGTTCTTCAGATAAGAACCTAGACGGCACTCGAATGCACCCAAAATATATAGTCTAACCTGGGCACTAATGCACTGTCTGACAACCTGAGCCAGAACCTCGTGACCAACACCCAGACAGCTGACCACACACTGAGCACAACAGACCCGCCATGACCTTAGGTCATCATCCCTTCCCTACCTCAGTTTTCAGGCTTCAGAACCTAGACCTTATCTCCAATCATTGCCCACGGTTCACTGTGATGCAGAAATCAGAATTCTTCCTTACCCATGGGAAGAAACCTTGTGGATGGCATGTTGTCCAACGTTCAGTGTAGGAGAAACCAGCATTCACCCTGAAGCCACGCCCATTCTTGAGTGCGACGAGGGCATAAACACGCATTGTGACCCTCAGCGTGGGTCCTGTCCTCTAGTACGTCCTCTCAGTGGCTGGATCATTAGATGTCATAATGGGCTTGACATGTCCCTAGGCCCCAATTTTTAACCAGATTTCTGGTTGTCCAGTCGCCCCTCCCCAGGGCTCAACTCTGGAATCCTTCATTTGGTGGGACACCTGAGTTTGTAAAACAAATCAAAACAAACCAACAACAACAGAGCAACGTACATTTTCCAACCCACAGAATGACCGCAAAGTCTTTGGACGGGGCCAAACCCCCAGAGAATAAGACTCATCCATTTCCCCTGAAGTCACCCCGAATTTTCACGACCATGAGTGACACGATATCCAGAGATAAAAACTTGAGCTAGAGCCTCACACTCGCTCTTTTTTCATATCCCGATGAATTCTCCTCATGGTCTGTAGATCATTCCTGTCTTACCTATGACCCGAATCATAAGCCGAGTTTGTGTCTTCAGACAACTGTCCAAACAGTCCTGGCCTACACACCCTACAGGCTCAGGACCCTGGAGCCAAACCTGACGACTGTGCTTGCCCTCTCCAAGGGAATTGTATGTGCCCACTCCAATGGCCACAACCCTTCTAATAGGATAAACCTCCAAAGTCCCTGAGGCCATCCCAATATTTGTGGCTTCCCCGGACAAACAGGACCAATCTGGGCCCATCTGAGCACCTACCGGCGCTCAGACCCGTAGACTGATGGCCCCAGAGGTAAAAAGGTACGAAGAGGCCCCTACGCACCTATCGGATCCATTGCTTTGGTTTCCAGGCATCTCTCCTCAGAGGCCTGGATTTCAATAACAGCATATGGTTGTTTCTTGACTCACCCATCAGAACAAATCTCGTCTACACACGGGAAACTTGCACGATGGAGCTGTGTGAAAGCCTCTCTTTAGGAGAACCCTTCAGGGCCCCAGTGCCACCGCTTCATTCCAAGGTCTCCATAGACACAAAATCATATTAGGACACATCCACGGGAGAGTCCATTTCAACTCAGCCTCCTCGGTTGCACCGCCAGATTCAGCAGATCTAACCTGTCTTGTTGATTGGAGAAAATTGGAATGCGAGTTGTGCTACCCAGCCATCCATCCTTAGAACCCTGCTCCGAATCGTTGTCCTGGAGCCAACCAACAGGTCTCGATTATCCTGCAGAAGAATCTTTGCAGTTGGGAGCTTCTCACAACTCCCATCGTGGGAAAACACCCATGGCCTCGTGATAAACCCCCCCTTCAAGAAGGGGCCATTAGGGACAGACTGTCCAACCTGAGCGATCATCGGATCCTCGCCCACACTTCAGATGCACAAGATCTCGATTCAGGTCTGTAGATTGTGCCTGCCATATCCTCACCCGGAATCCTAGGCCTAGCTTGGGTTGTCAGAAACCGTCCTCAGACTACTGGCCCACAAGCCCTCCAGTTTTGCAATCCAGAACTACAATGCAGCACTCTGCCTGCCCTCCAGAAGAAAAACATTGCCCTCTGGGGCTACCCAGAAACCCCAAATGAGGTTCAACGGAGCACGCCATTCGTCTGTACCCCAAATATATAGGCTGACCTGGGCATTAATGCCCTTTCTGACACAGCCTGACCCTGGAACTCCTGGCCCCACCCAGACAGCTGGCCGCACACTGAGCACATTGGACCCCTCATGGCCTTAGGTCGTCATCTCTTCTCAACCTCGGTTTTCAGGCTTCTGAACCTAGACCTTATCTCCAATCACGGCCCGGGTTTGAAAATGATGCAGAAATCAGAACTCTTTCCCCATGGCAAGAAATCTTGTGGTTGGCATGTTGTCCAACGTTCAGTGTAGGAGAACCCAGCATTCACCCTGAGGCCCCGTCATTCTTGAGTGCGACGAGGGCAAAAACACGCATTGTGACCCTCAGCGTGAGTCCTGTCCTCTAGTATGTCCTCTCAGTGGCTGGACCATTAGAAGTCATAATGGGCTTGACATGTCCCTAGGCCCCAATTTTTAACCAGATTTCTCGTTGTCCCGTCGCCCCTCCCCAGGGCTCTACTCTGGAATCACTCATTTGGTGGGACAACTGAGATTGAAAAACAAAACAAAACAAATCAACAGCAACAAAACAACGGACTTCTTCCATCCCACAGAATGACCCCAAACTCTTTGGACGGGGCCAAACCCCCAGAGAGTAAGACTCGCCCATTTTCCATGAAGTCACCCGGAAATTTCACGACCATGAGTGACACGATATCCTGAGACAAAAACTTGAGCAAGAGCCTCACACTCGCCCATTTTCATTTCCCGAAGAGTTCTCCTCGTGGTCTGTAGATCAGTCCTGCCATTCCTATGACCCGAAAAATAAGCCGAGCTTGTGTTTCAGACAACTGTCCAAAGAGCCCTGGCCTACACACCCTACAGGCTCAGGCCTCTGGAGCCAAACCTGACGACTGTGCTTGCCCTCTCCAATGGAATAGTATGTGCCCATTCCAATGGCCACAACCCTACTAATAGGATAAACCTCCAAAGTCCCTGAGGCTATCCCAATATTTGGAGCTTCCCAGGACAAACAGGGGCAATCAGGGCGCATCTGAACACCTATCTGCACTCAGACCCGTAGACTGTTGTCCCAGAGGTAAAAAGAAACGAACAGGCCCCTAGGCACCTATCGGATCCATTGCTTTGTTTTCCAGGCATCTCTCCTCAGAGTCCTGGATTTCAATAACAGCATAGGGCTGTTTCTTGACTCACCCATCAGAACAAATCTCATCTACACATGGGAAAACTTGCACGATCGAGCTGTGTGAAAGCCTCTCTTTAGGACAACCCTTCAGGGCCCCAGTGCCACCGCTTCATTCCAAGGTCTCCGTAGAAACAAAATCATATTAGGACACATCCACGGGAGTGTCCATTTCAACTCAACCTCCTTGGTTGCTCCCCCAATCCAGCAGATCTAACCTGTCCTGTTGCTTAGAGACAATTGGAATGGGGGTTGGGCTACCCAGACATCCATCCTTAGAACCCTGCTCGGAATCGTTGTCCTGGAGCCAAGCAACAGGACTCAATTGTCCTGCAGAAGAATCTTTGCAGTTGGGAGCTTCTCACAACTCCCATCGTGGGAAAACCCCAATGGCCTCGTGATCCACCCCCCCTTCAAGAAGGGGCCATCAGGGATAGAATGTCTAACCTGAGCGATCGTCTGATCCTCCCACTGACTTCAAATGCACGAGATCTCGATTCAGGTCTGTAGATTGTGCCTGCCATATCCTCACCCAGAAACCTAGGCCTAGCTTGGGTTCTCAGACTTCCGTCCTCAGACTACTGGCCCACAAGCCCTCCAGTTTGGCAATACAGAACTACAATGCAGCTCTCTGCCTGCCCTCCAGAAGAAAAACATTGCCCTCTGTGGCTACCCAGGAACCCCAAATTAGGATCAACGGGTCACGCAATTCGGCTGTACCCTAAATATATAGGCTGACCTAGGCACTAATGCCCTTTCTGACACAGCTTGATCCTGGACCTCCTGGCCCCACCCAGACAGCTGGCCGCACACTGAGCACATCGGACCCACCATGGCCTTAGGTCGTCATCTCTTCTCAACCTCGGTTTTCAGGCATCAGAACCTAGACCTTATCTCCAATCATGGCTTGGGTTTGAAAATGATGCAGAAATGAGAACTATTTCCCCATGGCAAGTAACCTTGTGGTTGGCATGTTGTCCAAGGTACAGTGTAGTTGAAACCAGTGTGGCCAATGAGGTTCCGCCCATGCTTGAGGGACACATTGGTCACAAACACAAGTTGTGACCCTCAGCCTGAGCCCAGTACACAGGTAAGGCCTCTCAGTGGCTGGATGGAGAGACAGCATATTGGGCTTGCCATGCCCCTAGGCCCCACTTTTTAACCATAGTTCGGGTTGTCCCTTCACTCTTCCCCAGGGCTCTGCTTTGGAATTCCTCTTTTGGTGGGACACCTGAGGTAACAAACATGAAAGGAGTCCTCCCATCCCACAGATTGACGGAAAACAATTGGGATCGGGCCAAGTCCACAGAGAGCAAGATTCGTCCATGGCCCATGAGGCCTCCCCAACAGTCCACTGCCATCGCTGATACAAAATCCAGAGATAAAAGCCTGAGCATGCGCCTCAGACTCGCTCACTCTTCATATTTTGAAGAGTTCTTCAGATAAGAACCTACACGGCACTCGAATGCACCCAAAATATATAGTCTAACCTGGGCACTAATGCACTGTCTGACAACCTGAGCCAGAACCTCGTGACCAACACCCAGACAGCTGACCACACACTGAGCACAACAGACCCGCCATGACCTTAGGTCATCATCCCTTCCCTACCTCAGTTTTCAGGCTTCAGAACCTAGACCTTATCTCCAATCACTGCCCACGGTTCACTGTGATGCAGAAATCAGAATTCTTCCTTACCCATGGGAAGAAACCTTGTGGATGGCATGTTGTCCAACGTTCAGTGTAGGAGAAACCAGCCCTGAGGCCACGCCCATTCTTGAGTGCGACGAGGGCATAAACACGCATTGTGACCCTCAGCGTGAGTCCTGTCCTCTAGTACGTCCTCTCAGTGGCTGGATCATTAGATGTCATAATGGGCTTGACATGTCCCTAGGCCCCAATTTTTAACCAGATTTCTGGTTGTCCAGTCGCCCCTCCCCAGGGCTCAACTCTGGAATCCTTCATTTGGTGGGACACCTGAGTTTGTAAAACAAATCAAAACAAACCAACAACAACAGAGCAACGGACATTTTCCAACCCACAGAATGACCGCAAAGTCTTTGGACGGGGCCAAACCCCCAGAGAATAAGACTCATCCATTTCCCCTGAAGTCACCCCGAATTTTCACGACCATGAGTGACACGATATCCAGAGATAAAAACTTGAGCTAGAGCCTCACACTCGCTCTTTTTTCATATCCCGATGAATTCTCCTCATGGTCTGTAGATCATTCCTGTCTTACCTATGACCCGAATCATAAGCCGAGTTTGTGTTTTCAGACAACTGTCCAAACAGCCCTGGCCTACACACCCTACAGGCTCAGGCCCCTGGAGCCAAACCTGACGACTGTGCTTGCCCTCTCCAAGGGAATTGTATGTGCCCACTCCAATGGCCACAACCCTTCTAATAGGATAAACCTCCAAAGTCCCTGTGGCCATCCCAATATTTGTGGCTTCCCAGGACAAACAGGGCCAATCTGGTGCCATCTGAGCACCTACCGGCGCTCATACCCGTAGACTGATGGCCCCAGAGGTAAACAGGTACGAAGAGGCCCCTACGCACCAATCGGATCCATTGCTTTGGTTTCCAGGCATCTCTCCTCAGAGGCCTGGATTTCAATAACAGCATATGGTTGTTTCTTGACTCACCCATCAGAACAAATCTCGTCTACACACGGGAAACTTGCACGATGGAGCTGTGTGAAAGCCTCTCTTTAGGAGAACCCTTCAGGGCCCCAGTGCCACCGCTTCATTCCAAGGTCTCCATAGACACAAAATCATATTAGGACACATCCACGGGAGAGTCCATTTCAACTCAGCCTCCTCGGTTGCTCCGCCAGATCCAGCAGATCTAACCTGTCTTGTTGCTTGGAGAAAATTGGAATGCGAGTTGTGCTACCCAGCCATCCATCCTTAGAACCCTGCTCCGAATCGTTGTCCTGGAGCCAACCAACAGGTCTCGATTGTCCTGCAGAAGAATCTTTGCATTTGGGAGCTTCTCACAACTCCCATCGTGGGAAAACACCCATGGCCTCGTGATAAACCCCCCCTTCAAGAAGGGGCCATTAGGGACAGACTGTCCAACCTGAGCGATCATCGGATCCTCGCCCACACTTCAGATGCATGAGATCTCGATTCAGGTCTGTAGATTGTGCCTGCCATATCCTCACCCGGAATCCTAGGCCTAGCTTGGGTTGTCAGAAACCGTCCTCAGACTACTGGCCCTCAAGCCCTCCAGTTTTGCAATCCAGAACTACAATGCAGCACTCTGCCTGCCCTCCAGAAGAAAAACATTGCCCTCTGGGGCTACCCAGAAACCCGAAATGAGGTTCAACGGGGCACGCCATTCGTCTGTACCCCAAATATATAGGCTGACCTGGGCATTAATGCCCTTTCTGACACAGCCTGATCCTGGAACACCTGGCCCCACCCAGACAGCTGGCGGCACACTGAGCACATTGGACCCCTCATAGCCTTAGGTCGTCATCTCTTCTCAACCTCGGTTTTCAGGCTTCTGAACCTAGACCTTATCTCCAATCACGGCCCGGGTTTGAAAATGATGCAGAAATCAGAACTCTTTCCCCATGGCAAGAAATCTTGTGGTTGGCATGTTGTCCAACGTTCAGTGTAGGAGAACCCAGCATTCACCCTGAGGCCCCGTCATTCTTGAGTGCGACGAGGGCAAAAACACGCATTGTGACCCTCAGCGTGAGTCCTGTCCTCTAGTATGTCCTCTCAGTGGCTGGACCATTAGAAGTCATAATGGGCTTGACATGTCCCTAGGCCCCAATTTTTAACCAGATTTCTCGTTGTCCCGTCGCCCCTCCCCAGGGCTCTACTCTGGAATCACTCATTTGGTGGGACAACTGAGATTGAAAAACAAAACAAAACAAATCAACAGCAACAAAACAACGGACTTCTTCCATCCCACAGAATGACCCCAAACTCTTTGGACGGGGCCAAACCCCCAGAGAGTAAGACTCGCCCATTTTCCATGAAGTCACCCGGAAATTTCACGACCATGAGTGACACGATATCCTGAGACAAAAACTTGAGCAAGAGCCTCACACTCGCCCATTTTCATTTCCCGAAGAGTTCTCCTCGTGGTCTGTAGATCAGTCCTGCCATTCCTATGACCCGAAAAATAAGCCGAGCTTGTGTTTTCAGACAACTGTCCAAAGAGCCCTGGCCTACACACCCTACAGGCTCAGGCCTCTGGAGCCAAACCTGACGACTGTGCTTGCCCTCTCCAATGGAATAGTATGTGCCCATTCCAATGGCCACAACCCTACTAATAGGATAAACCTCCAAAGTCCCTGAGGCTATCCCAATATTTGGAGCTTCCCAGGACAAACAGGGGCAATCAGGGCGCATCTGAACACCTATCTGCACTCAGACCCGTAGACTGTTGTCCCAGAGGTAAAAAGAAACGAACAGGCCCCTAGGCACCTATCGGATCCATTGCTTTGTTTTCCAGGCATCTCTCCTCAGAGTCCTGGATTTCAATAACAGCATAGGGCTGTTTCTTGACTCACCCATCAGAACAAATCTCATCTACACATGGGAAACTTGCACGATCGAGCTGTGTGAAAGCCTCTCTTTAGGACAACCCTTCAGGGCCCCAGTGCCACCGCTTCATTCCAAGGTCTCCGTAGAAACAAAATCATATTAGGACACATCCACGGGAGTGTCCATTTCAACTCAACCTCCTTGGTTGCTCCCCCAATCCAGCAGATCTAACCTGTCCTGTTGCTTAGAGACAATTGGAATGGGGGTTGGGCTACCCAGACATCCATCCTTAGAACCCTGCTCGGAATCGTTGTCCTGGAGCCAAGCAACAGGACTCAATTGTCCTGCAGAAGAATCTTTGCAGTTGGGAGCTTCTCACAACTCCCATCGTGGGAAAACCCCAATGGCCTCGTGATCCACCCCCCCTTCAAGAAGGGGCCATCAGGGATAGAATGTCTAACCTGAGCGATTGTCTGATCCTCCCACTGACTTCAAATGCACGAGATCTCGATTCAGGTCTGTAGATTGTGCCTGCCATATCCTCACCCAGAAACCTAGGCCTAGCTTGGGTTCTCAGACTTCCGTCCTCAGACTACTGGCCCACAAGCCCTCCAGTTTGGCAATACAGAACTACAATGCAGCTCTCTGCCTGCCCTCCAGAAGAAAAACATTGCCCTCTGTGGCTACCCAGGAACCCCAAATTAGGATCAACGGGTCACGCAATTCGGCTGTACCCTAAATATATAGGCTGACCTAGGCACTAATGCCCTTTCTGACACAGCTTGATCCTGGACCTCCTGGCCCCACCCAGACAGCTGGCCGCACACTGAGCACATCGGACCCACCATGGCCTTAGGTCGTCATCTCTTCTCAACCTCGGTTTTCAGGCATCAGAACCTAGACCTTATCTCCAATCATGGCTCGGGTTTGAAAATGATGCAGAAATGAGAACTATTTCCCCATGGCAAGTAACCTTGTGGTTGGCATGTTGTCCAAGGTACAGTGTAGTTGAAACCAGTGTGGCCAATGAGGCTCCGCCCATGCTTGAGGGACACATTGGTCACAAACACAAGTTGTGACCCTCAGCCTGAGCCCAGTACACAGGTAAGGCCTCTCAGTGGCTGGATGGAGAGACAGCATATTGGGCTTGCCATGCCCCTAGGCCCCACTTTTTAACCATAGTTCGGGTTGTCCCTTCACTCTTCCCCAGGGCTCTGCTTTGGAATTCCTCTTTTGGTGGGACACCTGAGGTAACAAACATGAAAGGAGTCCTCCCATCCCACAGATTGACGGAAAACAATTGGGATCGGGCCAAGTCCACAGAGAGCAAGATTCGTCCATGGCCCATGAGGCCTCCCCAACAGTCCACTGCCATCGCTGATACAAAATCCAGAGATAAAAGCCTGAGCATGCGCCTCAGACTCGCTCACTCTTCATATTTTGAAGAGTTCTTCAGATAAGAACCTACACGGCACTCGAATGCACCCAAAATATATAGTCTAACCTGGGCACTAATGCACTGTCTGACAACCTGAGCCAGAACCTCGTGACCAACACCCAGACAGCTGACCACACACTGAGCACAACAGACCCGCCATGACCTTAGGTCATCATCCCTTCTCTACCTCAAATTTCAGGCTTCAGAACCTAGACCTTATCTCCAATCACTGCCCAGGGATGACTGTAATTCAGAAATCAGAACTCTTCCTTACCCATGGCAAGAAACCTTGTGGTTGGCATGTTGTCCAACGTTCAGTGTAGGAGAAAGCAGCCTTCACCCTGAGGCCCCGCCGATTTTTGAGTGCAACGAGGGCATAAACACGCATTGTGACCCTCAGCGTGATTCCTGTCCTCTAGTACGTCCTCTCAGTGGCGGGACGATTAGATGTAATAATGGGATTGACATGTCTCTAGGCCCCAATTTTTAACCAGATTTCCGGTTGTCCAGCGCCCCTCCCCAGGGCTCTACTCTGGAATCCCTCATTTGGTGGTATACCTGAGGTTGAAAAAAAAAAAACAAAACAAAACAAATCAACAACAACAGAGCAACGGACATCTTCCATCCCACAGAATGACCCCAAACTCTTTGGTCGGGGCCAAACCCCCAGAGAATAAGACTCGTCCATTTCCCATGAAGTCACCCGAAAATTTCACGGCCATGAGTTACACGATATCCAGAGACAAAAACTTGAGCAAGAGCCTCACTCTTGCCCTTTTTTCATATCCCGAAGAGTTCTCCTCATGTTCTGTAGATCATTCCTGCCATACCTATGACCCAAAACATAATCTGAGTTTGTGTTTTCAGACAACTGTCCAAACAGCCCTGGCCTACACACCCTACAGGCTCAGGACCCTGGAGCCAAACCTGACGACTGTGCTTGCCCTCTCCAAGGGAATTGTATGTGCCCACTCCAATGCCCACAACCCTTCTAAGAGTATAAACATACAAAGTCCTTGGGCCATCCCAATATTTGTGTCTTCCAAGGACAAACAGGGGCTATCTGGGCCCATCTGAGCACCTACCGGCACTCAGACCGGTAGAATGATGTCCCCAGACGTAAAAAGGAATGAAGAGGCCCCTAGGCACCTATCGGATCCATTGATTTGTTTTCCAGGCAACACTCCTCAGAGGCCTGGATTTCAATAACAGCATATGCCTGTTTCTTGACTCACCCATCAGAACAAATCTCATCTACACATGGGAAACTTGCATGATGGAGATGTGTGAAAACCCCTCTTTAAGAGAACCCTTCAGGGCCCCAGTGCCACCACTTCATTCCAAGGTCTCCATAGACACAAAATCATATTAGGACACACCAAGGGCGAGACCATTTAAAATAGGCCTCCTCGGTTGCTCCCCCAGATCCAGCAGATCTAACCTGTCTTGTTGCTTGGAGACAATTGGAATGCGAGGTGGGATACCCAGACATCCATCCTTTTAACCCTGCTCACAATGGTTGTCCTGGAGCCAACCAACAGGTCTCAATTGTCCTGCAGAAGAATCTTTGCAGTTGGGAGCTTCTCAAAACTCCCATCGTGGGAAAACCCCCATGGCCTCATGATCCACCCCACCTTCAAGAAGGGGCATCAGGGAGAGAATGTCCAACCTGAGTGATCGTCTAATCCTCGCCCTGACTTCAGACGCACGAGATCTCGATTCAGGTCCTTAGATTGTGCCTGCCATATCCTCACTCAGAAACCTAGGCCTAGCTTGGTTTCTCAGACTTCCGTCCTCAGTCTACTTGCCCACAAGCCCTCCAGTTTGGCAATCCAGAACTACAATGCAGCACTCTGTCTGCCCTACATAAGAAAAACATTGCCGTCTGGGGCTACCAAGAAACCCCAAATGAGGATCAACCTGCACACCATTCGGCTGTACCCCAAATATATAGGCTGACCTGGGCACTAATGCCCTTTCTGACACAGCCTGAGCCTGGAACTCCTGGCCCTATGGTCTCCTCATGGTCTGTAGATCAGTCCTGCCATACTTATGACCCGAAACATAAGCCGAGTTTGTGTTTTCAGACAACTGTCCAAACAGCCCTGGCCTACACACCCTACAGGCTCAGGCCCCTGGGCCAAACCTGACGACCTGGATTTCAATAACAGCATATGCCTGTTTCTTGAATCACCCATCAGAACAAATCTCATCTACACATGGGAAACTTGCACGATGGAGCTGTGTGAAAGCCTCTATTTAGGAGAACCCTTCAGGGCCTGAGTGCCACCGCTTCATTCCAAGGTCTCCATAGACACAAAATCATATTAGGACACATCCACGGGAGAGTCCATTTCAAATCAGCCTCCTCGGTTGATCCCCCAGATCTAGCAGATCTAACCTGTCTTGTTGCTTAGAGACAATTGGAATGCGAGGTGGGCTACCCAGTCATCCATCCTTAAAACCCTGCTCGGAAACGTTGGCCTGGATCCAAGCAACAGGTCTCAGTTGTCCTACAGAATAATCTTTGCAGTTGGGAGCTTCTCACCCCCATGGCCTCATGATCCACCCCCCCTTCAAGAAGGGGCATCAGGGAGAGAATGTCCAACCTGAGCGATCGTCTGATCCTCGCCCTGACTTCAGATACACGAGATCTCGATTCAGGTCTGTAGATTGTGCCTGCATTTCATCAACAAGAAACCTAGGCCTAGCTTGGGTTCTCAGACTTCCGTCCTCAGACTACTGGCCCACAAGCCCTCCAGTTTGGCAATCCAGAACTACAATGCAGCACTCTGCCTGCCCTCCAGAGGAAAAACATTGCCCTCTGGGGCTACCCCAATACCCCAAATGAGGATCAACGGGGCACGCCATTCGGCTGTACCCCAAATATATAGGCTGACCTGGGCAGAAATGTCCTTTCTGACACAGCTTGATCCTGGTCCTCCTGGCCCCACCCAGACAGCTGGCCTCACAGTGAGCATATCGGACCCGTCATGGCCTTAGGTTGTCATCTCTTGTCAACCTTGGTTTTCAGGCTTCAGAACCTAGAATTTATCTCCAATCACAGCCCGGGTTTGAAAATGATGCAGAAATCAGAACTCTTTCCCCATGACAAGAAACCTTGTGGTTGGCATGATGTCCAAGTTTCAGTGTATTTGAAACCAATGTGGCCCATGAGGGCACGCCCATGCTTGCGGGCCACATTGGTCACAAACACACATTGTGACCCTCACCCTGAGCCCAGTCCTCATGTAAGGCCTCTCAGTGGCTGGATGGAGAGACAGCATATTGGGCTTGCCATGCCCCTAGGCCCCAATTTTTAACCATAGTTCGGGTTGTCCCTTCACTCTTCCCCAGGGCTCTGCTTTGGAATTCCTCTTTTGGTGGGACACCTGAGGTAACAAACCTGAAAGGAGTCCTCCCATCCCACAGATTGACGGAAAACAATTGGGATCTGGCCACGTCCACAGAGAGCAAGATTCTTCCATAGCCCATGAGGCAACCCCAACATTCCACGGCCATCGCTGATACAAAATCTAGACACAAAAGCCTGACCATGCACCTCAGACTCGCTCATTCTTCATATCCTGAAGAGTTTTTCAGATAAGTACCTACGACACTCGAATGATCCAAAATATATAGTCTAACCTGGGCATTAATGCACTGTCTGACAACCTGAGCCTGGACCTCGTAACCAACACCCAGACAGCTGACCTCACACTGAGCACATAAGACCCACCATGGCCTTAGGTCATCATCTCTTCCCTACCTCAGTTTTCAGGCTTCAGAACCTAGACCTTATCTCCAATCACTGCCCAGTGGTGACTGTGATGCAGAAATCAGAACTCTTCCTTAACCATGGCAAGAAACCTTGTGGTTGGCATGTTGTCCAACGTTCAGTGTAGGAGAAACCAGCATTCACCCTGAGGCCCCGCCCATTCTTGAGTGCGACGAGGGCATAAACACGCATTGTGAACCTCAGCTTGAGTCCTGTCCTCTAGTACGTCTTCTCAGTGGCTGGACCATTAGATGTCATAATGGGTTTGACATGTCCCTAGGCCCCAATTTTCAACCATATTTCTGGTTGTCCATTCGCCCCTCCCCAGGGCTCCTCTCTGGAATCCCTCATTTGGTGGGACACCGGAGGTTGAAAAACAAAACATAACAAATTAACAACAACAGAACAACTGAGTTCTTCCATCACACAGAATGACCCCAAACTCTTTGGACGGGGCCAGACCCCTAGAAGGAAGAGACACGTCCATTTCCCATGAAGTCACCCGGAAACGTCACGACCAGGAGTGATACGATATCCAGAGACAAAAACTTGAGCAAGAGCCTCACACGCGCCCTTTTTTCATATCCCGAAGAGTTCTCCTCATGGTATGTAGATCAGTGCTGCCATACCTATGACCCGAAACATAAGACGAGTTTGTCTTTTCAGACAACTGTCCAAACAGCCCTGGCCTACACACCCTACAGGCTCAGGCCCCTGGAGTCAAACCTGAAGACTGTGCTTGCCCTCTCCAGGGAATTGTATGTGCCCACTCCAACGCTCAAAACCGTACTAAAGGGATAAACCTCCAAAGTCCCTGAGGCCACCCCACTATTTGTGGCTTCCCAGGACAAACAGGGGCAATCTGGGCGCATCTGAGCACCTACCGGCGCTCAGACCCGTAGACTGATGTCCCCAGAGGTAAAAAGGAACGAACAGGCCCCTAGGCACCTATCGGATCCATTGCTTTGGTATCCAGGCATCTCTCCTCAGAGGCCTGGATTTCAATAACAGCATATGGCTGTTTCTTGACTCACCCACCAGAACAAATCTCATCTACACATGGGAAACTTGCACGATGGAGTTGTGTGAAAGCCTCTCTTTAGGAGAACCCTTCAGGGCCCCAGTGCCACCGCTTCATTCCAAGGTCTCCATAGACACAAAATCATATTAGGACACATCCACAGGAGAGTCCATTTCAACGCAGCCTCCTCGGTTGCTCCCCCAGATCCAGCAGATCTAACCTGTCTTGTTGCTTCGAGACAGTTGAAATGCGAGGTGGGCTACTCAGCCATCCATCCTTAGAACCCTGCTCGGAATCATCCTGGAGCCAACCAACAGGTCTCAATTGTCCTACAGAAGAATCTCTGCAGTTGGGAGCTTGTCACAGCTCCCATAGTGGGAAAACGCCTATGACCTCGTGATCCAACCCCCTTCAAGAAGGGGCCATCAAGGACAAAATGTCCAACCTGAGCTATCTTCTGTTCCTCACCCTGACTTCAGATGCACGAGATCTCGATTCAGGTCTGTAGATTGTGCCTGCCATAACCTCACCCAGAAACCTAGGCCTACCTTGGGTTCTCAGGCTTCCGTATTCAGACTACTGGCCAACAAGTCCTCCAGTGGCAATCCAGAACTACAATGCAGCACTCTGCCTGCCCTCCAGAAGAAAAACCTTGCCCTCTGAGGCTACCCAGAAACCCCAAATGAGGATCAACGGAGAACACCATTCGGCTGTACCCCAAATATATATGCTGATCTGGGCACTATAGCCCTTTCTGACACAGCCTGAACCTGGACGTCCTGGCCCCACCCAGACAGCTGGCTGCACACAGAGCACATCGGACCCCTCATTGCCTTAGGTCGTCATCTCTTCTCTTTCTCGGTTTTCAGGCTTCAGAACCTAGACCTTATCTCCAATCACGGCCCGGGTTTGAAAATGATGGAGAAATCAGAACTCTATCCCCATGGCAAGAAACATTGTGGTTGGCATGTTGTCCAAGTTTCAGTGAAGTTGAAACCAGTGTGGCCCATGAGGCCCCGCCCATGCTTTGGACCACATTGGTCACAAACACACATTGTGACCCTCAGCCTGAGCCCAGTCCTCAGGTAAGGCCTCTCAGTGGCTGGATGGAGAGACAGCATATTGGGCTTGCCATGCCCCTAGGCCCCAATTTTTAACCATAGTTTGGGTGGTCCCTTCACTCTTCCCCAGGGCTCTGCTTTGGAATTCCTCTTTTGTTGGGACACCTGAGGTAACAAACCTGAAAGGAGTCCTCCCATCCCACAGATTGACGAAAAACAATTGGGATTGGGCCAAGTCCACAGACAGCAAGATTCGACCATGGCCCGTGAGGCCTCCCCAACATTCCACGTCCATCGCTGATACAAAATCCAGAGACAAAAGCCTGAGCACGAGCTTCAGACTCGTTCATTCTTCATATCCTGAAGAGTTCTTCAGATAAGAACCTAGACGGCACTCGAATGCCCCCAAAATATATAGTCTAACCTGGGCACTAATGCACTTTCTGACAACCGGAGCCCGGACCTCGTGACCAACACCCAGACAGCAGACCGCACACTGAGCACATCAGACCCGCCATGGCCTTAGGTCATCATCTCTTCCCTACCTCATTTTTCAGGCTTCAGAACCTAGACCTTATCTCCAATCACGGCCCATGGGTGACTGTGATGCAGAAATCAGAACTCTTCCTTATCCATGGCAAGAAACCTTCTGGTTGGCATGTTGTCCAACGTTCAGTGTAGGCGAAACCAGCATTCACCCTGATGCCCCGCCCATTCTTGAGTGCGACGAGGGCATAAACACGCATTGTGACCCTCAGCGTGAGTCCTGTCCTCTAGTACGTCCTCTCAGTGACTGGACTATTAGATGTCATAATGGGCTTGACATGTCCCTAGACCCCAATTTTTAACCAGATCTCTGGTTGTCCAGTCGCACCTCCCCAGGGTTCTACTCTGGAATCCCTCATTGCTGGGACACATGAGGTTGAAAAACAAAACAAAGCAAATCAACAACAACAGAGCAACGGACTTCTTCCATCCCACAGAATGACCCCAAACTCTTTGGACGGGGCCAAAACCCCAGAGAGTAAGACTCGTCCATTTCCCATGAAGTCACCCGGGAAATTTCACGACCATGAGGGACACGATATCCAGAGACAAGAACTTCAGCAAGAGCCTCACACTCTTCCTTTTTTCAGATCCCGAAGAGTTATCCTCATGGTCTGTAGATCAGTACTGCCATCCTATGACCCGAAACATAAGCCGAGTTTGTGTTTTCAGACATTTGCCCAAGCAGCCATGGCCTACACACCCTTTAGGCTCAGTCCCCTGGAGCCAAACCTGACGAAAGTACTTGCCCTCTCCAAGGGAATTGTATGTGCCCATTCCAAAGGCCACAACCCAAATAATAGGATAAACCTCCAAAGTCCCTGAGGCCATCCCAATATTTGTGGCTTCCCAGGATAAAAAGGGGCAATGTGGGCCGATCTGAGCACCTACTGGCACTAAGACCCGAAGACTGATGTGCCTAGAGGTAAAAATGAACGAACAGGCCCCTAGGCACCTATCGGATCCATTGCTTTGGTTTCCAGGCATCTCTCCTCAGAGGCCTGGATTTCAAAAACAGCATATGACTGTTTCTTGAATCACCCATCAAAACAAATCTCATCTATACATGGGAAAATTGCACAATGGAGTTATGTGAAAGCCTCTCTTTTGGAGAACCCTTCAGGGCCCCATTGCCACCGCTTCCTTCCAAGGTCTACATAGACACAAAATCAAATTAGGACACATTCACGGGAGAGTCCATTTCAACTCAGCCTCCTCGGTTACTCCCCCAGATCCAGCAGATCTAACCTGTCTTGTTGCTTGGAGAAATTGGATGCGAGGTGGGCTACCCAGCCATCCATCCTTAGAACCCTGCTCAGAAATGTGTCCTGGAGCCAACCAACAGGTCTCAATTGTCCTGCAGAAGAATCTTTGCAGTTGGGAGCTTCTCACAACTCCCATCGTGGGAAAACCTCCATGGACTTGTGATCCACCCCACATCAAGAAGGGGCCATCAGGGACAGAATGTCCAACCTGAGCGATCATCTGATCCTCGCCCTAAGTTCAGATGCACGAGATCTCGATTCAGGTCTGTAGATTGTGTCTGCCATATCCTCACCCAGAAACCGAGGCTTAGCTTGGGTTCTCAGACTCCGTCCTCAGACTACTGGCCCACAAGCCCTCCAGTTTGGCAATCCAGAACGACAATGCAGCACTCTGCCTGCCCTCCAGAAAAAAAACATTGCCCTCTGGGGCTACCCACGAACCCCAAATGAGGATCAACGGGGCACGGCATTCGTCTGTAACCCAAATATATAGGCTGACCTGGGCTCTAATGCCCTTTCTGACACAGCATGATCCTGGACCTCCTGGCCCCACCCAGACAGCTGGCAGCAAAGTGAGCATATCGGACCCATCATGGCCTTAGGTCGTCATCTCTTGTCAACCTCGGTTTTCAGGTTTCAGAACCTAGACCTTATCTCCAATCACGGCCCAGGTTTGAAAATGATGCAGAAATCAGAACTCTTTCCCCATGGAAAGAAACCTTGTGGTCGTCATGTAGTCCAAGGTTCAGTGTAGTTGAAACCAGTGTGGCCCATGAGGCCCCGTCCATGATTCCCGCCATATTGGTCACAAACACACATTGTGACCCTCAGCCTGAGCCCAGTCCTGAGGTAAGGCCTCTCAGTGGCTGGATGGAGAGACAGCATATTGGGCTTGCCATGCCCCTAGGCCCCAATTTTCAACCATAGTTTGGGTTGTCCCTTCACTCTTCCCCAGGGCTCTGCTTTGGAATTCCTCTTTTGTTGGGACACCTGAGGTAACAAACCTGAAAGGAGTCCTCCCATCCCACAGATTGACGAAAAACAATTGGGATCGGGCCAAGTCCACAGACAGCAAGATTCGACCATGGCCCGTGAGGCCTCCACAACATTCCACGGCCATCGCTGATACAAAATCCAGAGACAAAAGCCTGAGCACGAGCTTCAGACTCGCTCATTCTTCATATCCTGAAGAGTTCTTCAGATAAGAACTTACACGGCACTCGAATGCACCCAAAATATATAGTCTAACCTGGGCACTAATGCACTGTCTGACAACCTGAGCCCGGACCTCGTGACCAATACCCAGACAGCAGATCGCACACTGAGAACATCAGACCCGCCATGGCCTTAGGTCATCATCTCTTCCCTTCCTCAGTTTTCAGGCTTCAGAACCTAGACCTTATCTCCAATCGCTGACCAGGGGTGACTGTGATGCAGAAATCAGAACTCTTCCTTACCGATGGCAAGAAACCTTGTGGTTGGCATGTTGTCCAACGTTCAGTGTAGGAGAAACCAGCATTCACCCTGAGGCCCCGCCCATTCTTGAGTGCGACGAGGGCATAAACACGCATTGTGACTCTCAGCGTGAGTCCTGTCCTCTACTACGTCTTCTCAGGGGCTGGACCATTAGATGTCATAATGGACTTGACATGTCCCTAGGCCCCAATTTTTAACCAAATTTCTGGTTGTCCAGTCGCCCCTCCCCAGGGCTCTACTCTGGAATCCCTCATTTGGTGGGACACCTGAGGTTCAAAAAAAAACAAAACAAAACAAATCAACAACAACAGAACAAGGGACTTCTTCCATCCCACTGAATGGCCCAAAACTCTTTGGACGGGGCTAAACCCCCAGAGAGTTAGAATCGGCCATTTCCCATGAAGTCACCCGGGAAATTTCACGACCATGAGTGACACGATATCCAGAGACAAAAACTTGAGCAATAGCCTCACACTCGCCCTTTTTTCATATCCCGAAGAGTTCTCCTCATGGTCTGTAGATCAGTCCTGCCATACCTATGACCGGAAACATAAGCCGAGTTTGTGTTTTCAGACAACTGTCCAAACAGGACTGGCCTACACACCCTACAGGCTCAGGCCCGTGGAGCCAAACCTGACGACTGTGCTTGCCCTCTCCAAGGGAATTGTATGTGCCCACTCCAATGACCACAACCCTACTAATAGGATAACCTCCAAAGTTGCTGAGGCCATCCCAATATTTGTGCTTCCCAGGACAAACTGGGGCAATCTGGGCCCATCTGGGCACCTACCGGCACTCAGTCCCATAGAGTGATATCCCCAGAGGTAAAAAGGAACGATCAGGCCTCTAGGCACCGGTCGGATCCATTGCTTTGGTTTCCAGGCATCTCTCCTCAGAGGCCTGAATTTCAATAACAGCATATGGCTGTTTCTTGACTCACCCATCAGAACAAAACACATCTACACATGGGAAACTTGCACGATGGAGCTGTGTGAAAGCCTCTCTTTAGGAGAACCCTTCAGGGCCCCAGGGCCACCACTTCATTCCAAGTCTCCATAGACACAAAATCATATTAGAACACATCCACAGGAGAGTCCATTTCAACTCATCTTCCTCGGTTGTTCACCCAGATCCAGCAGATTTAACCTGTCTTATGCTTGGAGACAGTTGGAATTCGAGGTGGGCTACCCAGACATCCATCCTTAGAACCCTGCTCAGAATCCTCCTGGAGCCAATCAACAGGTCTCAATTGTCCTGCAGAAGAATCTTTGCAGTTGGGAGCTTTTCACAACTCCCATCGTGGGAAAACCACCATGGCCTCGTGATCCACCCCCCCTTCAAGAAGGGGCCATCAGGGACAGAATGTCTAACCTGAGGGATCGTCTGATCCTCGCCCTGACTCTAGATGCACGAGATCTCGATTCAAGTCTGTAGATTGTGCCTGCCATATCCTCACCCAGAAACCGAGGCCTAGCTTGGGTTCTCAGACTTCCGTCCTCAGACTACTGGCCCAAAACGCCTCCAGTTTGGCAATCCAGAACTACATTGCAGCACTCAGCCTGCCCTCCAGAAGAAAAACATTGCCCTCTGGGCTACCCAGAAACCCCAAATGAGGATCAACCTGCACGCCATTCGGCTGTACCCCAAATATATAGGCTGACCTGTGCACTAATGCCCTTTCTGACACAGACTGAGCCTGGACCTCCTGGCCCCACCCAGACAGCTGGCCGCACACTGAGCACATCGGACCCGCCATGGCCTTAGGTCGTCATCTCTTCTCAACCTCGGTTTTCAGGCTTCAGAACCTAGACCTTATCTCCAATCACGGCCCGGGTGTGACTGTGATGCAGAAATCAGAACTCTTCCTTACCGATGGCAAGAAACCTTGTGGTTGGCATGTTGTCCAACGTTCAGTGTAGGAAAAACCAGCATTCAACCATTCTTGAGTGCGACGAGGGCATAAACACGCATTGTGACCCTCAGCGTGAATGCTGTCCTCTAGTACGTCCTCTCAATGGCTGGACCATTAGATGTCATAATGGGCTTAACATGTCCCTAAGCCCCAATTTTTTACCAGATTTCTGGTTGTCCAGTCGCCCCTCCCCAGGGCTATACTCTGGAATCCCCCATTTGTTGGGACACATGAGGTTGAAAAACAAAACAAAACAAATCAACAACAACAGAACAACGGACTTCTTCCATCCCACAGAATGACCCCAAACTCTTTGGACGGGGCCAAAGCCCCAGAGAGTAAGACTCGTCCATTTCCCATGAAGTCACCTGGAAATTTCACGACCATGAGTGACACGATATCCAGAGACAAAAACTTGAGTATGGGCCTAAAACTCGCCCTTTTTTCATATCCCGAAGAGTTCGCCTCATGGTCTGTCGATCAGTCCTGCCATATCTGTGACCCAAAACATAAGTCAAGTTTTTGTTTTCAGACAACTGTCTAAACAGCCCTGGCCTACACAACCTACAGGCTCAGGCCCCTGGAGCCAAACCTGACGGCTGTGCCTGCTCTCTCCAAGGGAATTGTATGTGCCCATTCCAATGGCAACAACCATAGTAAGAGGATAAACCTCCAAAGTCCCTGAGGACATCCCAATATTTGTGCTTCCCAGGACAAAAAGGGGCAATCTGGGGCAATCTGAGCACCTACCTGCACTCAGACCCGTCGACTGATGTCCCCAGAGATTAAAAGGAACGAACAGGCCCCTAGACACCTATCAGATCCATTGCTTTGGTTTGCATGCATCTCTCCTCAGAGGCCTGGATTTCAATAACAGCATATGGCTGTTTCTTGACTCACCCATTAGGACAAATCTCATCTACACATGGGAAACTTGCACGATGGAGCTATGTGAAAGCCTTCTTTAGGAGAACCCTTCAGGGCCCCAGGCTTCATTCCAAGGTCTCCATAGACACAAAATCATATTAGGAAACATCCACGGGAGAGTCCATTTCAACTCAGCCTCCTCGGTTGCTCCCCCAGATCTAGCAGATCTAACCTGTCTTGTTGCTTTGAGACAATTGGAATGCGAGGTGGGCTACCCAGCCTTCCATCATTAGAACCCTGCTCAGAATTGTTGTCCTGGAGCCAACCAACAGGTCTCAATTGTCCTGCAGAAGAATCTTTGCAGTTGGGAGCTTCTCACAACTCCGAAGGTGGGAAAACGCCCATGGCCCCGTGATCCACCCCCCCTTCAAGAAGGGGCCATCAGGGAAAGAATGTCCAACCTGAGTGCTCGTCTATCCTCGCCCTGACTGCAGATGAACGAGATCTCGATTCAGGTTTGTAGATTGTGCCTGCCATATGCTCACCCAGAAACCTAGGCCTAGCTTGGCTTCTCAGACTTCCGTCCTCAGACTACTGGCCCACAAGACCTCCAGTTGGCAACCCAGAACTAAAATGCAGCACTCTGCCTGCCCTCCAGAAGAAAAATATTGCCCTCTGGGTCTACCCAGAAACCGCAAATGAGGATCAACATGCACGCCATTCGGCGCTACCCCAAATATATAAGCTGATCTGGGCACTAATGCCCTTTCTGACACAGCCTGAGCCTGGACTTCCTGGCCCACCCAGACAGCTGGCCGCACACTGAGCACATCGGAGCCGCCATGGCCTTAGGTGGTCATCTCTTCTCAACCTTGGTTTTCAGGCTTCAGAACCTATACCTTATCTCAAATCACGGCTCGGGTATGAAAATGATGCAGAAATCAGAACTCTTTCCCGAGGGCAAGAAAACTTGTGGTTGGCATGTTGTCCAAGGTTCATTGTCGTTGAAACCAGTGTGGCCCATGAGGCCCCGCCCATGCTTGCCGGCCACATTGGTCACAAACACACATTGTGACCCCTCAGATTGAGCCCAGTCCTCAGGTAAGGCCTTTCAGTGGCTGGATGGAGAGACAGCATATTGGGCCTGCCATGCCCCTAGGCACTAATTTCTAACCATAGTTCGGATTGTCCCTTCACTCTTCCCCAGGGCTCTGCTTTAATTCCTCTTTTGGTGGGACACCTGACGTAACAAACCTGAAAGGATTCCTCCCATCCCACAGATTGACGAAAAACAATTGGGATCGGGCCAAGTCCACAGAGAGCAAGATTCGTCCATGGCCCATGAGGCCTCCCCAACATTCCACGGCCATCGCTGATACAAAATCCAGAGACAAAAGCCTGAGCACGTGCCTCAGACTCGCTCATTCTTCATATTCTGAAGAGTTCTTCATATAAGAACCACACGGTACTCAAATGCACCCAAAATATATAATCTACCCTGTCTAATGCCCTGTCTGAAACAGCATGAGCCCACACCTCCAGACCTACGCTCAACAGCTAGCCACACACTGAGCTCATTGTACCCATCAGGTCCTTAGGTCTTCATCTCTTCCCAACCTCGGTTTTCGGGTTTCAGAACCTAGACCTAAACTCCAATCACTCTCCAGGGGTGAACGTGATGCAGAAATCACAACTCTTCCTTCACCATGGCCGGAAACCTTGTGGTTGGCATATTCTCCAACGTTCAGTGTAGGAGAATCCAGCGTGGCCCATGAGGCCCTTCCCATGCTTGAGGGCCTTGTTGGGCACAAATAGGCATTGTGACCCTCAGCATGAGCCCTGTCCTCAAGGAAGACCTCTCAGTGTCTGAATCAAGAGCCCACATATTGGACTTGCCATGCCCCTAGGCCCCCAAACTTAAACAGAGGTGGGGTTATCCAGTTGTCCCTACCAAGGACTCTGCTCGGGAATCCCTCTTTTATTGGCACACATGAGGTACATAAAATAAAATAAAAAAACATAAAGGACACCTCCCATCCCACAGAATGTACCCAAACTCTTGGGATTGGGTCAAATCCTTTGAGAAGGAAAGCCGTCCACAACCCATGAGGCCACGCCAGCATTCGACCCACATTGTTGACACAAATCCAGAGACAAAACCTGAGCAAGCACCTCAAACTCACCCTTTTTCATATCCCAAAGTGTTATCACGGTCTGTAGATTGGGCGTGCCATACCTATGTCCCCAATCCTAAGCGGAGTTTGTGTTTTCAGACTTCTGTCCTCACAGGCCTGGCCCACACACCATCAAGGCTGGGCCCCTAGAGCCAAACTCAGAACTGTGCCTGACCTCTCCAGGGGATTTCTGCCCATTCCATTGGCCACAACCCTATAGATTAGGAGAAACTCCAAAATCCCAAGGCCATTCCCAATATTATAGGCTGCCCAGGACAAACAGGGGCGATCTGACACAAGCCGAACAACTACCTCCCCTCAGATCCATAGACACGTATCCCCAGGAAAGAGATTGAACCGAACAGGCACCTAGGCCCTAATCATATACATTGCTTTTGTTTCCAGGCATCTCTCCTCAGAGGCCTGGTTTCCAATACCAGCATATGGGAGATTCCTTAGGCACTCATCAAAACAATTCTCTTCTCTACATAGGAAACGTACTCTTTAGAGCTCCATCAAAACCTCCGGTTATGAACATCCCTCAAGGCCCCGGATCAAGCACCCCATTCCAAGGTGTCCATGGACACAAATGCACATTATGACCCATCCTCAAATCACCCATTTCAACACACCCGCCTCGGTTACTCCCCTAGATCCAGCAGATCGAACTTGCCTTGGCGCTATGAGACACCTGGAATGGGAGGCAGGCTGCCCAGGCATCCATCCTTAGAACCCTGCTCTGGATAACTTCCTTATGGGATGTCCTGGAGCCATCCAGCAGGTCTCGACTGTCCCACGGAAGGAATCATTGCGGTTTGGAGCATCTCACAATTCCCATCGTGGGAAAACCTCCATGGCCTCGTGACACCCTCCCCTTCATGAAGGGGCCGTCATGGACAGAAACTCCAACCTGAGCCAACGTCTGATCCTAGCTCTGTCTTCAGGTACACGGGATCTCGAATCATCTCTGCAGAGGGTTCCTGCCGTCCCCTCACCCTGAAATCTAAGTCTGGCTTGTGTTCTCAGAATTTTTTCCTCACACTCCTGGCCCACAATGCTTCCAGTTTGGGAATTCTGGAGCCACTATGTGGCACTGTGTCTTCCTTCCAGAAGAAAAACGTTGCCCTCTGGGGCTATCCAGTAACCACAAATGAGTACCAACCTGCACGAAACTCGACTGCACCCCAATGATACAGTCTAGCCTGGGCACTAATTCCCTGTCTGCCACAGCCTGAGCCTGCACCTCCCAACCCACACTCAACAGCTGGCCGAACACTGAGCACATCAGTCACACCATGGCCTTAGGTCTTCATCTCTTCCCAACCTCAGTTGTCAGGCTTCAGAACCTAGACCTTAAATCCAATCACAGTCCAGGAGTGAAAGTGTTGCAGAAATTAGAACTCCTTCTTCCCCATGGCCAGAAAACTTGTGGTTGCCATATTGTGCAACGTTCAGTGTAGGAGAAACCAGCATGGTACATTAGGCCACGCCCTGACTTGAGGGGCTCCTTGGGCACAAAAACACATTGTGAAACTCAATGTGAGCCCTATGCTCAAGGAAGGCCTCTCAGTGTCTGGTCCACGAGTCCACATATGGGGCTTGACATGTTCTTAGGTACCAATGTTAACCAGAGTTTTGGTTGTCCAGTCGCCCCTCCCCAGGTCTCTGCTGTGGAATCCCTCTTTTGGTGGTCCACCTGAGGTAAAAAAAAAAAAAAAAAAACAGAGGCCTCCTCCCTTCCCACAGAATGACCCCAAACTCTTGGGATTCTGTCAAATCCCCAAAAACGGAGCATCATCGATGGCCCATGAGGACACCTGGACATTCAATGGCAATCGGTGTCACATATCCAGAAAAAAATAAGCATGAGCAAGTACCTCACTTTCGCCCTTTGTTCATATCCAGAAGAGTTCTCCTCACGGCCTATATATCGGGCCGGCCATACCTACAGACCCAAACCTAAGTGGAGTTTGTGTTTTCGGACTTTTGCCCAAATAGCCCTGGACCACACACGATCCACATTTGGATCTCTGGAGCCACACCTCAGGACTGTGCTCCCCTTTCAATAGAATTCTTCCCACTCCATTGGCCACAACATTGCAAAATAGGAAAAGCCTCCAATGTTACCGAGGCCATCCCAATAGTGTAGGCCGCCCAAGACAAACAGGTGTGATCACAAAACAGCTGAGCAACTACCTCCACTCAGACAAAAGATGTCCCCAGAGAAGAATATTGAACCGGACAGGCCCCTAGGCCCTAATCAGATCCATTGCTTTGGTTTCCAGGCATCTCTCCTCAGAGACCTCATTTCCAATACCGGCAAATGGTGGTTTCCTGAGGCACCAATAAGAACAAATCTCGTCTCCCCATGGAAAACTTGCTCATTGGAGCTTTGTTATCACCTCCGGTTAGGAGAATCCTTCAGGGCCCTGGTGCCACTGCCCTATACCAAGGTCTCAATGGACTCAAACCAACATTAAGACCATCCTCAGGAAAGTCCATTTCAACTCATTTAAGACCATCCTCAGGAAAGTCCATTCCAACTCAGCCCCCTCTGATGCTACCCCAAGCCAGCAGATCAAACGTTTCTTGTTGCTAGGAGACAATTGGAATTGAGGCTGTATGCCCAGGCATCCATACTCAGAACCCAGTTCTGGAAAAATACCTTAGGAGACGTCCTGCAGCCATCCAACAAATCTTAATTGTCCCACAGAAGGAATCCTTGCGGTTTGGAGCATCTCACAACTCTAATAGTGGGAAAACCCCCATGGCCTCATAATGCCGCCCCCCTTCATGAAGGGGCCAACATGGACAGAAACTCCAACCTGAGGCAAAGTCTGATCCTCGACCTGACTTCAGACTCATGAGATCTCAATTCAGCTCTGCAGAGTGTGCCTGCCATGTCCATTCCCCGAAACCTAAGCCTAGCTTGTGTTCTCAGACTTCCGTCCTCACTCTCCTGGCCCACAAGCCCTCCAGTTTGGGAATTCCGAAGCCACAATGCAGCACTCTGCCTGCCCTCCAGAAGAAAAACTTTGCCCTATGCTGCTAATAAGAAACCCCAAATGATTATCTAATGCATGCCACTCGACTGTAAAGCAATTATACAGCCTACCCTGAATAACAATGCCCTGTCTGGCACAGCCTGAGACAAGACATCCCAAACGACACCTAGACAGCTGGCTCCAACCTGGACACAAGGGACCCGCTATGGCTGTAGTTCGTCATCTCTTCCCAACCTCGGTTTTCAGGCTTCAGAACCTAGACCTTATCTCCAATCACTGCCCAGGGGTGAACGTGATGCAGAAATTAGAATTCCTCCTTTCCCATGGCCAGAAACCATGTGGTTGGCATGTTGTCCAACGTTCAATGTGGGAAAACCTGCATAGTCGGAAAGGCGGGCCAGTGCTTGAGGGCCGCCTAGGGCACAGACATGCATTGTGACCTGTAGCGTGAGTCCCGTATTAAAGTAACGCCTCTCAGTGGCTGGACCAAGATCCTTCGTATGGGGCTTGTCATATCAATAGGCCCCCAGTCTTAACCAGAGAGCGAGTATTCCAGTTGTCAGTACCCACTGCTATGCTCCAGAATCCCTCTACTGGGGGGACACATGAAGCAGAAAACAGGACTCTTCCCTTCCCACAGAATGACCCCAAACTCTTGGGGGCTGGACAAACTACCAGAGAGGGAGACTTCTACGACCCATGAGGCAACTCCTACATTAAACGGCCATTGTGGACAAAATATCTAGAGACAAAAGACTGAGCGACTGCCTCCCTCTCACCCTTCTTTCATATCCAGAGGAGCTCCCCTCACGGACTGTAGATCAGGCCTGCCATAACCTCGGCCCCAAACCTGAGCTGAGTTTGGGTTTTTGGATGTCTGTCTGCACAGCCGTGACACACACCGCCTTCAGGCTGGGGTCTCTGGAGCCATACCACAGAACTATGCCTGCTCTCTCCTAAGAAACTGCCCGTTCCATTGGCCACAACTCTACAAAATAGTAGAAACCTCAAGGTCCCCAAGGACATCCCACTACCGCAAGCCGAACTGGACAAACAGGGGCATTATGACACCAGCTGAGCAACTACTACCTCCATGCAGACACACAGACTGATATCCGCAGAGACAGAAGATTGAACCAGACAGGCCCCTAGGCCCTATTATGAACTCTTGCTTTGGTGTCCAGGTATCACTCCTCAGAGGCCTGGGTTCGAAGACCAGCATATGGGGCTATCCTGAGGCACCAGAGAGAACACCTCTCATCTCCACATGGAAAGCTTCCTTGTTGGAGTTGTGTCAAACCCTTCGGGTTGGAGAATCCTGCAGAGTCCCTTAGCTACTGCCACATTCCAAGGTCTCCATGGCCACCAACCCACATTATGACTCATCCTCAGGAAAGTCCATTTAAACTCAGCCTTCTGGGTAGCTCACCCAAGAGCCCGCAGATTGAGCGTGCCTTGTCTCGACCAGGCAATGGGAAGGTGAGTTGGTGTTTCTCGGCATCAGTGCTTAGGCCCCTGCTCCCGAGTCTTTCTGTATGTGGTATCTTGGAACCATCCAATAGTACTCGACTGTTCTGAAGAAGGAAACTTTGAAGTTTGGAGCAGCTCAAAACTCCCAGTGTAGGGAAACCTTCCTGGCCTCATGACGCCCCCACCCCCTTCAGGAAGGGGCCGTCATGGACACAAACTCCAGCTTGAGGCAACATCTGATACTGGCCCTGACCTCAGATGCAGGAGATCTCGATTCAGCCTCTGCACAGTGGGCCCAAACCTCGTGCTACCTTGTGTTTTCAGACTTCCTTCCTCACACTTCTGGCAAACATGTCCTGAAGACTTGGAATCTGGAACCAAAATGCAGCCGTATGCTGGCCCTCCAGAAGGAAAACGTTGCTCTATGGGGATCTCCATAAACCCCAAATGAGGATCAACCTGCTCGGTTCTCGACCTCACCCCAATTGGATTGTTCGGATTGTCCATTCACTCCTCCCCAGAGCTCTGCTTTGGAATCCCTCTTTTGGTTGGACACCTGAGGTAACAAAACTAAAAGGACTCCTCCCATCCTTCAGATTGACCCCATACAATTGGGAATGGACCAAATTCACAGAGAGGAAGTCTCGTCCATGGCCCATGAGGCCTCCCCGAGATTCCACAGCCATCGTACAACAAATCCAGAGACAAACGTCTGAGCAAGCGCCTCACACTCGCTCTTTTGTCGTATCCTGAAGATTCTCCTCACGGTCTGTGGATCGGGCCTGCCATACCTACTTCCCAAACCTAAGCCGAGTTTGTGTTTTCAGACTTCTGTCCCCACATTCCTGGCCCACAGACCCTTCAGGCTGGGGCCCCTGGAGCCACACATCAGGACTGTGCCTGTCCATACCACGGGAATTCTGCCCATTCCATTGTCCACAATCCTACAAATTAGGACAAACCTCCAGAGACCCCAAGGCCATCCCAATAATGTAGGCCGCCCAGGACAAACAAGGGTCATCTGAAACCACTGAGCATCTACCTCTATTCTGCGTAGATGGATGTCCCCAGAGAAGATGATTGAATCAGACATGCCCCTAGGCCTGAATCAGATTCATTGCTTTCGGTTACAGGTATCTCTCCTCAGAGGCCTGGTTTCCAATATTAGCATATGGGGATATCATGAGGCAGCAATCAGAACAAATCTCTTCTCCACATGGGAAAATTATACTTTGAAGAAGTCTCAAAACCTCCAGTTAGGAGAATCCTTCAGGGCCTGTGTGCCACTGCCCCATTACAAGGCCTCCATAGACACAAAATCATATTAGGACACATGCACTGAAGAGTCCAATTCAACTCAGCATATTCGGTTGCTCCGTGAGATCCAGCAAATCTAACTTGTCTTGTTGCTAGGAGACAATTGGAATGCGAGGTGGCCTACCCCGCCATCCATCCTTAGAACCCTGCTCAGAATCATTGGCCTGGAGCCAACCAACAGGTGTCAATTTTCCTGCAGAAGAATCTTTGCAGTTGGGAACTTCTCACAACTCCCATCGTGAAAAACCCCCATGGCCTCGTGATACTCCCCCCCTTCATGAAGGGGCCATCAGGGACAAAAGGTCCAACCTGAGAAATAGTCTGATCCTCACCCTGACTACAGATGCACGAGATCTCGATTCAGGTCTGTAGATTGTGCCTGCCATGTCCTCACCCAGAAACCTAAGCCTATCTTGTGTCCTTAGACTTCCGTCCTCAGACTAATGGCACACAAGCCCTCCAGTTTGGCAGTCCAGAATTACAATGCAACACTCTGCTTGCCCTCCAGAAGAAAAACATTGCCATCTGGGGCTACCTAGAAACCCCAAATGAAGATCAACCTGCATGCCACTTGGCTGTACCCAAAATAATATAGGGTGACCTGGGCAATAATGCCCTTTCTGACACAGCCTGAGCCTGGACCCCCCTGGCCCCACCCAGACAGCTTGCCGCTCACTGAGCACATAGGACCAGCCATTGCCTTAGGTCGTTATCTCTTCCCAACCTCGGTTTTCAGGATTCAGATCCTAGACCTTATCTCCAATCACTGCCCAGGTTTGAATATAATGCAGAAATCAGAACTCCTTCCCAATGGCAAGAACCTTGTGGATGGCTTGTTGTCCAACATTCAGTGTAGTGGAAACCTGTTTGTCCGATGAAGCCCCGCCATTGCTCGTGGGCCACATAGGTGGCAAACTCACATTGTGACCCACAGACTTAGCCCAGTCCTCAGGTAAGACCTCTCAGTGTCTGGATGAAGAGACAGCATATTGGGCTTGCCATGACCATACGCCCCAATTTTTAACCATAGTTCGGGTTGTTCCTTCATTGTTCCCCAGGGCTCTGCTTTGGAATTCCTCTTTTGGTGGGACACCTGATGTAACAACCCTGAAAGGAGTCCTCCATCCAACAGATTGACGAAAAACAATTGGGATCGGGCCAAATCCACAGAGAGCAAGATTCGTCCATGGCCCATGAGGCCTCCTCGACATTCCACGGCCATCGCTGAAACAAAATCCAGAGACAAAAGTCTGAGCAAGCCCCTAGACTCGCACTTTCTTCATATCCTGAAGATGTCTTCTCATGGTTTGTAGATCGGGCCTGCCATACCTACGACCCCAATCATAAGCTGAGTTTTTGTTTTCAGACTTCTGTCCTCAAAGTCCTGGGCCACACACCATCCAGGCTGGGGACCCTGGAGCCACACATTAGGACTGTGCCTACCCAGTCCATGGGAATTCTGCCCATTCCATTGTCCAAAATCGTACAAATTAGGAGAACCCTCCAAAGTCCCTGAGGCCATCCCAATAGTATAGGTCTCCAGGGACAAAAAAGGTCAGTCTGACACCAGCTGAGCATCTACCTCCACTCATACCCTAGATGGATGTCCCCAGAGAAGAAGATTGAACCAGACAGGACCCTAGGCCAAAATCGGATCCATTGCTTTGGTTTACAGGCATGTCTCCTCAAAACCCTGGATTCCAATACCAGCATTGGGGTTTTCCTGAGGCACCCATAAGAACCAAACTCGTCTCCACAAGGAAACTTGTGCATGGGAGCTATGTCAAAAGCTGAGGAGAATACTTCAGGGTCCTGGTGCCACCGCCCCTTTTAAAGGCCCTCATGGAAACAAACACACATTAGACCCATCCTCAGGAAAGTCCATTTCAACTCAGCCACCCCGTTTGTTCCCACAGAGCCATCAGATCTAAACTGTCTTGTCGCTAGGAGACAATTGGAATGCGAGCGGGCTTCCCAGGCATCCATCCTCGAACGTTGTTCTGGACTCATCCATATGGGGATGTCCTTGGAGCTGTCAACAACAGTTCTCAATTGTCCCCCGCAGAAGGAATCCTAGGAGGGGGCAATCCCACCACTCCAAACGTGGGAAAACCTCCACGGCTTCAAGAATCCGCTC